>NC_092721.1:177184112-177484112 GCF_047496885.1 Scyliorhinus torazame | reverse complement strand
CAGGATATTGTTAATGTGGAAAGAAGCCAAGCCCCCGGGGGTGGAGACCTGGATAAATGACATGGCAGGGTTTATAAAGCTAGAGCGGATTAAGTTCGTTCTAAGGGGGTCGGCTCAAGGGTTCACCAGGCGGTGGCAACCGTTCGTCGAATACCTCGCAGAAAGATAGATGGAATGGAAAAAAGAAGAAAAGAAGGCAGCAGCAGCAGCCCAGGATCGGGGGGGGGGGGGGGGGGGGGGGGAGGAGGTACCAGAAGGACTCTCAGGGTTGTTAATATATACTGTATAATATGTATAGGTCGTTGCGACAGATAATTATATATTGGACTGTTAAATTATATTTTTGGAGAGTGTTACTTGTGATAAGGCAGTTGCCAATTAGGGTTAGTTTTCATTTTTGTTATTTATTATTTATTCATTTTTTGTTTATAAAATAGGTCATTGTTATTTGTGTTGTTATAATATTGTGTAAAGGGTGCACATTGTACTGTGTTGGTTGACCAAAACATTTTCAATAAAATATTTATTAAAAAAAAGATGGCAGCACAGATAGAGAGAGCTGTTAATAACGCAGATAGTATTGTGGGCTTTATTAATAGGGGCACAGAGTACAAGAGCAAAGAGCTTGGGCTGAACTTATAGAAGACACTGGTTAGACCTCAGCTGGAGTAGTGTGTACAGCCCTGGGTGCTACACTATTAGAAGGATGCGAATGCATTAGAGAAAGTGTAGAAGAGGTTGACAAGAATGGTTCCAGGGATGGGAAACTTCAATTATGAGGATAGATTGGAGAGGTTGGCACTTGGAGGGAAGGAAGATAAGAGGACGTTTGGTAGAAATGTTCAAAATCATGAGGGGGCTGGGCAGCGCAGATCGGGAGAAACTGTTCCCACTGGTAAAAGGATCAAGAACAAGAGGGCATAGAGTTAAAGTGATTTGCAAAAGAAGCAAACTTTTTCCCACAGCGAGTGGTTCGGGTCTGGACTGCACAGCCTGGAAGTGTGGTGGCGCCAGGCTTAATCGAGGCATTCAAGAGCGCGTTAGATGATCAGTTGAACAGAAACAATGTGTAGGGGAAAAGGGAGAATGGCACCAAGTCATGATGTTTGATTGGAGAGCTGGTGCGGTCACAAATGGCCTCCTTTTGCACCGTAACAATTCCGACATGCAGCTGTGTACCAGAGACTCAACTCTGTCACGTCAGTTTCACTCTTAATATTCTGAACCATAATGCAACATCCTCAAGGATAAAGGTAAAGGGCACTCGGGACTACACATGCATGGTAACAAAGCCGTTTCCATAGCACACTGCATGCTAATTAGATGTTAATGCTATTGTCCCCCTCGCAGAATTTAAACAAAGGCAGGTGAGTGTTGCAAAGTCAAGACAACCCATTGTCTCCTGGTGCAAGGGAGACGTCCACATGTAAACTTTGCTTGTGTTAAATTTGTTTTTACTGCAGATGCTACTGTAACAGCAAGAATGCAACGGGAGGATAACAATTAACAAATATAATTTTCAAATATTTGAATACATTTCAGGTCTCATATTTTGAGTGCTAATCCAGGAACGACGAGTTCTTTCATGGCTCTGAACAATCTGCCCTGTAATTATAGAGGAGGCCAATTCCACAAAATTGTGACAAATTATGAGACAATGAAAACGAGTCCCCCGGTTATTCCTTGCTCACTAAATGTTTCATTCTTTACAAACGCTGCTTACCAAACTCCCAGTAGCAGACATTGAGCACATGTTTCCTTAATGTGACATAGTGGAAGTGCAGAGTGTTCTCTCTCTCTCCCATCTTAATCCAAGTTTAAATTCATTTTGCCAAACATGATGGAAACTCAATGATCTTGCTGCAGATTGCTCAACTTCATCTACGTGCCACCAAACACTGGGGAGAACACCTATTAACAAACACTCCTTGTAATCCAATCAAGCATGTAAAATGTGGCAAATGTCCACATAAATATCCCCAATCACCACATTTATACATTCAGCACACTGAAATCGTGCCTTCTCATCTCCCTTCCTCGCTTTTTTTTTTATAATTGGAAAAATCACGCAGGCAATATCATTAACAATTCTCTGATAAAGTTATACCTTTAAGGCACTGATAAACAAAGAAAAACCATTTTGTACATTTTACACGCAATTATTCTTCCTGTTCCCACGCACTTGGGTGTTCAAAAAACTGCAATAGGCGTTTGAAAGTTACAGGTGAATGCAATAATTCTGGTAACATTCGATCTGCAGCAGGCTTGTCCAGCCCGGAACCTGCGGGTGGGCCGCAAAGACCCTCTATGCGGCCCCACGGAGGGATTGCTCAAAATGCCGGTAACGAGGGGCAGCACGGTGGCACAGTGGTTAGCACTGCTGTCTCAAAGCACCAGGGACCCGGGTTCAATTCCAGCCTTGGGTGCTTGTCTAGTGTGGAGTTTATACGTTCTCCCCGTGTCTGCGTAGGTTTCCTCCGGGTGCTCCACTTTCCTCCCACAGTCCAAAGATGTGCAGGTTAGGTTACTGGGATATGGGGGGGGGGGGGGGGGGGGGAGAAGAGACGAGTGGGCATGGATCGTGTTCATTCAAAGGTTTGGGGGAGCGATGGGCCTCCTCCTGTACTGTAGTGATTCTATAAAGGGCCAGAGGGTTAGAAGGTTTCTTCAGGGACCACTTCTCCAATCTCAGCCTGTTTTTTCTCCCCATGTTTTCTGCTGATAAGCTATTGAGCCTATCAGCAGCAATCGTGGGAGTGAATCATACTGTTTGTGGTGAACGCATTGCCGTAACCATTCACCATGTATATAACTGTATCATGCTGTTGCCCATGTGGGCTCCACCTATGGACCATTGTAAAGGTATTACCTGTAATGTATCATGTTGGTGCCTTGTGGGCTCCGCCCCTGGCTCCACCCCTTGAGGGGAGGTATACAGAGCAGTAGCCCTGTAGGCGGCTCTCACTAGCAGACCAGTCGCAGGCAGGCACTGTTCTAGTTGATTAAAGACACAGTTTACTTCTACTCTTGGTTTCGCGTGAATTGATGGCCGCATCACTGTTATTGGAGGAGCAGAGAATGCTGGCAACTGCGCATATGTGCAGGTAAAGAGACTGCATCACATGAGGCCCCCCCCCCCGCCCCCCCCCCCCACCCTCCCCCCCTCCCCTCACCACACTTCCCGTTCGCCCCAGGCTCTACCCACCCCTCCCAGTGCTCTGGCCCTGCACTGGCTGTTTTCTCCACCGCTCTGGTCTGGTTCCGGCCACTTTCATCCCGGTCACTAATGCTCTGGCCCAGCTCCAGCCACATTCCCCTGGCTCGGGACACATTCTTCTCCCAGTGTATCCCTGTTTTGTTGCCGCAAGGCCCCTGGCCTCTCTTTCCCTATCCCCACTACCTTTTAGTGAGTGAGTGTGACTGAGGGGGACTGTGACTGAGAATGTGTGTGTGGAGATGAACAGAGTGTGTGTGTGTGTGTGTGTGTGTGTGTGTGTGAGGTGCGGGAGGGGCAAGTGGACAAGAAAAACGCACACAGGCCGTATAGGTTGATGGACTTTACATGGACACTACATGTGCATCAAGCTCCACCACCCGAGCTGCACGTCCTCCAGCTCAGAGGGCCCGCCTGCCACCCCTTAGTTTGCCACAGAACCTGTCTCCATCCCATGGATCCACTCAGGTCAAAATCTTATTGTGCAACTGTCCCGTTTCCCCCCCCCCCCCCCCCCCCCCACATCCCAGGGGAGGGATTGGAACCCAGAACCAGTCCTAATCTTATTGTGCAACTGTTCCGTTCCCCACCCCCCCTGTCCCCATTCCAGGGGAGGGATTGGAACCCAGAACCAGTCCTGCCTCTCATTTTCCGCATTGGAAATTCAGCTTGTGATGCATTTCCCCCAATGACTCAGTCGATCAGTATGTTCAATTTTGATACTGAACGCAAGGGAGCAGGAAGACCTCAAATTCAATTCCTCGGTCTTGCCGAGGTCAGCATTCTAAGCAAGGATGCCAATAGGGGAAAAACAAATTAGTCTTAACCCACTATTGTCAGGAACAGAAAAATAAGTGCACATTGACCATTTCCATTCAGGATCGCTGGCGAGTACTTCCTGCTGAAAAATGTCTGTAATTTCCCTTCCTAAATGCCTCCAGATCTCTCTCCTCCAAGATTTTCCTTCTGACCCACTTTAAGCCGATCGTCAGAATATCTCTTGCAGCTCGGCTTAAACTTTTATATTTCGAAGTGCCTTGGGATGTTTTACTTCATTAAGGATGCTATGTAAACACGTGATGTTGTTGTCGGATGTCAAGTGAGTGTCTGGCGAGGCTCATATGTAACAGTCCTAGCTCCTAGTTTGCACTTTAGAGCCACAGATGTCCCTGCAAGACCAAGGTACAGAAAATAACAGGGGCGAGGTAAAGAATATTTAGGATAAGTTGAGGTGAGAATGACTGCCCTTGACATCAAGGTAACATTTGACCGAGTATGACATCAAAGAGTCTGAGCAAAACTGGAGTTGATGGGAATCAGAGAGAAACGCTCCACTGGCTGGAGTCATACCTGGCACAAAGGAAAATGGTTGTGGTTGTTGGAGGTAAATCATTTCCGTCACGGGGCGTCACAGCAGGAGTTCCCCAGGGTGGTGTCCTCGGCCAATTATCTTCAGCTGCTTCATCAATGACCTTCCATCCATCATAAGGTGAGAATTGGGGATTTTTGCTGATGACTGCACAATGTTCATGAGCAGCACGACCTGGGCTGGAGTCTTCCCGGTCCCACGGCTCAGCTAAATTCGATGAGGCCAAAAATAATTTTCCCAATGGCAGGAGGAACTCAAGTTCTTCAGACTTTAAAGGCGGGTTGAGATTCTCAAAGAACATTGTCAGGAAGCCTTTGTCGGGTGGGGGTCTCAGTAGGATGGTGGCCATTTCAAATTTCACTCAATTTTTGATTTGCTTCAATGTTGTTCCTCGTTTGCTGCTCGCAATTCCTCTGACTCTGATTGATGTATGCCCAATTTGGCGAATCACTGAGTGCAGTAGAAACACGGTTCTACCAGAACTCCCTGCTGCAGGTTGTCAACCTGGCAAATAGGGCGTTTCAGACTCTTGGGTTTAGGAGCGTGAACTATTTTAGGAAGCACTTATTCACGCAAATGATAAAGTAATTGGTAGGCACCATAAGACCATAAGACATGGGAGCAGAATCAGGATCTGCCTCACGTAAAGTGGGAGTGGGGAATGGAGCCTGACATTGACTGAATGATTAGACCATAAGACAGAGGAGCAAAATTAGGCCACTTGGCCCATCGAGTCTGCTCTGCCATTCAATCATGGCTGATATTTTCTCATCCCCATTCTCCTGCCTTCTCCCCAAAACCCCTGATCCCCTTATTGATCAAAAACCTATCTATCTTGGTTTTAAAGACACTCAGCGATTTGGCCTCCACAGCCTTCTGCGGCAAAGAGTTCCACAGATTCACCACCTTCTGGTTGAAGAAATCCCTCCTCATCTCCGTTTTAAAGGATCATCTCTTTAGTCTGAGATGGTGTCCTCTGGTTCCAATTCTCCTACAAGTGGAAACATCTTATCAACGTCCACTCTATCCAGGCCTCGCAGTATCCTGTAAGTTTCAATAAGATCCCCCCTCATCCTTCTAAACTCCAACGAGTACAGACCCAGAATCCTCAACTGTTCCTCATACAACAAGTTCTTCATTCTAGGGATCATTCTTGTGAAGCTCCTCTGGACCCTCTCCAAGGCCAACACATCCTTCCTTAGATACGGAGCCAAAACTGCTTACAATACTCCAAATGGGGTCTGACCAGAATCTTATACAGCCTCAGAAGTACATCCCTGGTCTTGTATTCTAGCCCTCTTGACATGAATGCTAACATTGCATCTGCCTTGAACTGCCGACTGAACCTGCATGTTAACTGGCAGCATGGGTTGGTACCTGGGACTTCGATGTTGTGGCCATTTCGGAGACATGGATAGAGCAGGGACAGGAATGGATGTTGCAGGTTCCGGGGTTTAGGTGTTTTAGCAAGCTCAGAGAAGGAGGCAAAAGAGGGGGAGGTGTGGCGCTGCTAGTCAAGAGCAGTATTACGGTGGCGGAGAGGATGCTAGATGGGGACTCATCTTCCGAGGTAGTATGGGCTGAGGTTAGAAACAGGAAAGGAGAGGTCACCCTGTTGGGAGTTTTCTATAGGCCTCCAAATAGTTCTAGGGATGTAGAGGAAAGGATGGCGAGGATGATCCTGGATAAGAGCGAAAGTAATAGGGTAGTTATTATGGGAGACTTTAACTTTCCAAATATTGACTGGAAAAGATATAGTTCGAGTACATTAGATGGGTCGTTTTTTGTACAGTGTGTGCAGGAGGGTTTCCGGACACAGTTTGTTGACAGGCCAACAAGAGGCGAGGCCACATTGGATTTGGTTTTGGGTAATGAACCAGGCCAGGTGTTGGATTTGGAGGTAGGTGAGCACTTTGGGGACAGTGACCACAATTCGGTGACGTTTACGTTAAGGATGGAAAGGGATAAGTATACACCGCAGGGCAAGAGTTATAGCTGGGGGAAGGGAAATTATGATGCCATTAGACGTGACTTGGGGGGGATAAGGTGGAGAAGTAGGCTGCAAGGTTGGACACACTGGATAAGTGGAGCTTGTTCAAGGATCAGCTACTGCGTGTTCTTGATAAGTATGTACCGGTCAGGCAGGGAGGAAGGTGCCGAGCGAGGGAACCGTGGTTTACCAAAGAAGTGGAATCTCTTGTTAAGAGGAAGAAGGAGGCCTATGTAAAGATGAGGTGTGAAGTTTCAGTTGAGGCGATGGATAGTTACAAGGTAGCGAGGAAGGATCTAAAGAGAGAGCTAAGACGAGAAAGGAGGGGACATGAGAAGTATTTGGCAGGAAGGATCAAGGAAAACCCAAAAGCTTTCTATAGGTATGTCAGGAATAAGCGAATGACTAGGGACAGAGTAGGACCAGTCAAGGACAGGGATGGGAAGTTGTGTGTAGAGTCTGAAGAGATAGGCGAGATAATAAATGAATATTTTTCGTCCGTATTCACTCAGGAAAAAGATAATGTTGTGGAGGAGAATGCTGAGCTCCAGGTAAATAGATTAGATGGCATTGAGGTACGTAGGGAAGAGGTGTTGGCAATTCTGGACAGGCTGAAAATAGATAAGTCCCCGGGACCTGATGGGATTTATCCTAGGATTCTCTGGGAGGCCAGGGAAGAGATTGCTGGACCATTGGCTTTGATTTTTATGTCATCATTGGATACAGGAATAGTGCCAGAGGACTGGAGGATAGCAAATGTGGTCCCTTTGTTCAAAAAGGGGAGCAGAGACAACCCCGGCAACTATAGACCGGTGAGCCTCACGTCTGTAGTGGGTAAAGTCTTGGAGGGGATTATAAGAGACAAGATTTATAATCATCTAGATAGGAATAATATGATCAGGGATAGTCAGCATGGCTTTGTGAAGGGTAGGTCATGCCTCACAAACCTTATCGAGTTCTTTGAGAAGGTGACTGAACAGGTAGACGAGGGTAGAGCAGTTGATGTGGTGTATATGGATTTCAGCAAAGCGTTTGATAAGGTTCCCCACGGTAGGCTATTGCAGAAAATACGGAGGCTGGGGATTGAGGGTGATTTAGAGATGTGGATCAGAAATTGGCTAGCTGAAAGAAGACAGAGGGTGGTGGTTGATGGGAAATGTTCAGAATGGAGTTCTGTCACAAGTGGAGTACCACAAGGATCTGTTCTGGGGCCGTTGCTGTTTGTCATTTTTATCAATGACCTAGAGGAAGGCGCAGAAGGGTGGGTGAGTAAATTTGCAGACGATACTAAAGTCGGTGGTGTTGTCGATAGTGTGGAAGGAAGTAGCAGGTTACAGAGGGATATAGATAAGCTGCAGTGCTGGGCTGAGAGGTGGCAAATGGAGTTTAATGTAGAGAAGTGTGAGGTGATTCACTTTGGAAGGAAAAACAGGAATGTGGAATATTTGGCTAATGGAAAAGTTCTTGAAAGTGTGGATGAGCAGAGGGATCTAGGTGTCCATGTACATAGATCCCTGAAAGTTGCCACCCAGGTTGATAGGGTGGTGAAGAAGGCCTATGGAGTGTTGGCCTTTATTGGTAGAGGGATTGAGTTCCGGAGTCAGAAGGTCATGTTGCAGCTGTACAGAACTCTGGTACGGCTGCATTTGGAGTATTGCGTACAGTTCTGGTCACCGCATTATAGGAAGGACGTGGAGGCTTTGGAACGGGTGCAGAGGAGATTTACCAGGATGTTGCCTGGTATGGAGGGAAAATCTTATGAGGAAAGGCTGATGGACTTGAGGTTGTTTTCGTTAGAGAGAAGAAGGTTAAGAGGAGACTTAATAGAGGCATACAAAATGATCAGAGGGTTAGATAGGGTGGACAGTGAGAGCCTTCTCCCGCGGATGGAAATGGCTAGCACGAGGGGACATAGCCTTAAACTGAGGGGTAATAGCTACAGGACAGAGGTCAGGGGTAGGTTCTTTACGCAAAGAGTAGTGAGGCCGTGGAATGCCCTACCTGCTACAGTAGTGAACTCGCCAACATTGAGGGCATTTAAAAGTTTATTGGATAAACATATGGATGATAATGGTATAGTGTAGGTTAGATGGCTTTTGTTTCGGTGCAACATCGTGGGCCGAAGGCCTGTACTGCGCTGTATTGTTCTATGTTCTATGTTAACCTTGAGAATCGTGAACAAGGACTCCCAAGTCCCTTTGTGCTTCTGATTTCCTAAGCATCTCCCCATTTAGAAAATAGTCTTTGCCTAAATTCCTTTTTCCAAAGTGCATAACCTCACACTTTTCTACATTGTATTTCATTTGCCACTTCATTACCCACTCTCCTAGAATGTCCAAATCCTTCTGCAGCCCCCTTGCTTCCACAACACTACCTGTCCCTCTACAGATCTTTGTATCATCTGCAAACTTAGCACCGGTGCCTTCAATTCCTTCTTCCAGATCATTTATGTGTATTGTGAAAAGTTGTGGTGCCTCAGGGATCTGTGCTGGGACACCACTAGTCACCGGCCGCCATCCTGAAAAAGACCCCTTATCCCCACTCTCTGCCTTCTGGAAATCTAAATAAATCACATCCACTGCTTCTCCTTTATCCCCATTCTGTGCCTTCTGCCAGTCAGCCAATCCTCTATTCATGCCAGGATCTTACCCTTAACATCATGGGCTCTTAAACTTATTGAACAATCTCCGATGCGACACCTTGTCAAAGGCTTTCTGGAAATCTAAATAAATCACGTGCACTGGTTCTCCTTTGTCTAACATCCTTGTTACCTCCTCAAAGAACTCTAACAGATTTGTCAGACATGACCTCCCTTTGACAAAGCCGTGCTGACTCAGTCCTATTTTATCATGCACTTCCAAGTACTCCGCAATCTCATCTTTAATGACAGACTCTAAAATCTTACCAACGACCGAAGTTAGGCTAACTGGCCTATAATTTCCCATCTTCGGCCTCCCTCCCTTCTTAAACAGCGGTGTTACATTAGCCACTTTCCAGTCCTCTGGGACCCTTCCTGCCTCCAGTGATTCCTGAAAGACCACCACCAATGCCTCCACAATCTCCTCAGCTATCTCTTTTAGGAACCTGGGGTGTAGTCCATCTCGTCCAGGTGACTTATCCGCCTTCAGACCTTTCAGTTTCCCCAGATCCTTCTCCTTGGTGACGGCCACTGCACTCACCTCTGCCCCCCGATTCTCCTGGAGCTCTGGCATCCCACTGGTATCTTCCACCGTGAAGATTGATGCAAAGTAACTATTCAGTTAGTCTGCCATTTGATTTGATTTATTATTGTCACATGTATTAGTATACAGTGAAAAGTATTGTTTGTTTGTTTGTTTCCTATTATTACTTCTCTAGCCACGTTTTCCAGCGGTCCAATGTCTATTTTTGCCTCTCTCTTACCTTTATATATTGAAACTCTTCCTGTCTTCTTTTATATTACTAGCTAGCTTGCATTCATATTTCATCTTCTCTCTCCTTAATGGTTTTTTAGTTGTCCTCTGCTCACTTTTAAAGGCTTCCCAATCCTCTGGCTTCCCACTAATCCTTGCCACATTGTATGCTTTTTCTTTTGCTTTTATGCTGTCCTTGACTTCCCTCGTCAACCATGGATGCCTTGTCCTGCACTTGGCATGTTTCCTCCTCCTTGGGATGAATGTCTGCTGTGCCTCCGGTCAGCTGTCCCTCAATTAGCTCTTTCTCAAAAGGGGAGAGCTGCCTGTGGTCCACGGGACTATGGCGTCTTTCACTTTCAGTAGAGGAAAGAAACCTTGCAACCTTTAAAAAGTACGTGGATGGGCACATGAAATGTTACAACATTCAAGGCTTTGGACCAATGGGATTAGTGTAGATTTAGTGTGGTTTTGTCAGTGCAAACTCATTGGGCCAAAGGGCCTCTTCTGCACTCTATGACACCAAGGTAACAGATACAAAAATGAGTATTCAAAGGGGAAATTATTACCGCAATTGAAGTGTGTAGGTTACAGCACTCAGTGGCTTCTACAAGCTAAAACTAATTAACCAGCTTCTCTCTACTGTACTTATCTTTATGATCCAATAACAGAGGGCAGCAAAGTACAGGAGATAAGGATTATTAGAAATATTCACAACGGGACTTCTGGTGGCGGCTATGAAGGAGTAGGTCGCCCATTTGGTGGCTCCCACTTGGGTCGGACCTTTTTCCCTGATTTTTTGTCGGATTTGATTCGGAAAATTGATGGTGAAGGCAATTGTGAAGAGGAATCCTACATCAGCGCAGGGAGAGGCGGACCAGAAGTGCTCGCAAAGGAAGAAATAGGTGAACAGAGAAGGCTTAGGCTGAAGCCGCAGCGGGGGAAAGCATGGCGGATGACCGGGGTTCTGGCTGGACGACCCAGCGGTCGACGGAGCAGCTGATGCGGTTCATACAGGAGGGACCTGATTAAGGAATCGATTGCGCGGCTGGAACTTAGACTGGATGCTCAAGATTGGGCGATCCAGAAAGTGGAGAAGGCACTGACTGAGCAGGAGGAACACCAAGAATGGAGTTGGAGGTGGGGATGCTGAGAGACCAGCAGAAAAGGCTCCTGGAAAAGGTGGAGGACCTAGAGAATAGGTCCCGCCGGTAGAACGTGAGAATCGTTGGTCTCCTGGAGTGGTCCAAAGAAGTGGACGCTGGGGCATACATAGCGGGCATGTTCGAGAAGTTACTGGAGGAAGGGACGTTCTCCCGACCCTTGGAGGTGGAAAGGGCTCACAGAGCGCTCACGAGGAAGCCGCGTGGCCCCCCCGCCGAGGGCAATGGTGGTGAGATTCCACAGGTACCAGGACAAGGAGTGTATTTTACGGTGGGCCAGGCAGACATGGAGCTGTAAGTGGGAGAATAGCATCCTGCGTATTTACCAGGATCGGAGTGCGGATGTGGCCAGAAGAAGAGCGGGGTTCAACCAGATAAAGTTAACACTTTTCAAGAAGAAGGTTAAGTTTGGACTGCTGTATCCGGACCGCCTTTGGGTCACTTATGAGGAGCAACATTTTTACTTTGAGTCGCCCGAGGAAGCGATGGACTTCGCGAGAAGGAAAGGGCTGGTAGTGGACTGAGGCCTTTGAACTTTGCTGCAGCACTCATGTTAAAAAGTTTCTTGTTTTTGGACATTATTTGTAATGCCTTCTGTATTGATTTGGGGCCTGCCGCATATTTGTGCAAGTTAAAGTTTGCATTTGCACTGATGGGGGACGGTGGTGTGAACTTTAGATGTTGGGTTTTCTTTTTGATTTTCCTTGTGTTTCTTTCGGGCAATTGGGTTGGGATTGTTTTTCTTTTGCATATGCGTGTCAGAGCAGGGGGTGGGGGGGGACAGGACAATAGGTGGGAAAATGTCTGGCGCCATGGGCAGGGTCACCAGGCTAGCTGAGCGGGCTAGCTCACAGAAGCGCAGTGGGGGGTGAGCAGATGTTATGCTTGTTGAAGGGGGTGGTTTGCATAGTGCTGTTACTTGGCGGCGGAGGGCGGGGGGGGGGGGGAATGTTCTGCTGACGGAGGAGGGACTTTTGCTGTGGGACAAAAAGGAGGTCGGGGACGGAGGCTGCCTGGGGGCGGGCCTGGGGCACGGGCTGGCCCAAGAAGGGTGATGGCTGATCGGCGTGGGGGGGGGGGGGGGGGGGGTTCGAGGAGCCCCCCAACCAGGCTGGTCACATGAAACGTAAGAGGGCTAAATGGGCCGGTTAAGAGGGCACGCGTGGGGCGGCAGGTGGCACAGTGGTTAGCATTGCTGCCTTTGGCGCTGACAACCCTGGTTCGAATCCCGGCCCTGGGTCACTGTCCATTTGGAGTTTGCACACTCTCCCAGTGTCTGCATGGGTTTCACCCCCACAACCCAAAGATGGCCACGCTAAATTGCCCCTTAATTGGAAAAAAAAAATTGGGTACTCTAAATTTTAAAAAAAGAGGGCACGCATGTTCGCGCATTTGAGGGGACTGAAGGCGGACGTGGCAATGTTACAGGAGACGCACCTTACAGAGTGACTGATCAGATTAGATTAAGGAAGGGATGGGTCGCACAGGTTTTTCACTCGGGGCTGGACTCGAAGACTAGAGGGGTCACGATCCTGTAAAGCGAGTGTCATTCGAGGCGGGAATAGTTGCATTATGGTTAGTGGTAAGCTGGAAGGGCTACCGATGGTGCTCGTAAATGTGTACGCGCCAAATTGGGATGATGTGGAGTTCATAAAAGAGGATGTTGGGGAAGATCCCGGACCTGGATTTGCACAAGTTGATCATGGGGAGGGACTTTAACGCAGGCATTGACCCAGGGCTAGACCGGTCGAGCTCAAGGACAGGCAGGGTGCCAGCAATGGCAAAGGAGCTAAAGGGGTTTATGGAGCAAATTGGGGGGGGGGGGGGGGGGGGGGGGGGGGGGTGGACCCATGGAGATTTGGGCGGCCGAGAGTGAAGGGGTTTTCCTTCTACTCACATGTGCAAAAATTGTGTACTCCCGGATTGACTTTTTTATCCTGAACAGGGCTCTACTGACGGGGATAGTGGACACTGAGTATTTAGCGATCACAATCCCGGACCATGCCCGCACTGGAGAGTGGATTTGGGCTTTTAGCAGATGAGGTGGTGTGTGGGCGGCTGACAAAATGTATCCAGAACTACCTGGAAGTTAATGACACGGGGGAGGTCTCGGCTGCAATGGTCTGGGAGGCGCTGAAGGCGGTGGTTAGAGGGGAGCTGATCTTGAGATGGGCCCACAGGGAGAAGGCAGACAGAGCAGAAACGGACCCATTGATAAGGGAAATACTACATGTCGACAGGAGGTATGTGGAAATCCCAGAGGCAGGGCTTTTAAGGGAACGACGGAGGCTACAGGCGGAGTTTAGCTTGTTAACTCCAGGAAGGGCAGTGGAGCAGCTCAGGAAGGCGAGAGGGGCGAGTTATGAATATGGAGAGAAGGCCAGCAGAATGCCTGCGCAGCAGCTCAGAAAGAGGGAGGCAGCCAGGGAGATTGGGAAAGTAAGGGACGGGGATGGGAACCTGGTCAGAGATTCAGCAGGGGTTAATAAGGCGTTCAAGGAGTTTTACAGTAGGCTGTATGAGTCGGAACCCCCAGCTGGGCCGGAGGGGATGAAGCACTTTTTAGAGGGCCTGAAGTTCCCGAAGGTGGACAGGGGTTTGGTAGAAGTGCTGGGGGCCCCGATCGGGTTGGAGGAAATAGCAGAAGGGCTGAAGGCCATGCAGTCGGGTAAAGCCCCGGGGCCGGACGGGTACCCAGTGGAATTTTATAAAAAGTTCTCTGGGATACTGGGGTCGCTGTTGATGAGGACATTTAATGAGGCAAGGGAGGGATGGGTGCTTCCCCCGACGATGTCACAGGCCACTATCTCATTGATCCTGAAGCGGGACAAGGACCCGGAGCTATGCGGGTCCTACAGGCCGATCCCCCTACTAAATGTAGACGCCAAACTGTTGGCTAAAATCTTGTCCTCTAGGATTGAAGACTGCGTTACGAACGTGATTGGGGAGGACCAGGCGGGATTGGTTAAGGGTAGGCAGTTGACGGCCAACGCAAGAAGGTTGCTGAATGTGATCATGATGCCCACAGTGGGTAGGGACGTGGAGGTAGTGGTCGCAATGGACGCAGAGAAGGCATTTGATCGGGTGGAATTGGAATATCTGTTGGAGGTACTGGGGCTGTTTGGATTTGGACGGGGCTTCATCGACTGGGTCAGGCTGTTGTATCAGGCTCCTGTCGCGAGCGTACGGATGAACAGGTTAACATTGGGCTATTTTAGGCTGCACCGGGGGACGAGGCAGAGATGTTCGCGATCCAGGCAAGGGGGCAGGAGAGGCGATTGGGGGAGCTGCCGTTTAGAGTGGCAAGGGGAAGCTTTCGGTACCTAGGCATCCAGGTGGCGTGGGAATGAGAACAGCTACACAAGTTAAATCTGGCCCGACTAGTAGACCAAATGAAGGACGATTTCCGAAGGTGGGATGCACTCCCGTTGTCACTGGCTTGGAGGGTACGGACGGTGAAAATAACGGTCCTCCCAAGATTCCAGTTTGTGTTTCAGTGTCTCGCCATCTTTATTCCACAGTCCTTCTTTAAACGGATCAATAAGGTAATCACTGGGTTTGTGTGGACGGGTAAGACCCCGCGAGTATAAAAGTGATGCTGGAGCAGAGCCAGGGGGGAGGCCGGGCTGGCGCTGCCAAAATTTAGTAATTATTAGGACAGGGTAGTTTCCAGAGTGGGGGGGGGGGGGGGGAGAGAAGGGAGGGTTTCGGACATTTACAAGGAACTCATGGGGTCAGAGGAGACACAGACCGAGGAGCTGAAACGCAAATGGGAAGAGGAGTTAGGAGGTTATCAGAGTAAGGTTATCAGAGGGGGGGAAAAGGCAGCCATGGCTGACAAAGGAAGTTAGGGAATGCATCAAAGCAAAAGAGAAAGCCTATAATGTGGCAAAGAGTAGTGGGAAGTCAGAAGATTGGGAAGGCTACAAAAACAAACAAAGGATAACAGAGAGAAATAAGGAAAGAGAGGATCAAATATGAAGGTAGGCTAGCCAGTAACATTAGGAATGATAGTAAAAGTTTATTTAAATACATTAAAAACAAACGGGAGGCAAAAGTTGACATTGGGCCGCTCCAAAATGACGCTGGTAATTTTGTAATGGGAGACAAGGAAATAGCTGAGGAACTAAATAAGTACTTTGCGTCAGTCTTCACAGTAGAAGACATGAGTAATAGCTCAACAATTCCGGAGAGTCAGGGGGCAGAGTTGAATATGGTAGCCATCACAAAGGAGAAAGTGCTAGAGAAACTAAGAGGTCTAAAAATTGATAAATCTCCGGGCCCAGATGGGCTACATCCTAGAGTTCTAAAGGAGATAGCTGAAGAAATAGTGGAGGCGTTAGTTATGATCTTTCAAAAGTCACTGGAGTCAGGGAAAGTCCCAGAGGATTGGAAAATCCCTGTTGTAACCCCCCTGTTCAAGAAGGGAACAAGGAAAAAGATGGAAAATTATAGGCCAATTAGCCTAACCTCGGTTGTTGGCAAGATTCTAGAATCCATTGTTAAGGATGAGATTTCTAAATTCTTAGAAGTGCAGGGTCAGATTAGGACAAGTCAGCATGGATTTAGTAAGGGGAGGTCGTGCCTGACAAACCTGTTAGAGTTCTTTGAAGAAATAACAAATAGGTTAGACCAAGGAGAGCCAATGGATGTTATCTATCTTGACTTCCAAAAGGCCTTTGATAAGGTGCCTCACTGGAGACTGCTGAGTAAAATAAGGGCCCATGGTATTCGAGGCAAGGTACTAACATGGATTGACGATTGGCTGTCAGGCAGAGAGTTGGGATAAAAGGTTCTTTTTCGGAATGGCAACCGGTGACGAGTGGTGTCCCGCAGGGTTCAGTGTTGGGGCCACAGCTGTTCTCTTTATATATTAACGATCTAGATGATGGGACTGGGGGCATTCTGGCTAAGTTTGCCGATGATACAAAGATAGGTGGAGGGGCAGGTAGTATGGAGGAGGTGGGGAGGCTGCAGAAATATTTAGACAGTTTAGGAGAGTGGTCCAAGAAATGGCTGATGAAATTCAACGTGGGCAAGTGCGAGGTCTTGCACTTTGGAAAAAAGAATAGAGGCATGGACTATTTTCTAAACGGTGACAAAATTCATAATGCTGAAGTGCAAAGGGACTTGGGAGTCCTAGTCCAGGATTCTCTAAAGGTAAACTTGCAGGTTGAGTCCGTAATTAAGAAAGCAAATGCAATGTTGTCATTCATCTCAAGAGGCTTGGAATATAAAAGCAGGGATGTACTTCTGAAGCTTTATAAAGCATTAGTTAGGCCCCATTTAGAATACGGTGAGCAATTTTGGGCCAAAACCTCAGGAAGGACATACTGGCACTGGAGCGGCTCCAGCGGAGATTCACACGGATGATCCCAGGAATGGTAGGCCTAACATACGATGAACGTCTGAGGATCCTGGGATTATATTCATTGGAGTTTAGGAGGTTGAGGGGAGATCTAATAGAAACTTACAAGATAATGAATGGCTTAGATAGGGTGGATGTAGGGAAGTTGTTTCCATTAGCAGGGGAGACTAGGACCCGGAGGCACAGCCTTAGAATAAAAGGGAGTCACTTTAGAACAGAGATGAGGAGAAATTTCTTCAGCCAGAGAGTGGTGGGTCTGTGGAATTCATTGCAACAGAGGGCGGTGGAGGCCGGGACGTTGAGTGTCTTTAAGACAGAAGTTGATAAATTCTTGATTTCTCGAGGAATTAAGGGCCATGGAGAGAGAGCGGGTAAATGGAGTTGAAATCAGCCATGATTGAATGGTGGAGTGGACTCGATGGGCCGAATGGCCTTACTTCCGCTCTTATGGTCTTATGGAGAGATAGAGGATGGTCTCTGGGCAGGTGCTCAGCCTGATACATTTTAAGGTCGTTCACCGGGCCCACATGACAGTGGACCGGATGAGCAGGTTCTTTGGGGTAGAAGATAGGTGGTCCTATCGCAAGGTGTACGGGAGGACCAGCAAACCATGTCCATATGTTCTGGGCATGCCCAAAACTTAGGGGATTCTGGCAGGGGTTTGCGGCTGTCATGTCCAAGGCGTTGAAAATGAGGGTGGCACCAAGTCCCGAGGTGGCGACTTTGAGTTTCGGAAGACCCGGGAATCCAGGAGGAGAAAGAGGCAGACGTTCTGGCCTTTTGCTTCCCTGGTAGCCCAAAAACGGATATTGTTAGCTTGGAGGAACTCAAAGCCCCCAAAGTCAGAGACCTGGCTAACTGACATGGCTAGCTTTCTCTATCTGGAGAAAATAGAGTTCGCCCTGAGAGGGTCAATGTTAGGGTTCATCCGGAGGTGGCAGCCGTTCGTCAACTTCTTTGGGGAAAATTAACCATCAGCAGAAAGGGGGGGGGGATTAGTTTAGCTTAGAGTAGGGTGTTAGAAATGGTGGGCCCTGTGAGGGAGGAAGATGGCTTTTGCACAATGTTTATATTTGTATGTACATTTTTTCTTCTGTTGTTGTTATAAAACCATAAATACCTCAATAAAATGTTTATTAAAAAAAAAATGAAATATTCACAACGATTGAAACACTTGAAGAGCTACGGGGCGCAATGCAACGGCCTCGTCGGGACAAGGTAATGGAATCTCGCGAGAGTCCTCTTCAAGGGAAAAGCCAGCATTTGTTGCCCTTGAACGGAGTAGCTTGCTAGGTAATTTCAGAGGGCAGTTAAAGTCAACGATATCACTGCGGCTCTGGAGTTACCTGTTGGCCACCCAGGTAAGGATGGCAGATTTCCTTCCCTAGAGGGCATTTGTCAAGCAGATGGCTTTTTACAACAATCGATGATAGTTTCATAGTTTCATTGTCACCATTTCGGATACCGGCTTTAATTTTTAAAAAATATTTTTATTCTCCTTATTTTTCACATTTTCTCCCACATTTACACCCAACAATAAACAATAATCAGTAACAAATGCAATGTCAATCCCCATATCAATAACACCAATCCCATCCTCCCACCAAACCCCAGACATTAGCCCACATGTTCACAAACAAGTGATAAAATGGAATCAGGATAACACATTAACACGTACAGTCCCCCTTCCCCCCCCCCTAATGTTCGATGTAATCCAATTCTCAAAAGTGCATAATGAATAACGCCCATGAATTGTAGAACCCCCTCCATCCTTCCCCTCAGTTCAAATTTGACCATTTCAAGTGTAAGAACTCCAGCAGGGCCCGCCACCGCGCCAGGGCACAGGGTGGAGAGATTGATCTCCACCTTCAGGCGATCAACGAGGCGAAGGCTACAACATCTACCTCCAACCCCGGCTGGTCCGACACCCCGAATAAATTCCAAAAACTCGGCTACCAGCTTTATATTTCAGATTTTATTAAATGACTTCAAATTCCACCAGCTGCCGTGGTGGGGTTTGAACCTGTGCCCCCAGAGCATTAGCCTGGGCCTCTGGATTACTAACCCAGTGACATTACCACCGCAGTGGGGTGGGGGATAAAAGACCAATCAGGGTTTCAAATGTTTATTTTTAAATAAGTCTGCTCTGAACAAATCTATTTGAGTTGTATAGCTGTTCCTTAGTGTAGCTGTTCCTCAATAGATAATGGGCGGGATTTCTGGCCCTTCCCGTCCGCTGGACCTTCTTGCCGAAGGCGAACCCCCATTGGTGGTTTCCCTGGTGGTGCAGCTGGCAAGCAATGTAAATGGCCATTGGCTTCAGCAGGACTGGAAGATCCCTCCTTCGCTGCTGGACATCGGGCCACTGGGGGAGGCCGGAAATCCCGCCAAATATCTTCGGCTCGAGGAACAGGTTTTACTTTTGCGGCTATTATTGTTTTGACTATCGCTGAGACGATAACTATTCTAAAATGTGTTATTGGAAGCTATTTTTTTTAATCATGAGAATCAATAGCTAGAAAAAAAGTCTTAATACTGCACATTTTAATTTAAAGTTTATTTTAAAAGGTTATTCCAAAGACAAAAGTAACTTAAAAGTGCAAAAAGCAATAATTTAGGTCTATTTTAATTTTGATCTTTTCCTTATATTGCTGCATACACATATGCAAATTATACATTTTTACCACAGGTACTTGGTAACATGCCAAATTTCAAAATGCTGAACTTTGTCTTAATTGCAGCTTCCAATGAATTTTTATTTTTGGCAATTAAAAAAAATTTTTTTTTTTTTTTTTTTTTGAACAGGTCCTGCAGGGATTTGCCCTCTTTCCAAGATTGGAGGGGAAATGATATTGGGAGCAAAGAAAACCCAATCCCGAAGTTCGGGAAAGTTCCACTGCTGCTCACGTGCGATGCCTGGCTTTGTAAAGATCTCTGGATCTGTAAAGATTTAATCACCTGCTAATGGTCGCATTCCGAGCATTGTCTGGCATCTTTGAATTTGTCTATATATGTATGTGTTTCTGGAACAGACCTCTTCATTCACCTGAGGAAGGAGCAGCGCTCCGAAAGCTAGTGACATCGAAACAAACCTGTTGGACTTTAACCTGGTGTTGTAAGACTTCGTGCTTTGTAAAGAATGGGAGCAGCAGGTCATGTATCACCACCAGGGGAAAGTGAACTTCAATAAAGCGAGAGTGTTGAGCACTTGTTCGCCAGGAAGAAACATCAACAGGTTGTTTTCGGTTTGTGCAGAATGTGGAACGACAGGAGAAATAGATTCATGTTTTGAGGAAGAACATTTGTGTGCCGGGAGTGGTGATTTCTCTTCAAAATTGCGACACAACCAGGGAGAGTCAGAGGGGTGTAGCCATCACAATGGAACATGCTTACGGTGTCTTAAAGTTCAGTTCAAACTAATAAAAAGTCCTGCTGCAACTTTTGCAAACAGTTGAACTTCAGATTATATTGCACTTCCATTCATCAGCCTCTCACAGTGCATATAAAAAGCAAATTCCAGAAAGATGTACAGCATCGTTAGCCACATTTCTGGTTTCTCCGTGTACAAACATGGACTTTAACCTGGTGTTGTAAGACTTCTTACTGTGCCCACCCCAGTCCAACACTGGCATCTCCACAAACATGAAAAAAGTATCATAAGATCAAATCTTGGAGTATAGATTATAATATTCTGCAAAACTGGTGTAACCCAATGGCTTGAAGAACAATTCCTTGGAAAGAGATACATAACCCATGAATCATAGAGCAAGTGAGCTCGCCTTTCCTTTCAACATAGACTGCAAGCGACAGTATCCATCCACAACTGAAGTACCTTAATCAATACAGGTTGCGATTGGGACCGGTGGTTCTAGGGGAGAGCTTCTAGCACAATGATATCTTGGTTTCAACTGATTTAATTTAGCATCTATTGAGAGTGTAGGCCGAGGGTCTACATTTCCAGCTCCATTAAGTTTGGGTATATACGCACACTTGAAGCCAATTTGAATCAAAAGTACGGACATTTTAACAACCAGTATAGTGGGAGTGAAACATTTTTTGTCCCCCAGGTACTATTCTCCAAAGGTTTTAAACCACTCTTCAATGTTTAGTAAGAAGTCCATCTTAAATCTTAAATCGAAGTCCTTCTGCTGAAAAATGCTCGACTTTTGACTCAACAAATGCAGGGAGAATCTGGAGCAGCTTAGCTATTTACGTATGATCAATATCTTCATTCATTTCAGACTTGGTAGTTTGAACCCCATGGACCTTATGCATACACATACACACACGCACATCTTTGTTATTAGATGGAACTTGTTCAAGATTGCCAATTGGCACAGGCACAGAAATTCACAAATAAGCGATTACCTTGTGTTCAGTTTCCATAC
Source organism: Scyliorhinus torazame (assembly GCF_047496885.1). Lineage (NCBI taxonomy): Eukaryota > Metazoa > Chordata > Chondrichthyes > Carcharhiniformes > Scyliorhinidae > Scyliorhinus > Scyliorhinus torazame. The sequence continues at coordinate 177,463,228 of NC_092721.1, read as the reverse complement.
ACTTTAACACAGGTACATTCAAATCTGAATGCACTTGGGTATAGAGCATGTAGCTGAAGGCCAGAGAAAGTGGTGTCCTCGCTTGAGAAAGCTCTGCACAGCAACAGTTCTAGATGTTTACGCGCTGATTAACAATATGATTTGCATCAACACTCTTCAAAAAGCACCCATGAAGTACAACATTTAACACAAGATTACAGCAGCTCAAATTGGAAATCTAGGCCCCGTCGTCATTATTTCAATGGCAGCATATTTCTGTTGTCTTCATGCTACACTTAAACAATTTTATTTTCAAAAAAATTACAATGAACACTGAAATTTGATTCCAATGTTAAATCCCATATGCCATGAAGACTGAAGAGAGCTGGGGAGGAAATAGCATAAATTGGGAAATTATTAGGTGGCATTAGCATAGAGCTTTAATAACCATAGGCGGTTAACTGTTCCCCGACGCCGATTTCGTAATTGGCGATCAGGCGGAAATCCCTTCGGATGCCAAAATCAGGAGCGGCGCCTGTTTGACGCAGGTTTTGTATCCTCCGCCCCCTCGGAAAATGAGTCATCGCGTTGTGCGCCTCGTGCCATTGGGACAGCGATAGCGCGTCACCTGAAGGCCCTCCCCCGATGCTCCGTCCCCGATGGGCTGAGTTCCCAACCGCGCGGTTGACATGGTCTCAGCAGTCGGGAACCCAGCGTGGTACTGTGTCCAGCGCCACCACAGTTGGGCATAAGCCATGCTGCTGGCCGGGGGGGGGGCTTCTGTAAGGCTGGGGGGGGACTGGTGGGGGGTGGCCAGGGGGGCACTATCTAAGTCGGGTCCGTGCACGGCCATTCTCCGGCCATTTTTATCGTGGGAGCCGGGAGTTTAAAGCTGCACGGCTGCTGGCCCCTCACTGGCCGCAGGATCGGCGAGGGGTTGGTGTCGATTTTTTTGAGGTAGAACGCCACATGTCCTCCGCACTTAGGCTCAAAAACGGTGAATCCAGCCCCATAAATGTTTAGGGAGGGGAGAATGATGGGAGGTACGAAGCTTCAGTTTTGAAGGAAGGAGTGAGCGAGATTAAAGTTTTGATATTGAAAACTGCCATTGACACAATGTGTTGAAAGATGGATATAGTAGGAATGCCAAATACAATAACCCATTCCATAAGAGAACTACTAACAAATTTGGTTCTCAATTAGGCCCTCCAGCTCAACTCTCGGATCTTTCAGCTTCAGGATATTCTCATCCTGCGGAAAAAACACATTATTGCTTTGCATTGTGACATTCACTTAATAATCCTTTCGCTTTGCTCCTTTTCTCTTCAGCTTAAAAAAAAATCCCATCTTCCCCAAACTCCTGCTTAGCGCCTGTTCGTCACCAGTCTCCCCCCATTAGGAAACACATTTTATTATGAAGGTGCTAGAAAGTGCAAGTTGCTGCTTAACCACACCCGTGCTTCCTACATTCGGACAGTGGATGCTTCAAGGAGTACTTCATTAGTTGTAAAGCACTTTGAGGCGCCTGGTGGAAATGAACAGCATATACAAATGCAACTCTTTCTTTAACCTGTAAAATGCATAACTAGAATTTTCTCTCTAGAACAAAGGGTTAATCAAATTGGACAATTCTGCCCCCAAATAGATACAGGCATAGCATCCATAAGCTTTATTCTGGTCTTAAAGAAAACACATTGAAGAGAATTCCCATGAACAGAACTCCATGGAAGCGGTACGCTTCGTGGCGTCATGGTTTCATAATATGCAGTAAAACTTAGGAACATGGAGACTTTGCTTTGAAAAAGAAGCCCGAGGGGCGGCACGTGCACAGTGGTTAGCACTGGGACTGCGGCGCTGAGGACCCGGGTTCGAATCCCGGCCCTGGGTCACTGTCCGTGTGGAGTTTGCACATTCTCCCCATGTCTGCATGGGTTTCACCCCCACAACCCAAATATGTGCAGATTAGGTGGATTGGCCACGCTAAATTGCTCCTTAATTGGAAAAAAAATAATTGGGTTCTCTAAATTTATAAAAAGAAAAAAGAAAAAGCAACCTGAAATGTGGACAATTACATTGACAAAACAGATGTCAGATGGTTAGGGGACTTCTTTTGTGGCTTCTAGATAGACAAGGATTAAAGTCATTAAGATGCAAACAATCTTGCCCAGGTGTTGATAACTGCCCCCTCCATTTCAATGGAAAAGACTTAAAATTACAATGGTTATTAGAGTTGCTGGCTGCAAGAAGATTGAATTTCAAATAAAGACATTTCGGATGCTAATCATAGTTAGAAAGTTGATAGGATATAAAACATTCCACATTGAATGTCAATTACATTTGCCTTCAACGCATTGTTGTGGACAATGGAAAACATCAATAATGACTGTTACATGACAGAAACTGAAGACAGTTGGTCTGGGATACAAAGACCAGAGGGAAGCCATATCTTGCCCAGCACAACAAAGGGCCCATAGGCAGAGATGTTACCGACAATATTATATTTCTTCACTAGAGAGCTTGAACACAACTGCAACTGAAAAGACAGGAACCTGAAATTGACTGGAATATTATTGAGAGTGTATTACTAGAAACTTTCAACTTTCATTTTTCTTCTACAGTGAACTGAAAGATAATTTCCAGACCTGCATCGCTGATTATCTCCTTGAACAAACAGGGTGATATTGATTCGCTGGACTTTAAGTAATCTAAGTGTATGCTATATTTTTGGAAATCATCTTTGTATGTGTGTGTATCTATGTATATGTTATGGTCCAGAGCGGAACCTCAATTTTGGTTAAGGTCCCGAGCCCAACTATTTGTACTTGATAAAACTGAGGGAATGTTACTGCGCCACAGGAGTGCTAAACACTGATCAGCAGACACCTTTTTATGTTAAAACAAACTTCAATTTGAACACAGAATTAAGCACTTCAGCAACAAAGAAACAAAGTTACCAGGTACAACATTTTAACTTGCTTCCTGAAACTAGCCTCTACATTCCAATTAAGCAACCCCATACATTTCAAATACCACTTATGTATAAAATTAACAATCAGCAATATTTGCATATATTGTTGCAGAGTCCTTGGAGAGGGAAACCTTTTCGGACCAAACTGAAAATACTTCTGCTCAGCTTTAAGTCCTGTAGGCAATTGCCTTTTTAGACAGATCTGGCTCCCCTTTTTAGCTATTTTGTCACACTCAAAGCACACAGCATACTTTTGCCTTGTGTTCGAGGCAAATTTGTTGAGCATGGACCAAACACAATACCTCACGTTTAATCACAGCTCCAGCAGACAAATGATCTGCGTACATTTTAACCCAGGTTTTAATAGCATTACTGCCAAAATCCCCAAAATATCAAGTGTGACAATTTCTTGCAGTCATCACTAATATATATTATGTATAAATGAGGACTTGGTGTTTGTTGTGTACATTTCAGGTGTTGAGAAATAAATATTTGTACTTTTGATTTAAATTTACGAGAAAGCCTGCTTCGTATCTGTTCTGTAAAGCCACAGCACTCGCACTCCTTCTCTAAAAAGCATCTTATTGCGTTCAGTTAAGAGGTGATCCCACATCTCTCCCTGTCAGTAACAACAAATAATGTTACATTTTAATATAAAGGCAATATTAGAGGTGAGATTTTACCTCATTCATAGAATTAAAAGCAGGCCCCAAAACATCTAAAATTTGAGTCTCAATTGCTTGCCCATAGCGAAACAAACCGGTTTTAAATTATTCCATTTTCTTTATGGAATAGTAGTCAATCCTAAATTTGTAGCTTATGTGGCGAAACTGCAGTGAATGAGATTAGTACATTCCTATTTCTGTTCCCCGTTCACTTTGATTTTGAAATACATGACTTAATTACGAATTGCTGTGCGGAGAAATTCCCAAGCCACTCAGACAATGCATTTCAATTGTCTATATCTTATTTCAAAATACAAAGGACTTTCCTACAAATTGGGTGATGCTCAATGGTACAGGGTGTTGGAAGCCAATTTGTAAAATATTTTACTCACCTCTATTCATGATCTTTAATGCAGGAACGAACAAACTGCTTTTCTGCTCCAGTTTGAAAGGTACAAATTTATACCTGCTCCGAACGCACCAGTGTGTGATAAGCAATATCTGTGACAGGTGGCAAAAGGACGTGCAAAATGGAATTGATAGAATTTACATTAAGGTCCGATCAAAATTTAGTCTTTCTGACATTTTGCGATCCCATTTTGTTGAAATTCTCTTCAACTCATTATTTTGTGCATAAAGGAAACTTACAGTTGCACCACAACATGTAACACTAATGGGGATGGGCATTCAATCAGAGTTTCAGGTGCCAGCTCATCAAATTGAAGTTCAGTTCACAAACACCTTCAGAACCGCAGCAGGCTGCTACATCGAGTGCACAGCTCTAACAGTCTTAACTGTGCACTGTACATGGCTAGCATCTATGATCATGTTTTTCCTGGAGCTCTTATATTTGATTCACACAGCAAATGTTTCCTTCTTTGATGCCTGCTTACGGCACTGGATACTGCTACATTTCACAGAAAGAAATATTAAGCCAAAAACAGTGGGTGGGTAACTAGGAAATAAAACCAACAACTCTACTGCAGGCCAGGGTTTAGAAAACTCCAAAGTATATCATGGCGTTCACCTGACCTCAACTGCTTATTGATTTTGGTTATGATGAGCACAAGAGCCTGCCTTTCAGGTGTTATTCAACAGAGTTCTTGGGCGCTTTCAATCAAAAAACAAGCTTTAGTCTACAAATTCAGCTAACATTTTTGTAAACACACAGTCAACATTTTTATCAACTACAAACATAAAAACCCCACGCAGGTACAGTAATCTATGTATAACCCTTAATTAATTCCCCCTTCAACTGTTCCAATTCAATAACAAAATCCAAGTAAAACCAGAAACCCCTTTTCAAAAGATGTGGCCCAGGACACGGCACTCTACCTTGTATAAGACTTGCCATTGATACTCTGTTCCCCTTTCCAAACAGCAGGTTTGAATTCCTTCCAGAAAGCAATTATCTCTTTTAGGTTATCAAGTAGTCTGTAAACAGCTTTTAAAATGAAGATAGAGAAACACTTCTTTCAACCTGCGCAGTTCAAAACCACTCCGAAACGCAAAGCAAAAGTAAAACCCACAGAGCCACAAAACCAGCTCCACACTCAAAGCAAAAGTAAAGCTCAGAGCCACATCCCAGCTCCACCCACACAATGACATCACTGAAGCCATGTGATAAGACATAAACATTTCTTAAAGGTTTATGTCTTATCTCCCATGACAGTATAATGCTTCGATAATTTTAGCCAGGAAATTATATTTTTGAAGATCAGCTCAAAGAAGTGACTCCTTATGAGAAAGATTGCTGGAAATAGCAAATCAGTTTTAATCTACCTTGTACTTCAAACTTAACGTAGTAAATTTCGCTTTCAGATTACCTGCGGGAGCAAGCACCCTGCATGCTACTTCTAGCTTCCGTGCTAGGTCTTATGATGGACGCAGGTTCAATCGAGGCACTCAATAGGGCATTAGATGATTATTTGAATGTGCAGTGTTACGGGGGAAAGGCAGGGAAATGGCACTAAGTCAAAATGGTCATTTGGGGAGCGGCATGGTTGCACAGTGGTGAGCACTGCTACCTCACGTCACTGAGGACCCGGGTTCGATCCCGGCCCTGGGTCACTGTCCGTGTGGAGTTTTCACATTCTCACCGTGTCTGCATGGGTCTCACCCCCACACCCCAAAGATTGGCCACGCTAAATGGCCCCTTAAATAGGAAAAAAAAGAATCGGGTACTTTAACTTTTTTTACAAATGCTCATTCGAGGAGCAGGTGCAGGCACGATGGGCCGAATGACCCCCCTTTTGCACCGTAACAGACCTGTGAAATTGGAAGTCCCATTCAAATGTGTCCTGAAATGACTGGCAAACTGTGCAGTATTCAATAGACTAGAGAGCACCTCTAACAATGGGCAAAGTGTACTGCAGGTCTAAAACAGAATCTTGCATCCAACAGAGGTGCACAAAATACTACACAAATCCACATTGTATTAATAATAACACCCTAAGTTAAAGGGCAGAAACTCATTCAGCTTTCCTGCTATTTACACAGGATGATTTGCTACAATTCATCCAATGATTAATTTACTTCCTGATCATCCTAGCTGAAGTTGGTTAACATTTGAGACTGGACGGTTTGACAGAAAATGAAGAACTATGTTGTTTGCCTCACACTTACCTTACACTTTCATAGAATCCATACAGTGCAGAAAGCAGCCATTCGGCCCATCGAGTTTGCAACGACCCTCCGAAAGTGCACCCTCCACATATCCACTCCCCTGTAACTCCATAACCTAACCTGCACATTCCTGGACACTAAGGCGCAACTTAGCATGGCCAGGACACTAAGGCGCAACTTAGCATGGCCAATCAACCTAAGCTGCATATCTTTGGACTGTGGGAGGAAACCAGAGCACCCGGGGGAAATCCACCGGGAGAATGTGCAAACTCCACATAGACAGTGAGCAAAGTCTACTATTGAACCTGGGTCCCTGGCACTGCGAAGCAGCAGTGCTACCCACTGTGCCTCCATGACTTCCTTTGTTTAAAAAAAAACTTGTCTTTTCTATGGGAGGTCAGGAATGCTCACTGTGTTGATGCTCTTTTGCGATATTGAGTATTTTCGATTAGGCGACTTCTCTCTTCTCAGCCAAGCCCCACCCACCTATTCCACCATTGGCGTGATTGAGAGACTTCATCTCCTGTTCAGCCTGAGTTTGGCTACTGGTTTGACTGCTTTCTTGGTTTCAACTGGCAGAGCAGGGCAGGTAGCGCGTGGGCCAGGTAGCAGTGAGGGTTGGGGACTGGAGTCCAGTATCTCTGGATCACGGGCGTGTTGTGGCAAACTGGACCAAGGAGCCTCTCGGCACTGAGGGGCTACACATCTGCGTACGATCATGTACAGACCGTGCTAATGTTTCACAGCAGAGCTTTCCTTCAATTGTCTTGGACCCCCACTTGGGGTAAAAAGTCCAAGTCTACAGTTAACTATAATACAGATTATAAAATTGATCAATAATCAAAACACAATAACATTTGATGTTTAAACTAAAGTTTGTTTCAACATAAACTAGCCTATTGGTCAGTGTTATCACTCCTGTGGTGCAGTAACATTTCCTCACAGTTTTACAACTTGCAACTAGTTGGGTTCTCGTCCTGGGTATAAAAGCAGAAATAAAATGGAATATTACAACATTGCAAAAATGAGTGACCCACAGTCATCGCTCTATTGAGACGGTGTGGTGGCCGCTGCGTAATGACCCCCACCTCGCACTGAATAAAAATCGCACACAGGCACATTCCACTAATCAATTTACAACCTTCGAACCAGAGGCAAGTCATCCTCAATCCTGTGCAACAGTTCAAGAGGAGGAAAGGTTTTACAAGACAGTTTACCGACATTGCACAACCTGCATTCTTTGCAACAAAGGCATTCACATGGAATGGCCCATTGTCATGTACAGAGGGTAAATCAGATAAGGGACAAATCTACCTTCAAGGGGTTTTGCTGAAATCTAAAACAATTTTAAATTGGGACTCACCTAAAACGGAAATGCTGTTCAGTGTGAATGAAGACTGGGCCTGAAATTAATCTCAATTAACTTTGGAAAGCCAATATTATGAGAATGATCATAGAATTTACAGTGCAGAAGGAGGCCATTCGGCCCATCAGGTCTACACTGGTCCCTTAAAGAGCACCTTACCCAAGCCCACACCTCTACCCTATTCCTGTCACCCAGTAAGCCCACCTAACGTTTGGACACGACGAGGCAATTTAGCGTAACCACCTAACCTGCACATCTTTGGACTGTGGGAGGAAACCGGAGCACCCGGAGGAAGCCCACGGAGACACAGGGAGAAAGTGCAGATTCCTCATGGAGAGTGGCCCAAGGCGGGAATCGAACCCAGGTCCCTCGCGCTGTGAAGCAACAGTGCTAACCACTGTGCTACCGTGCCGCCCACGATGGCGGAATGAAGATGCCAACACACTAGGTAGTGTTGAGATACACCAAGCTCATTTTATTTCACCTATGCAACACTAGGTAGAGTAGGAAAACTTTTGTCTCAAAGCTCTGTGCTGGTTTAGAAAGCTGATCCAAGAGGTGAATGGGTAGTGGGTTAACCCATTGTACCAGCTAGCTTTCAACAAAATGGCCTTAATTCTAAAGTACTGCAGAGGTTAAATTATAGTTTTTTAAAAAATCATACTTATTGCAATAATTTGCAGTCCCAGTTCTCCTAAATTGTTTACCAGAATAAAATTGTGTCTTCCCCACAGCAGCTGCAAGGTTAATTCTCACCTCACAGACCGGACTGCGGAATTGCACAATTTATTAATAGCACTGACCAATGTTCTTTTGTTTTAGATTCCTGATTCCATCAGGTACACAATTCCCCAGAGAATCAATTTCCAAGCCAAACTGTCGACACTCCCAACCTCTGAATTAAGTCCAACAGAAACCCTGGATCTTTCCCATGTTATTACTACCTCAATAGACTATTTTGTGATTCTACCCAAGCAGGGAAGATTGTCTATTTTTAAAGAATGTGGCAGGCGCCATCACAGAAACCAAGGCAATGCCTAATTTTCCTTTAAGCTATTGACACGTGTAACACCGGGATTGTGGAAATATACAACAGGAAGCCGGGTTCATCTGAAAAAGATCCCAGTAGATAGGTCAAATTATTTAGCTCCTTCAAATATTTTGATTGGACTGTTGTGTATGACCAATATTTTCTAATCTTCTCACATTTTTCTCAAGGTTCACCCCTAAACCACTGCTGTAAAGTCTCGATGCCAATTGTGACCACTTTTATTTTCTTTGTTCACTGCAAATTAGCTGTTAAAAATTCTGGACAAAAAGGTAACGCAACAGCAAATAGAAGCTGTTCAAATGACTATATTCGTAACAGTTAAACAAAAGAATTCCACTCTGCCAGACCTGGAACAATTACTTGATGACTAAAAATAATGAGATAAAAGCCGGAGACCCCGCTCCCAAAATCTACCCGGTTCGCAACGCCTTGAGAATTAGAGCGAGACAGCTAGCCTTACTCTAATGTGCAGATTGCCGAGGTACCTGAGGGTTTGGGATTCATCCCCTTTGCCTCGGGGACCCCGGGCAAACGTCATTCAGCACTCGTCCCTGGGGATATGGCTCGGAGCGGCTGGGGCGTGCACCAAAAACTGGGAGGAGCGCATCGCCAAGGTAAGACAGAAACTGGACGGGTGGGAACAACGCTCCCTCTCCATTGCGGGCAAAACCCTGGTCATCAGGTGTGAGGCACTCTCGGTGTTACTGCACGTAGCGCAGGTCTGGCCCATTACCCGACCCTACGCCGCAGCAGTCACCCGGGCCATCTTCAAATTCATCTGGAGATCCAAGATGGACCGTGTCCGAAGGGACACCATGTACAAACCTCTGGAGAAGGGAGGGAAAAACGTACCCAACGTCTCCCTCATCCTGATGGCCACCTTTGTGTGCAGCTGCATCAAGCTGTGTGTGGACCCCCAGTATGCAAACACCAAGTGTCACTACATACTGAGGTTCTACCTGTCCCCGGTGCTACGAAGGATGGGCCTGGCCTCTTTGTCCTGGAATGCTCCAAGTAGTTGGACCGTGCCGTATCACCTGTCTCTCGTGGAAAAGTTTTTGAAGAAAAACATCTTTGACCACAAGGCAATGAAGCAGTGGGCAGCAGGTAATGTCCTCGAGGCCCTCAGGGAAAAGCAGACTGTGGAGGACGTTGGATGGTTCCCTGAGCAGACTGTCAAGAGTCATCTGGCAGAACGTCTCATCACCAGAACTTACAAACAAGCACCAAGACCTAGCTTGGCTGGTGGTGAGAAGGGCCCTCCCTGTCAGATTCTTCATGTACACCCGAAGGTTCTGCGCCGTTGCACGCTGCCCTCGGAGTGGCTGTGGGGGAAATGAGATGGTCACCCACCTCCTTGTGGAATGTGCCTTTGTAAAGAAGGTCTGGAGAGAGATGCAGTGGTATTTGTCAAGGTTCATCCCGAGCAGCTCTGTGACACAGGACTCTGTGCTCTACGGACTGTTTCCAGGGACACACCGAGACAAACATCAACTGCTGCTGGAAGGTCATCAACTCGGTCTGCCCGAAACTTGCTGATCTTCCAGTGCAAAGAGCTGTCCTCGACCGAGTGTTGCAGACTGGCACATTCCAAGGTCCAGGACTACGTGCTGAGGGACGCACTCAAGCTTGGGGCAGCTGCCGCCAAGGCGCAATGGGGAAAGACCACCGTGTAAGGTCTTACCAGCAAATGTACAACGAGGGGCGGGTAACAGTGTAAACCCCCCCTCGGTCTGGGTCATTAACACTCCAATGCATAAAAGAAACATGACAATGTAAATGCTTAAGAAGGAATTGTAACGTAAAGAACGATATGTGTGTAAGGTTATCAAAATTGAATGGAAGTAAGTCAAGGCAATGTGTAACTCTGATGGAAATGTACAGTCAAGACAATGCAAAATGTTCTGTAATGTTTATTGATAGATTTTATGAATAAAATATAATTTTTGGAAAAGAAAACTCGTCCCCATAATGGGGACCAGATGGAACGGCACTCGTGGGGGTCTCGCAGGGGATCGTTGGCCCCCAGCTGCGTGTCCTTTGGACAGGGTGGTGCCCTGGTACTGCCGGTACCACCTGGGCACCCTTGGAAGTTCCTGGGCTCCCTGGCAGTGCCAGCTGGCACTGGCGCTGCCAAGCTGGCATTTTTGCACGCACATGATCGGGCTGGGGGGTTGTGGATCACTTCGGGGGCCCCGGCGATCAGGACGCCAATCTCTCGCTACACTGTACAAAACTGGGCTTTGTGCGGTCTCGGCCACGCATTCCCCGTTCAGGCCCCTTATACAACGCAAGTCGTGCTGAACAGCCATGTGTTTCTTGGCGCTGTGAGCTCTGGGAAACATGCAGCTAAATACGCTCGCTAGGAGACTTGTTCCCTTTTGGGAGAAATCGCGCCCCTGGTATATTCGGATAAACTTTAAAGTAAAAGAACAGAGACTTTCATTCTAATAAGTTCTTGGAGAGTAGGTAGTTCCCAACAGAGGAGGATCCTTCAACAACCTTTCCATCACAACGCAAAATGCATCTTAATATAAATCTTCATCCTGGATGAAATATTATAAATACTTAAATAAAACTGCACAGATAACAACAAATCAAAATTCACAAACGCACGACTTGATAGGGAGTTTTAGTATTTATTAAATTGTTACGGGAGCTCGGAAGAGGCATTAAACCACATCCTACAGATGGGAATCACAGAACAATGACAGCAAACTATTAGACAGGTGGTTCCAAAGGAGCATTAATGCATTCGCTGCATCTCATTTCTGTTCTACACAGCAGCACAATCTGAAGTGGCAAGGTATTCAGCTAAAGACGAACTTCAATACTTGGAATGCACAACAGATTGCATTACGCTCACATTTTTGTGTGTGTCTATAGTAAGAGACAGACAAGAAGGATAAAACAAAGGGTGTCACTTTGAACCCATGCTGGAATAGAGTCAACAAGTTGCAATGCGAGCAACATGATTGCACATTAAGGATCTGCAACATGAACCCGTGGCTCTGATTCCCCCATTCATCACCTGATACGAGTCATCCCAGCTTTGTGTAAATGCTCAACAAAGCCACTGGAATTAAAAGTAACAAAGGGAGCCGAGATTCCTAAGCCTCATCGAAATTTGCAGTAATAACACACCGAGACAAAAGCTGGTCAAGGGAAACATGTGATTCAAAGATTAAACCTCAAGGAAAATCAGAGCAATTCATAAATGCAGTTCACAGCACACAGCCGATGCTGCAACTGGGCACGTGGCTGGGGACAAGATTTGGTGGCAACCAGCAACCAAGGGAACATAACCTCCAACTTCCCAACATCATGAAGCATTACCATGAGGCGGCATCTCATCCAGCTGCAGTGCAACCCAATCAAATTCAAACCTCCTTCAACCGGGAAAGAAACCAGAAGGACTCCAGGTTTGACAAAGTCATCCAGACTCTTTTTAAAAAAAAAAAAATTTTTTATTAAAGTTTTCACAAAATATCAACAACAAAGTGTAAAAGGAACCCAATAGAATGAAATACCAAACAAAACAACCCAGTGCCCCTTCCCCCTATACATAAATAATAAATTAACACCCGCCGAAACACCGAGCAAACATAGCAAATATATACACCACCTCAGATCCCCCAGTATAGACAAATAAAAATAAAATAGAACCCCCCCACCTGCTGCTGACCATTGTCTACCGTTCTGCCAGGAAGTCTCAAAACGGTTGCCACCGCCTGAAAATCCCTTGTACCAACCCACTCAAGGCAAATTTCATCCTCTCCAATTTAATAAACCCCGCCATATTGTTGATCCAGGATTCCACACTTGGGGGGCCTCGCATCTTTCCACTGAAGAAGAATCCTTTGCCGAGCTACCAGGGACGCAAAGGCCAGAATATCGGCCTCTTTCGCCTCCTGCACTCCCGGCTCCTCTGCCACCCCAAATATTGCGAGCCCCCAGCCCGGTTTGACCCTGGATCCTACCACCCTCGACACCGTCCTCGCTACACACTTCCAAAATTCCTCCAGCGCTGGCAATGCCCAGAACATATGGGTGTGGTTTGTTGGGCTCCCTGAGCACCTAAACACACCTGTCCTCACCCCCAAAGAACCGGCTCACCCTTGTCCCGGTCACGTGTGCCCTGTGCAGCACCTTAAACTGTATGAGGCTGAGCCTCGTGCACGAAGAGGAAGAGTTCACCCTCCCTAGGGCATCTGCCCACATCCCCTCCACGATCTCCACCCCCAACTCCTCCTCCCACTTACCTTTCAACTCCACCACCGAGCCCTCCTCCTCCTCCTGCATCACCTGGTATGTTGCCGAGATCTTCCCCTGGCCAACCCACACTCCCGAGAGCACCCTGTCCTGTACCGTGCGTGGCAGCAGCAGCGGGAATTCCACCACTTGCCGTCTGGCAAACGCCCTTACTTGTAGATACCTAAAGGTGTTTCCCGGGGGAGTCCGTTCTTCTCCTCCAGCTCACCAACTTCCCATCCACGAACAGGTCCCAAAACCTTCATATCCCTGCCCTGTGCCACCCTGCAAACCCTCCATCTATTCTCCCTGGGACAAACCGGTGGTTCCCCCGTATCGGGGTCCACACCGAGGCCCCGACTTCCCCCCTGTGCCGCCTCCATTGCCCCCAGATTTTGAGGGTAGCCGCCACCACCGGGCCCGTGGTATACCTCATTGGAGGGAGCGGCAGCGGTGCCGTTGCCAGCGCCTCCAGACTCGTACCCTCACAAGACGCCATCTCCAGCCTCTTACATGCCACCCCCTCCCCCGCCATCACCCACTTGCACACCATCGTCGCATTGGCGGCCCAGTAGTACCCACAGAGGTTGGGCAGCACCAGCCCCCCCCCCCCCCCCCATCCCTACTCCGCTCCAGGAACACCCTTCTCACTCCCAGTTATGCTCCTGTTGACCCGCCTAAAGAAGGCCTTTGGGATAAGAATGGGGAGGCACTGGAACAGGAACAAAAACCTTGGGAGCACCGTTATCTTGACTGACTGCACACTACCCGCCAAGGACAGCAGCAACGCGTCCCACCTCTTGGAACTCCTCCTCCATTTGCTCCACCAGCCTTGTAAAATTAAGCCTACGCAGGGCCCCCTAGCTCCTGGCCACCTGGACCCCGCAAATACCTGAAGCTCCTCTCCGCCCTTTTTAGTGGGAGCTCGCCAATCCCCCTCTCCTAGTCCCCTGGGTGAACCACGAACAACTCGCTCTTCCCCATGTTGAGCTTGTACCCTGAGGAATCCCCAAACTCCCCGAGGATCCTCATTACCTCCGGCATTCCCCCATCCGGGTCCGCCACATAGAGCAGCAAGTCGTCCGCATAGAGCGACTCCTTATGTTCCTTCCGATCCCGCACCAGCCCCCTCCAGTTCCTCGACTCCCTCAGTGCCATAGCCAGGGGTTCAATTGCCAGTGCGAAGAGCAGGAGGGACAGGGGACACCCCTGCCTCGTCCCTTGATGCAACCAAAAGTACTCAGACCTCCTCTTGTTCGTGGCCACACTCGCCATTGGGACCTCGTACAACAGCCTAACCCTCCTGACGAAACCCTCCCCAAACCCGAACCTCTTCAGCACCTCCCACAAGTACCCCCACTCTACCCTATCGAAGGCCTTTTCAGCGTCCATCGCCGCCACTATCTCCGCCTCCCCCTCCCTCGCCGGCATCATAATAAAGTTCAGGAGCCTCCGCACATTCACGTTCAATTGCCTCCCCTTCACGAACCCAGTCTGGTCATCGTGTGGCCTCTAAGACCCACACTGCAGGGGATCCTTGTCCCGCTTCAGGATCAAGGCGATCAGTGCCCGGGACATCTTCGGGGGCAAAGCCCCCCCTCCCTTGCCTCATTGAAGGTCCTAACCAGCAGTGGGCCCAACGGGACAGCATATCTCTTGTAAAATTTGACTGGTAAACCGTCCAGCCCCGGTGCCTTCCCCGCCTGCATGCTCCTTATTCCTTTGGCCAGCTCCTCCAGCCCAATCGGGGCCCCTAATCCCGCCACCAGTCCCTCCTTCACCTTCGGGAACCTCAGTTGGTCCAGAAAGCGACTCATCCCTCCCTCCTCCAGTGGGGGCTCGGACCGATATAAAAGTCCCTGAAGACCCCATTGATGCAAACCCCACTCCGCACCACACTCCCTCCCCTATCCTTAACTCCCCCGATCTCCCTAGCTGCGTCCCGCTTCCGAAGCTGATGCGCCAGCATCCGACATGCCTTTTCCCCATATTCATAAATCACCCCCTGGGCCTTCCTCCACTGCACCTCCGCCTTCCTGGTGGTCAACAGGTCGAATTCGGCCTGGAGGCTACGCCTCTCCCTCAACAGTCCCTCCTCAGGCACCTCCGCATACCTCCTGTCTACCCTCACCATCTCCCCCACCAGCCTCTCCCTCTGCTCTCTCCTCGTGGGCCCGCCTAACCACCGCCTTCAGCGCCACCCAGACCATCCCCACTAGGACCTCCCCGTTATCGTTGTCCTCCAGGTATCTCTCTATGCTTCCTTGGACCCGCTCGCTCATCTCCTCGTCCGCCAACAGCCCCACCTCCAAGCGCCACAACGGGCCCTGGTCCCTCTCCTCACCCAGCTCCAGGTCTACCTATGCGGGCTGTGATCCGAAATGGCTATCGCCTAGTACTCGGTATCCTCTACTCTCGCAATCAGCGCCCTGCTCATAACAAAAAAGTCGATCCGGGAATAGGCCTTATGAACGTGCGAGAAGAATGAAAATTCCCTAGCCCCCGGCCTTTCAAATCTCCAAGGGTCCACCCTTCCCATTTGGTCCATAAACCCCTCAGCGCTTTAGCCGCCGCCGGCCTCCTACCTGTCCTTGACCTGGAGCGATCCAGTGCCGGATCCAACACCGTGTTAAAGTCCCCCCCCCCCCCCCCATTATCTGCCCCCTGCCACTTCCAAGTCTGGGATCCGACCCAACATGCGGCGCATAAAACCCGCATCGTCTTGCCATTTCTTGTGGAGCGCCTTCATTGACGGGACCAGGTGCGTGCAGCAACCATTATTCTGACTGTGATGAGTTCAAGTGGGGATTCAGAACACCTCACTTGTGATCGGTCAGTGAGCAGTTTCTTGCAAATGTTCTCTCGTTATAGTCCAAACATGTGCAGGTTAGGTGGATTGGCCACGATAAATTACCCCTTGGCGTCCAGGCATGTGCAGGTTAGGTGGATTGGCCATGATAAATTACCCCCTGGTGTCCAGGCATGTGCAGGTTTGGTGGATTGGCCATGATAAATTACCCCTTGGCATCCAGGCATGTGCAGGTTAGGTGGATTGGCCATGATAAATTACCCCTTGGCGTCCAGGCATGTGCAGGTTAGGTTTTGAGGTTACGGGGCTAGGGCAGGGTGTGTGGGCGAGTGGACTTGGGTAGCGTGCTCTTTCAGAGGGTCGGTGCAGACTCGATGGCCCGAATGGTCTCATTTTGCACTGTAGGGATTCTATGATTACTTCTACTAATGACTATTGGAAGTTCCACAGCAGCGTTTTAATCTATAGCCCGACCATTGTTGGGGTGTGTTCACACAGCTGGGAGATGGAGGTAGAGAATCCCCATGTTAGGAGGTTCTGGAACTTGCTTCCCCTTAGAACAAACTCATGGCTTGCTGCCGGCTTTCCATAACATCACTTCCACCAAGGTCTCACGGAATATCTGGGTTGGCGGGCGGGTGGGGGGGGGGGGGGGGGGGGGGTGTAGGGGCACCAAACACCTTTGTGGCAGCCCTGACAGCGGGCACACAAAGAATCTAGGAGGTTGCGGCATTTACTGCATACTTATAAAAAGAGTCACTCATGCAGTGAATTGGATTCAATGTTGCAGGTGTTGTTGGAGAACTGGTGGGAAACCATGGTTGCCACAGTCGTGTGTGATGAATGTAGGAAATACAGATATATTGTATTACAGGTATTTGGCGCAGTAAGGTTTAAAAATATTGATTAAAGT
This sequence comes from Scyliorhinus torazame, assembly GCF_047496885.1. Classification (NCBI taxonomy): domain Eukaryota; kingdom Metazoa; phylum Chordata; class Chondrichthyes; order Carcharhiniformes; family Scyliorhinidae; genus Scyliorhinus; species Scyliorhinus torazame. The sequence goes on along the minus strand of NC_092721.1, from coordinate 177,446,601 downwards.
GGGTGTATGACTGCTGTAATGGTGCTTTTAAAAATCCTGGTTTGCAAGACAGCAAAGCTTTTTGGGAACCAGGGGTGCAATTAAAGCGTCGTAAAATAATAATAATCGCTTATTGTCACAAGTCGGCTTCAATGAAGTTACTGTGAAAACCCCATAGTCGCCACATTCCGGTGCCTGTTCGGGGAGGCCAGTACAGGAATTGAACCCACGCTGCTGGCCTTGTTCTGCATTACAAGCCAGCTGTTTAGCCCACTGTGCTAAACTAGCCACTGATAATGGATTTTTGTTTGGTTCAAGAGGGTTCCCTGGGGAGTATTTCATTGTAGACTGTGTTTCAGTTTAGTACGGTGATGTAACTAATGGGAGGAGCTAGGGAGTATCAGGCATTTTGCTGAAAAACAGGCAGGTTCCTGGAAGTCAAACTATGAAGTCAGTTTCTGGAGACTTCAGCTAGAGATCCTGCATTATTCTACCAGGGTTCAGGTCTATCGCGGTCTCAAAGAACATCTCTTAAGCAAGTATGCTTGGTTTGCTAACTATATTTAAAAGTGGATGTTGACCGGAGATTGTCCTGTTGTTTGAATGGAAGTAAAGATAGCAGTTAAGATTTAAGATGTATTGTGTCACTGCACTGATTAGCATTGTTTAAGGGGTAATTGTAAGCTATTTTCTTCTGTGATGTTAAGGATATTTTAATACTGTGTGGGCAGCACGGTAGCACAGTGGGTAGCAATATTGCTTCACAGTTCCAGGGTCCCAGGTTCGATTCCTGGCTTGGGTCACTGTCTGTGTGGAGTCTGCATGTTCTCCCCGTGTCTGCGTTGGTTTCCTCCGGGTGCTCCGGATTCCTCCCACAAATCCCGAAAGATGTGCTGTTAGATAATTTAGAGATTCTGAATTCTCCCTCAGTGTACTTGAACAGGCGCCAGAGTGTGGCAACGAGGGGATTTTCACTGTAGCTTCATTGCAGTGTTAATGTAAGCCTGCTTGGGGCAGTAAAGATCATTTTTAATACAGTTTGTTTTAATATACCTATTTTGTGTGAAGTCACTCCTGGAGTGAAGGTATCCTTTCCTCACAAGTCTTACAAAATTAAATTAAATATTGGGGTTTCTGTCCAGTATCTTAGCCACTGTTGGAGTCTGGTCTGGGCTCGTAATAAGGAGAGGTGCGGCCCAATTAGGTGCCGGAGCTTCAGGCCTCCCCCAGGTATTAGGACCCCAGTGGCAGAAATCCCGCCCACGGAGGCCAACACCTCTCCATTGTGGGTAGCACCACTGGGAGCAGTGGCTTGCCGATCTGTGCCCCAGAAACCTCATCAGGGTTGGATCTCTGGACTCAGGAGTAAGAGTGGGATGGAGCATGGGCCTTGGTGGTAGTGGTGATGATGGGCCTGAGCGGTGGTGGTAGTGATGTGTGTGTGTGTGTGTGTGTGTGTGGGGGGGGGGGGGGGTCAGAGGTAATGGCAAGAGGTAGAAACCCACCCGCTCTTTCTTAGGAAGAGCACGGAGCACCCGAAAATCAGGAATCACTCCCCCCCACCCCACCCATAAGGCGAATAGTAAAATCAAAAGGGTTTGCTGTGGGTGGGCATGGGAAAGCTGTGTGACTCCCATTTAATCCCTGAGCCAACGCTAAATTCCGTTGGACCCAGGGGTAAGTGGGAATGATTGGCTCATTAAATGAGCCCAATTGACATCCCACCACCGGCAGACGGGATTCTTACATCCGTCTCTTCCTGCCTCCGACTTAATCGCCGGGGTTTTCCCGTCACTGGGAGACTGATGCGCAGCCTCCCTTGAGATTAAGTCGGCTCGTCCACCACATTTCCAGCTGTGCCCGGCTGGATCAAATTCCATCCATAGCATCATCAATCATCCCATCACTGAAATGATGCAAAACAATGTTAGCCATCGTACGCTTCAGGAACCTACAAGTATTACACATACATAAAAATGTATTCCACAGATAACATAGAATTCCTACAGTGCAGAAGGAGGCCATTTGGCCCATCAAGTCTGCACTGACCCTCTGAAACAGCACCCAACCTAGACTCACTCCCCTGCCCTAACCCCGTAAACCCATAACCCCACCTATCCTGCACATCTTTGGTCACCAAGAGGCAATTTACCATGGCCAATCCACTTAATCTGCACATCTTTGGACTGTGGGAGGAAACCGGAGCACCTGGAGGAAACCCACGAGACATGGGAGGAATGTGCAAATTCCACACAGTCACCCAAGGCCAAAATTGAACCCGAACTCGGGTCCCTGGCACTGTGAGGCACCAGTGCTAACCACTGTGCCACCATGCCACACTTCTGGTTCCATCTTAGACAAGAATTTAAACTCAAAACTAACAACGGTTCTATACACTTTTATTACTTGCAACTAATGTGGATCTCCCTAGTATTGGGTACCAAGAAGTGGGGAGTACTTTGTGGCGTGTTGTGTATCTTTACTTATATTTGGCTTCCTTTGTGATTGATCTATTATCTCACCCTACAATAGGCAACCAACTTGGTTACAGATTTATAATAATAATCTTTATTGTCACAAGTAGGCTTACATTAACACTGCAATTAAGTTACTGTGAAAAACCCCTAGTCGCCACACTCCAGCGCCTGTTCGGGTACACAGATGGAGTATTCAGAACTTCCAAATTACCTGACAGCATGTCTTTCGGGACTTATGGGGGGGAAACCGGAACACCCGAAGGAAACCAATGCAGGCACAGGGAGAACGTGCAGACTCCACACAGCCAGTACCCCAAGCCGGGAATCGAACCTGGGACTGTGGAGCTGTGAAGCAACCGTGCTAACCACTGTTCTACCGTGCTGCCCATGGATGCACGTACCCTTGCAGATTCTTTTTTTTATAAAGAACCAACCTTGATGAAACAAAATACCTGACCTAGTCAGGCAGCTGGGATGATCAAAGTTATAAATGTTGAGCAAAATATTGGTTGCAAAAAAAAAAAAATTCATGTAAACGTCTGCTTTCATATTTAAAAAAAACAGCCCAATGTCTGGTGACGGGAAGTTAGTGGTGAAACTTTGTCTAAAATTAACTCGCACACAGCGATCGAAAACAAATCCATTAAGTCTGAGAGAGAGAGGGAGAGCCACCATTGTTCACCCTCCCTCGGTGGTGTCAAAGTTGAACACTTTTAGCAGATTCCTGTCATCCACTGGATTGCAATATTGTCGGGGCTGCAAAATATTAACCCATGCAGCAGCACAATAGCCCAATGCACCAGGCAGCACAATGTGAACTGGTTCACAATCAGGCCAGTGCTTTCCCTCCCCATCAGAGGAAGCAGCTGTCCGGGGAAGGAGGTAAAAGAACATTACCAAAGAGCCACCACAGTTCTGCTCTCCTTTAACCATCAGCCTACTGAGCAAGCAAACTACCAATGTCCTCATCACATTTGCTGACCCTGTTGATCACATATACGTCGTCTTTGCGAAGGAAAGACTTTGACAAGGTGCCGTGCAGGAGGCTGCTAAATAAGATAAGAGCACGTGAGGTTAGGAGCAATGAACTGGCATGGATAGAGGATTGGCTGACTTGCAGAAGGTAGAGAGTGGGGATAAAGGGGTCTCTTTTTGGACGGCAGCCGGTGACTTGCGGTGTCCCGCAGGGGTAAGCGTTGGGACCACAACTATTCCTAATTTCTATTAACAATCAGAACTGAGGGCATTGTTGCTTAGCTTGCAGATGAAACAAAGACATGTAGAGAGACAGTAGTGTTCAGGAAGTGGGGAGACTGCAGAAGGACTTGGACAGGCTAGGAGAGTGGGCAAAGAAGTGGCAGATGGAATACAATGTGGTAAAGTGTGAGGTTCCACACTTTGGTCGGAAGAATAAAGGCATAGACTATTTTCCAAATGGGGAAAAGACTTCTGAAATCAGAAGTAAAAAGGGATTAGGAGTCCTTAGTTCAGGATTCTCTTAAGGTTAACGTGCAGATTCAGTTGGCAGTTAGGAAGGCAAATGCAATTTTAGCATTCATTTCGGTAGGGCCGGATTACAAGAGCTGGGATGTACTGCTGAGGCGATACAAGGCTCTGGTCAGATCCCATTTGGAATGTTGTCAGCAGTTTTGGGTCCCGTATCCAAGGAAGGATGTGCTGGCCTAGGATAGGGTCCAGAGGAGGCTGATAAGAATGATCCCGGCAATGAGGGCTTGTCATATGAAGAGTGGTTGAGGACTCTGGGTCTGTACTCAATGGAGTTGCGAAGGATGAGGGGAGAATCACATTGAAACTTACAGGACACGGAGAGGCCTAGATAGAGTGGACGTGGAAACGATGTTTCCCCTAGAAGAAGACACTAGAACCCAAGGGCACAGCCTCAGACTGAAGGTACGATCCTTTCAAACAGAGATGAGGAGGAATTTCTTCAGCAAGAGGGTGATGAATCTGTGGAACTCTTTGCCACAGAAGGCTGTGGAGGCCAAATCACTGAGTGTCTTTAAGAGAGAGATAGATAGGCTTTTGATTAATAAGGGGATCAGGGGTTATGGGGAGAAGGCAGGAGAATGGGGATGAGAAAAATATCAGCCATGATCAAATGGCGGAGCAGACCCGATGGGCCGAGTGGCCTAATTCTGCTCCTATGTCTTATGGTCTTATCACCAGAGGCAAATCTTCCCAATTTAGTTCAGTTTCATCTATTTTTAAATAAAAAGTCAACTTGCTTGAAAAAATAAAATTACAGCAAATGGGCAAAACTGCAGGATACGTTAGAAAAAAAACCCTGTTCTTTTCCGTACTTGAAACTCCACACGTAAACAGGAGGGTAACAAACGAGCCAATTGTTTGGAGATGAGAGTTCTGAAAGTGTAAAAATGTCCAATTTGATTGAAGCACTCACCATTCCAAATGGAGAAAAAGAAAATCACAATGCTTAATGAGGACACTTAAGCGGGCTTTCAGGTAGCTGTGCTCCAGACAATGTTGAGCATAATTCCACCAGGATGCCGTGCATTTGCTGAATGGGTTCCAAATTGGCTGCTGCGTTTCCTACATTACAACAGTATCCGTACCTCGTTGGCAGGGAAGTGCTTCGAGACTTACTGAGCTTGTGAAAGTTGCCATGTAAACCCAAGTCTTTCTCGTCTGCTCAGTTCACTAATTGTGGTTTAGTGTTCTATCCCCATAGGACAGTTCAAAAAAGATAGAAATTGGAAACTGAGAGGGGGACACACATTTTTAAACGCACTACGCTAGTAAGGTCGCAGATATTGCTTAACTACAATATTATTACATACAAAATCGCATGGGAAACCACGATCAAGGAAGATCACAAATAAATTACTGTTTCACCTGGAAGGAGTGTTGGGACCCGTGGAGATGAAAACGTTGGTTTGGAGAGAGGAAGGAAGGAGAAATGAGATGGAATTGAGCACAAAAGTAAGCACGTTCTGTTTGGGGTATGCAGGAACATTGGTGTAATCAAATCCTGAATACTGCGTGCAGTTTTGGTGTGCTTATTTAAGGAAGGATGTAAATGTGTTGGAGGGAGTTCGGAGGAGGTTTACTAGATTGATACCTGGGATGATTGGGGTTGTCTTTATGAGGAAAGGTTGGACAGACTGGGCTTGTTTCCAGTAAAGTTAAGGAGAGTGAGGATTGACTTGTTTAAAGTATGCAAGATCCTGAATGGTCTTAGCAAGTTGGCCGTGGAAAAGGATATTTCCTCTCGTGGGCAAGTCCAGAACCGAAGTGTTTTAAAATTGAGCATCGCCCTTTTGGGACAGAGAGGAGGATAATTGTTTTTGGTGATGGTTGTGCGACTTTGAAACATTTTGTCTCAAGGCAGTGGAGAAGGGGCCACTTAATACTTTTAAAGTAGATGTAGATAGATTCTTGCTAAGCAAGGTAGGTGGGAATGTGAAACTGTGGTTGACTGGGCCCTCAACTGTGTCCATCCCTTCTCCCACATCTCTGCTTTCACCCCTTCCCCTCCCTCCCAGAACCAGGATAGGGTCCCCCTTGTCCTCACTTTTCACATCAACAGCTTCCGCATTCAAAGAATCTTCCACCGCCAGTTCCGCCAACTCCAGTACGATAGCACCTTCCCCTCACTCCCCCTGTCAGTGTTCCACAGGGACCGTTCCCTCCGGGATACCCTGGTCCACTCCTCCATCATCCCCAATACCTCACCCTCTTCCCACAGCACCTTCCCATGCAATTGCAGATGGTGTAACACCTGACCCTTTACCTCCTCCCTGCTCACGATCCCAGGTCCTAAACACTCTTTTCAGGTGGGGCAGCACTTCATATGAACCTCCTTCAATCTGACCTATTGCATTTTCTGCTCCCAATGCAGTCTACTCTACATTGGAGAGAATAAACGCAGATTGGGTGAGCACTTTGCGGAACACCATCGGTGTGTTCGCAAGCAGGACCCAGACCTTCCTGTCGCTGCCATTTCAACTCACCGTCCTGCTCACACGTCCACATGTCAGTCCTTGGCCTGCTGCAGTGTTCCAGGGAAGCCCAGTGCAAACTGGAGGAACAGCACCTCATCTTCCAATTAGGCACATTACAGCCTTTTGGACTTAACATGGAGTTCAACTTCTACCTGTGAACTCTCTACTCCCCCTCATTTCTATTTCTATCTATTAATTTCTTCCATTAATCCGTTTTCTCCTCACCATTGCCTACTGTCCGTCTCTCTCTCCTCCCCTCTGTAGGAGAAATTCCCTCGGTCTTTCTGTCCACGACATCTTTGTCAATCTCCACGTATCACTGGCACGCTATCCAGCCCCGCTGTTTGACTGAGTCATGAATGTTCCTCCCATAGCCAGCAAGCCTTGGAGTGGGTCTGGAATTTCTGGTTCAGAGGTAAGGAATCTACCTGCTGGGGAATAGGACCTTCGATGTCCCCTGCTCTCCATCCAATTATATACCTCTTCATTTTTCATGCCACTTGTCCCCTGACGCTGCACCTACGTATAAAGTGGTTTGCCTGCAACATTTCTCAGTTCTGACAAGAGGACATCAACCTGATGTGTTAACCCTTCGCTGGTCTTGGAGGATGTAGTCCAACTTGCTGAGTCTTTTCAGCATTTTCTGGGTTTATTCCCGGCCAACAGCACCTGCAGTATGTTGCATTAAGGAATGCGTGCGCATGAAGATGAGCAATGGAAGGAATTCAGAAATACAAAACAATTGAGAAAACATTCATCATTGATGTCTGCGGCAATACCCCGCAGAGCTGTGGGTACCCTCCCGTTGAACATTAAGGCTCAACAGCCGTGCATTAGACATTTTTTAAAAGCCAAATTGGTTAACTCTAATCTGCAGAAAATCAATCAATTTAAAGTGAATGAACAAGCCCAACATACTACAATCTAAAAGCAGCTTGCATCAAAATCAAGAAGATTCTTGCCAATGTGGAAGGTAAAGATATTGCAGTCATGACACTCCCAAAGACAAAAATCTAAATTCAAACCAAATTTAGTTAAGATGTCCATTTGGAGGAGGTGGTGGTGTAGTGGTAGTGTCACTGGACGGGTAATCCACAGGCCCAGGCTAGTGTTCTGGGGGGGACACAGGTTCAAATCCCACCACGACACCTGGTGGAATTTGAATTCAATTAATAAAATCTGGAATTGAAATCTGGCCGTGAAAGATCGCAACACTTTGTTCTGGTGCACATTACCAGTAAACTGCTAATATATTACAATTTATTCAAAGTGTATACGATAACGAGGCCTGAACAGCAAGAGAGCTGGCTGTTTTGATGCGACTGATGCACACGTCATTGGAACAAACTTGCATTTATACTGCACCTTATCAAAATGCTCTAAAATCCAATGAATTATTCAGTTGCGCTTCAGCTAACTGTTATGTCAGGAAACGCTGCATGATTACACAAACAGTGCGTGTCCTTTGTTAGTCGCCACCTCCGACACGGGCGCAACAGCTGAACAAAGTAATTAAAGAGCCAAATTTCAGAGATGGGAGAGCAGCGGGCAGATGGCGAATGGGCTGCATTCACAAATACGTGTGGTTCCACATACACCACTTTCCATCAATGAATTCACTTCTGCCACCACTTCTGAAGCTGTGCATAAAGCTTCAGCATAGTTAATTAACTGTAAAAGGTACAATTTCTGCCAAAAACCACCATATACACATGACAAGCCAATGGATCATTTGGTTGGGTGCATGGAAAATCATCAGTGGTCGAAAGGCTAAAGCACAGATACGCAATTTCGCTCAGCTCAATACTTCAATCTCAAGCAAAATTAACTGATGAACAGAAAGCTAAATGCCGATTGTGAATTTTAGATCACATGCATGGTTCCAATGCAACCACATTTTAACAGATATGTCTGTCTATCACATTCAGTAATGAACAAGATGTTAATTCTTGATTAAATCATCTGCAGATAAGTCATAATTGAAAATATCATAAAAGGTTACAGAAATCTCTCACCATCAATCCACTTCAGAGTCAATGCTGTATTTTACATGATTCTAGAATGTCTGCCAATGTAGTTTTCTAGCTTGTGGTGTTCAATGGTCAACCTATCAGACAGCCAACCTGTAATTCACACGAACAAGTAGTATTCACGCCACACAAGTGCCAGCCAGTGACCATCACCAACTAGAGAGAATCTAACCGTTGCCCCTTGACATTCAATGGTATTACCATTGCTAACTCTCCACTATCAACATCGTGAGGGTTACCATTGACCAGAAACAAAACTGGACTAGCCACATTAATACTGTGGCTACGAGAGCAGGTCAGAGACTGCAGCGAGTAACTTACCTCCTGATGCCCCAAAGCCTGTACTTGGAGGTTCCCCTCCAAGTCACTCACCACCCTGACTTGGAAATATATCGCTGTTCCTTCACTGTCGCTGGGTCAGAATCCCAGAACTCCCTTCATAGCAACACTGTGGGTGTATTTACATTGCACTGACTGCAACGGTTCAGGAAGGCGGTTCACAACCACCTTCTCAAAAGACAATTAGGGATGGGCAATGAATGCTGATCAAGGCAGCGGCACTCACATCCCATAAATTCTTCCATTTTAATAAAAGCAATTCTGACAGTGGCATGTTTTGCCTTTCATCGCTAGATTGACCACAAACTGTTTCTAGTGTGGCTCGGAGCTAAAAAAGTTAAACCACCAAGTTTGTCTTTGCGCATTTATGGGCTTTTAAGGTTTCCCTGCCAAAAGTTTGTGAATGATCCCATTCCCTGGCTAAGAGAAACAGGATCTGAGGAGGTCATGATTAAATCTTTTCAAGTTGTTGGAGCCGGTTTCTGATGAATGCATCCAATGTAAAATATCCTGCACTTGCAAAATACGCAACAGTAAAGGCTTGTTTTCGACAGAGATCTGGGCTAATTAATCCACTCCACGTTGAAGCCTGCAAACGTGTCACGGGATAAATCCACACATTCCGGGCGTCATCTTCCTTCTGCTATCCGGTTTTCCCCTCTCGCCTTGCCACTCAATTAACTTGCAACCCTCTTTGCTGTCTTGACAAAAAGCACCATTTGCAGCTGTGTTTTTATATTTTTATTTCCCTCCTACAGTACCATGAGGACGGAGTGCAGAATCATTTCCCTTTGCCAGCATTTCTGCAAAGGAATTTTATGGCTGAAACGAAAAATAAAGTGATTTTTTTTTTTCTCGCTCCTGCAAAGGCTCAACTACCTCAACAAAACACTTCGCCGCCCCAACCTCGCAAATACAGCTGTGCAGCTATTCTCCTTTAACATGTATGATGGATTACCAAGCAAATCGCATGCACAGATCAATACGTCAAAATGGTGCCAGAGGTTCAGAACAGCATCCTTGGCAACTAGTGTTCTAGGTCCAAACACACCAACTGTTACTACATTCAATTTGAAGAAATAGAACATAGAAAATTATAGAACATTACAGCGCAGTACAGGCCCTTCTGCCCTCAATGTTGCGCCGATCTGTGAAACCACTCTAAAGCCCATCTACACTATTCCCTTATCATCCATATAAATCACTTTGCTTTTAAGAGGCAGGCAACTTCATAAAATCTTAAAACACTGGAGGTCATTCTGTCCATTATGCTAATGCTGGCCCTTCTGAAAGAGCTCTCCAACTAGTCTCAAGCGGCGATCGGCTAGCACAGTTGACCGAATGGCTGGTTCGTGATGCGCAGTAATGCCAGCAGCACGGGTTCAATTCCCATACCGGCTGAGGTTATCCATGAAATGAAAAGAAATGAAATGAAAATCGCTTATTGTCACAAGTAGGCTTCAAATGAAGTTACTGTGAAAAGCCCCTAGTCGCCACATTCCGGCGCCTGTTCGGGGAGGCTGGTATGGGAAGGCCTGCCTTCTCTTTTTAAAAAAAAAAATGTTTTATTAAAGTTTTTCCAATCAGCGATTTTACTTAAAAATAGAAATACAGAAAATAACAATAAGCACAGCCCAAAGCTTACAATAAAACTAATTACAAAACAGAAAAAAAAAAATTTCAACAGAACAAGGTGGGTTTTGTCTCCATGCCCAACTCACATTATATCAACAGTACTCCCCACCCCCACCTGAACCCCCCCTCCCCCCTCCCCCAGGATGCTGCTGCTGCTGACACTTACTGCTCCCCTAGAAAGTTAAGGAAAGGTTGCCATTGCCCGGAGAACCCCATCAAGGTCCCTCTCAAGGCAAACTTTATTCGCTCCAGGCTGAGGAACCCCGCCATATCGCTAACCCAGGTCTCCACGCTTGGGGGTTTAGAGTCCCTCCACATTAACAAAATCCGTCTCCGGGCTACCAGGGAGGCAAAGGCCAGTACTTCGGCCTCTTTCGCTTCCTGCACTCCCGTTCCTCCGCCACCCCATATATCACTACCGTTGGACTCGCCTTCACCCGAGCGTCCAAAACCCTAGACATCACCCTCGCAAACCCCTGCCAGAATTCTTTAAGAGCCGGGCATGCCCAAAACATATGGGCATGATTCGCCGGACTCCCTGCACACCTCGGGCACCTGTCCTCCACCCCAAAAAACCTACTCATTCTTGCCGCCGTTATATGCGCCCGATACACCACTTTAAACTGGATTAATCAGAGCCTGGCACATGATGAGGAGGAGTTCACCCTGCCCATGGCATCGGCCCACAGGCCCTCATCCAGCTCCTCGCCCAGCTCCTCCTCCCACTTATCCGAAGGCCTGCCTTCTCAACCGTGCCTCTCACCTGAAGTGTGCTGACCCTCAGTCAGCTCTCAAAGGGGAAAGCAGCCTATGGGCCTGTGGCGACATTTACATAGTCTCAAGTCCCCTTTTCCGTGGCCAAGCAATTTCTGCCCCATCCATGGTATTTATCCAATTCCTTTACGAAAGTTACTATTGAATCTGCCTCCATCTCTACCCATCCCTGCTCCCTCCAAGCATCTCAGCACCTCTTTCAAGTAACAATGACTCAAGGAACATCATAGGGATAGGATCTGAGAATAATTAACAGAGCCTAAAGAGGAGATGGAAGTAATAAGACCTACAGGAAGAGAGATGTGGTAAGGCAGAGAGGTTGAGTGTTCCAAAGCGTAGGGCCTGGATGGCAATAGGTACGCCTACATGGAAGACGCCAGAGAAATGCCGAATTCTTGGAGGATTACATGGCTGGAGGAGATTAGAAGCGAGTTTCTTTGTATGATTCTCATTCTTCTCTCCTCCCTTCTGGAATCTGTGCAATAGTAAAGATTTTCAGCTCATTAAATCAGGCATGAATTTTCATTTAACTACTTTTGTATAACATCTGGGCAGAATAGTCAATAGCCAGTACTTTAAGTCTAAAACATTTTCAACCAGCAGGGACAAGGAAGCAGAAGTGATTTTGTCCCTTGCTTGCACTGAGGTCGACCATATTCTGACTGCCCTGTCAGCATTAAACTCTACACGGAGTAGAAACCTTGGACTCTCAACCTCCACATACCTGTGGTCTAACTGAGTGAGATAACTTTGTCCACTGTGTCATCTCTGTTAAATACATAGCTGGGGGCCACCTGGCATCTCAACAGCAGTTTATATCAGAGATAGGTTAGGTGTGGATTTCACAGTTGGAAAGAGAATGAAACAACTTATAATCTAATTTAAACATGTAGAATTTGGCTTGACATCAAGACTGGTATTTAAAATAGGTTGCTTTTAAAAAAGAGAGTACTGCTTACTCTAAATGACAAACTCAAGCCTGCAATTCATATAGCTAGAGAAATTAAAAGGCAAAATACTGGGCAGCTATGCCTGGAAATCTGAAATAGCTGATGTTCTTGTAGATTTATCATTTCAGTCTCCACCTGACCCAAAGCTCTTACACTTCAACCCCATTCTGTCCTCCTTTATCCAGTCCCTAGAGTGGGCTGGCACAATGACTCAATGGTTAGCACTGCTGTCTCACAACATCAGGGACCTGGGTTCAATTCCGGCCTCGGGTGACTGTCTGTGTAGAGTTTGCACATTCTCCCGGGTGCCCCGGTTTCCTCCCACAGTCCAAACATGTGCAGATTAGGTGGTTTGGCCTTGCTAAATTGCTCCTTATAAAAGGTGAGGTGGGGCTACAGAGATAGGGTCTGGGTAGGGTGCTCTTTCAGAAGGTCGGTGCAGACTCGATGGGCCGAATGGCCTCCTTCTGCACTGTAGGAATTCTATGATCTATGATTCTGTTCAAGCCTTCCACCATTTTAACCAATTTCAGTTCCCTTCCTTTACGGGCCTTCAGTCCCTCTACACATCCATCCTTCACGAGGATAAACTGCGGGCCAACCAGTCTCCATCCACTTCTATTCGACTTCCGAGAAACCAAACATGCTGGGACGAGAAGCCATAGGGGTCCTGGCTACACCTGCCCTTTTTGCAGAACATATCGTCTTTTCCTCCATGTCTCGCGTACGTCTTTTGTTTCTCTAACTTTTCTCATTATTGCCTCTTTTAATCATGGGCCATCATCACTTCCATCATTTAACCATCTCCTGCTCTCCACCCAATCACAGGCCTGCCTTTAGTTGTGTTTCTCCGCACCCGCCCGCCCCTCTTTTCCGTGGCTCTGTTGCTCCTTAACGAGTTGTTCATCTGCGACACCTTGCACTTTCAAACAGATGATCGTCGACCTGAAGCGGTAACCCTCCCGCCCTCCCTAAGCAGCCAAGTGTCCCCAGCATTTTAACAGGAATCAATTTGTGGGGAGGAGGAAAAAGGAACAGAAAACTGGGAAGTCAGGGATCTCCAACTTCTGTACTGTAGGGCCAGAGATTGATGTTGTAGCATCCTTTTTAGCTTTCCTCCGAATGAGTTTTGAAATTAGAGATGGTGGAGAAAACCCTCGCTAACTCAAAGTCTGTCTCAGTTCATTGAAAACATGTTACTTACGTGGTTTCGCTAGAGGTACTGAATAAATACAACTGCTCAATCCATCATATGATAACATTGATGTGTTTACTCGGAAATAACTTACAAATGTCTAAATAGCGTGCAAAAATAATAGATCCGAATGCGGGAAAATGGAGAGCTCGGAAATATCTAGTTGAGAATAAAGTCATTGCATTGTCCCAGTTACCAAATAACACGTGGTAAAGTTTGGTAATAAATAGGAATAATAAAGCATATATATATTCAAAGCAAAATAATGTTGAGATTGGAAGGCCAAAATAAAATTTAAAGATACTGGAAATACTCAGATCATGACGAGAGAAAAACAAAGTTAACCTTCCAGGCTGATAACCTTTGACACGCTAATGATCTGAAATGTTGGGCCGGATGTTAATCGAGTTGGAAAGATTCCTTGGCCATTCAAAAATGGCAGGCAGGCAGGATCCCCCACCACTTGGAAGCCCCCAATTTCTAACAGGGGAGAAGGGGGACAAGGTGAGAATCACACAGGAGGGGAGCCCAAACTCAGAAAGGCCATTTGAACTTGGTGCCACATCCAGACAGGCTCAATTCTGGCTGTTGCAAAGGGCTTTAACTTACAGTGTGGTAGTCACAAATTAATGGAGAATAGATAAATGCATTTGAAGGCAGATAAAGTCTGTTCAAGTGTCAGGATCTGAAGTTTATTTTTAAATCTTCTGCTTTTTAAACTTTCAGAAAAACAGGCTTGAGTATCCATGAGAGTTTGAAAAAAAAAAGTCTACTTGACTGGTTTGATTGACATGCCACCTGGTACAGGTTAGGAAAAAACTTACTATCTTGCCGGGCAGTTTCAATAGAGATTTTGTTGACATTTCTCCAAGGGCTATTATGTCATTATGAATGCTTGGTGCAATCATCTCAACAGGGGACTAAAAAAAAATAATAATAGTACAGCGCAAAAGCAGGCCATTTAGCCCATCGAGACTGCACCAACCCTTCAAAACAGCACCCTAACTAGGCCACTCCTCTGCCCTATCCCCTAAACTCCACTTAACCTGCACATCTTTGGACTGTGGGAGGAAACCGAACACCCGGAGGAAACCCATGGGGACCCGGGGAGAACATGCAAACTCCACACAGACAGCCACCCAAGGCTGGAATTGAAACCGGGTCCCTGGCGCCGTGAGGCAGCTGTGCTAACCACTGTGTCATCATGCAGTCCTTCTGGGATTCCGGGTTCAAATTTGATTGACAGTTTAAAATAGGCGATTAAAAGATCAGTTGTCGTTGATGTGGGATCCGAATACAAATTTGCTTGTTTTTGCAAGAGATTAACCATTTGAAGAGATTTAAAAGCTTGAAATGTGTTTCTTGAATGGGAGTTTATATGGGAGCTCCATTAGATTTTTAAACTGTTTTCCATCTCTGCAACTCTGAAGATCTGCCCATGATGGATACTGGAGTGGTTAATAAAGGGACATGAAGATAGGCGGCTGCAAGTGTGAGGGAGATAAGTGGGGGCAAGAGTTGGCATGGCAGGTGGCATGGAGATTGGGGGGGCATGAGTTGGCATGTGGGTATGAGGTGCCAGAAGGCCCAAGTAAAACAACTGGGACAAAGTCCCAGGACACAGAGGCAGGCCGTCTGCCTAGGATCATCTTCGGATTCCGTGAGCCTGACAATCCCATTGCAGCCTCTCTGGAGTGCATGTCGGGTCCAATGGGATCCTTTAAACAGAGGCAGATCTGCTGAATCGGGACATCAACCATCTCAATAGTGAAGATCCTGCCCATTCACTCGGTTTCTCAATCCACAAGACATTTATATTTAAAGTTGAAAGGATTTTGACACCCAATTTTATCAATCATTTGCCATATGGTGATCAAATTATTAAATTACGTGCAAAGTAAATCATTTATTTTATATTATATTGGTTCATTAGACAAAAGCATGCATGAGAAAATATCATCGCCTACAAGGGGCTGTTTAGCACAGGGCTAAATCGCTGATTGGAAAGCAGACCAAGGCAGGCCAGCAGCACGGTTCAATTCGCGTAACAGCCTCCCTGAACAGGCACCTGAATGTGGCAACTAGGGGCTTTTCACAGTAACTTCATTTGAAGCCTACTTGTGACAATAAGCGATTTTCATTTTTTTTTTTTTTTAATTTTCAGTTAGGAACGGTTCCTAATATTAAGGATTGCAGCATGCAAGATTGGAGTTTAAAGACTAAAAGCTTTGAATGAGGAATTTAGTGTGGAAGCTCTTACATAGAACATAGAACATTACAGCGCAGTACAGGCCCTTCGGCCCTCGATGTTGCGCCGACCTGCGAAACCACTCTAAAGCCCATCTACGCTATTCCCTTAATAGAACATTACAGCGCAAATGAAGGAGCCTCTACTGCTTCACTGGGCAAGGAATTCCACAGATTCACAACCCTTTGGGTGAAGAGCTATGTCCAAATGGGTGGCAGTCCCACACTCTGGACTGGAGCCCCAAAAAAACAAGGTCGACACTCTCAGTGCAGAACTGAGGGAAGGCAGCACTATCAGAGGTGCTGTTTTTCAAATGAGATGTGAACCTAATGCTTTGCCTGCCCACTCAAATGGATGCAGGAAGATACCATAGCATTACTTTTAAGAATAGTGTTGTGTTAAGTACACAGAGATAACACGGGCTGCAACGGGATGCAGCTATAACTGAAATATACTCCAGACCTTGAAGTTAGTTCAATTTGATTTATTGAACCTGTCACACAGTTAGCTCAGTTCTTTGTGAGTTCGACTCTCTGCTAACCTAAGTGTGATTTCTCTATCTGACTGAACCAGACTAGCTCTTAGCCATGTGCTGCAGGTGTTATGTGATATATACACCTGACTCACTCTGTAGATGTCCCCAGTGGAAAGAGGCGGAGTGTGAGTGCCTCATGCCTTTTATAGTGGGAAACCACCCCCAAGTGTTCTGCCTGCTGACTGGTTATGTCCTGTTCTCTGTGTTCATTATCTGCCTGTCTGTATCTCATTATGTGCATGTCTGCAAATCATGACAGCACGGGGAACTGGGGCAGCACGGTAGCATTGTGGATAGCACAATTGCTTCACAGCTCCAGGGTCCCAGGTTCGATTCCGGCTTGGGTCACTGTCTGTGCGGAGTCTGCACATCCTCCCCATGTGTGCCTGGGTTTCCTCCGGGTGCTCCGGTTTCCTCCCACAGTCCAAAGATGTGCGGGCTAAGTGGATTGGCCATGAAAAATTGCCCTTAGTGTCCAAAATTGCCCTTAGTCTTAGGTGGGGTTACTGGGTTATGGGGGATAGGGTGGAGGTGTTGACCTTGGGTAGGGTGCTCTTTCCAAGAGCCGGTGCAGACTCGATGGGCCGAATGGCCTCCTTCGGCACTGTAAATTCTATGATGACAAATAGCAGGTGTGTATCCCCAGTATCCTGACCAACATTTATCCCCACATTTACCATCCCTAAAATAGATTATCTGGTCATTAGGCAACATTAACTGTTTGTGGGAACTTGCTGAAATTTGACTGCCGCGTTTCCTACATTATAACGGTCACTAATATACAAACATTCAATAAGATCATGGTTGACTTGATTGAGGCCTCAGCTGTACATTTCCACACGGTCAAAAATACCTCATTGACTGCTAATCATTTGGAGGCATACAGTGGTCTTGAACGGTGCTTTATAAGGTTTTTTCTTTTTCCAACTAAGAGAGACTTTCTCTGGGAAAGGGACTTACAGTCTGTCATGTTAGGTACACTGGTCTAACACTGGCTGCAACTGGATGCAGCTTAGATCAGAAAGATACTCCAGACCTTGAAGTGAGTTCAATCAGGTTTATTGAACTAATAGCACAGATCTCTGAGAGTTCGACTCTCTGCTAACTTAAGTGTGGTTACTCTGTCTGACTGAACCAGACTAGCTCTTAGCCATGTGGTGGAGGTGAGAGATTGTAACAACATCCTTGACTGTCTCTCTAGATGTTCATCAGTGGAAAGAGGCACGAGTGCCTCGTGTCTTTTATAGTCAGATCCCAACCCGGAGTGTCCTGCCTGCTTATTGGTCATTCCTGTTCTCTGTGTCCATTAGCTGCTCGTCTGTATATCATTTTGTGTGTGTGTGTGTGTGTGTGTGTGTGTGTGTGTGTGTGTGCCTGCATATCATGACACAGTCGTACTAAACATCAAATGGAGTCTAATTGTATATAATCCACTTGGAAAAATGCAAAATTCTGATGTTTTTATGGAAACATTCTACAAAGAATTTGCTCGACTTTCATCTTGAAGATGCACTGCCGAGACTCAAAAACAAAATATCACTCGGAAAGGAGGTGATAAAACATTAATTTCCATCGTGTGGTAATGATGCCAACATGGTAGGGGGGCTCCAGGCAATCGTCCTCTGGATCCGTAATGCTGCCAGGATCAGAATCCTGTAAACCTTGTTGGACACTCCAAACACGCCCGCGTTGGAATTGGGAGCGCTGGCCCTTGACTGGTGGTGCAGACCCGCACAAGGTTGCATAGTGTCCAGGCTTTCCGCAATTTAAACAGCGCCTGCCTCTTGCAGGGCAGTTTTTCTTTAGGTGGGCGGTGCCGTAGTTTGGGCACATCATGACGTCGTTACTCTGTGTTCGTCGCACATGCGCAGTGCGGTCGGCAGACGTTCGCAGCTGCGCAGTGTGGTGATCGGCCGCTTCATCATCCCATTCGCATCGCGCATGTGTGGGGCTCTGGGAAGAGCGCGCGAAATGGCGGCTTTCATCAATGCTGAGGCGCTGCATCCGGGCGATGGCCTGCACACTCTCTGCCTCGTGGAAGGCAAGTTTCTCAGTTTCAGCCGATTTGTATTGGGAATACTGATTTTTGGCGTGCTCATGCACTGTACACGTTTCAATCGCGACTGACAGGGTCATATGCTTGATTTTTAAAAGCTGCTCTCTCAGAGGATCAGAGTGAACTCCAAAAATGATTTGGTCTCTGATCATGGAGTCAGCAATATCACCAAAGTTGCAGGATAGTGCTAGTAGATGGAGATTAGTTAAGAAGGATTTGAAAGATTCATCATTACATTGTAGGCGTTGTTTGAATACATAGCGCTCGAAGATTTCATTGGTGTTCACTTCACAATGACTATCAAACTTGTCCATGATGGTCTGAAACTTTGTCTTGTCCGGGCCTTCAGTGAAGTTAAACGAGTTGAAGAGTTGGATGGCTTGATCCGCCGCAGCTGAGAGGAGAAGCGCGATCTTTCTTGTATCAGACGCACCCTCAAGGTCTGAGGCTTCAATGTACAGCAGAAACCTTTGCTTGAATGTCCGCGAGTTGGCACTGAGATTGTCGGAGGTCCGCAGCTGTGGAGGAGCCTGGACCTTCACCATAGTGCAGGGATACATTTGCTGGTCGTCACAGAACAGATTGAGGTAAACCACCTAGGGGTAGCAGTCTTCTGGTACCATGTTGTGTTAAGCACACTGAGATAACACAGGCTGCAACGGGATGCAGCTATAACTGAAATATACTCCAGACCTTGAAGTTAGTTCAATTTGATTTATTGAACCTGTCAAACAGTTAGCTCAGTTCTTTGCGAGTTCGACTCTCTGCTAACCTAAGTGTGATTTCTCTATCTGACTGAACCAGACTAGCTCTTAGCCACATGCTGCAGGTGTTATGTGATATATACACCTGACTCACTCTGTAGATGTCCCCAGTGGAAAGAGGCGGAGTGTGTGTGCCTCGTGCCTTTTATAGTGGGAAACCACCCCCAAGTGTTCTGCCTGCTGATTGGTTATGTCCTGTTCTCTGTGTTCATTATCTGCCTGTCTGTATCTCATTATGTGCATGTCTGCATATCATGACAAATAGCAGGTGTGTTATCCCCAGTATCCTGACCAACATTTATCCCCACATTTACCATCCCTAAAATAGATTATCTGGTCATTAGGCAACATTAACTGTTTGTGGGAACTTGCTGAAATTTGACTGCCGCGTTTCCTACATTATAACGGTCACTAATATACAAACATTCAATAAGATCATGGTTGACATGATTGAGGCCTCAGCTGTACATTTCCACACGGTCAAAAATGCCTCATTGACTGCTAATCATTTGGAGGCATACAGTGGTCTTGAACGGTGCTTTATAAGGTCTTTTCTTTTTCCAACTAAGAGAAAGACTTTCTGTGGGAAAGGGACCTACAGTCTGTCGTGTTAGGTACACTGGTCTAACACTGGCTGCAACTGGATGCAGCTTAGATCAGAAAGATACTCCAGGCCTTGAAGTTAGTTCAATCAGGTTTATTGAACTAATAGCACAGTTCTCTGTGAGTTCGACTCGCTGCTAACTTAAGTGTGGTTACTCTGTCTGACTGAACCAGACTAGCTCTTAGCCATGTGGTGGAGGTGTGAGATTGTAACAACACCCTTGGCTGACTCTCTAGATGTTCATTAGTGGAAAGAGGTGGAGTGTGAGTGCCTCGTGTCTTTTATAGTCAGATCCCACCCCTGAGTGTCCTGCCTGCACATGGTCATGTCCTGTTCTCTGTGTCCATTAGCTGCTTGTCTGTATATCATTGTGTGTGTGTGTGTGTGTGTGTGTGTGTGTGTGTGTGTGTGCGCCTGCATATCATGACACAGTCGTATCTAAACATCAAATGGAGTCTAATTGTATATAATCCACTTGGAAAAAAAAAAATCAAAATTCTGATGTTTTTATGGAAACAAAGAATTTGCTCGACTTTCATCTTGAAGATGCACTGCCGTGACTCAAAAACAAAATATCACTCGGAAAGGAGGTGATAAAACATTAATTTCCATCCCTTTATAGAGTACGCTTCGCCGTCAGCTAATCAGCTTATCAACGCAGACGTTTTCATTTTGGCAAGAGGCCAGAATCCACACTAGAGTAGGTCTGTTCTATGACCCAGCAAATTTGCAAAATAAATACTGATGTAAAACATGTCTGTAGACTCGTGAAAGGTCATATGAAAAAAAAACTGCAACAGTATTACTGAATGCAGAACAGGCTGGAAGCACAGTGTTCAAAATGCGTTACACGTAAAATTGCACGTGTTTGGAAACAAAAAGGTTTAAGACCTTGCCTTCCACAAATGTCGGTAAACCAATTTGCCCATAGCAAGGTTGCAGGTAAAATTGGTTTTAGTGATGCGAGACACGGATGGGCAAACACCAGAGAAACTGTCCTTCTCTTCTCTGAAGCAATGGGATTTGTTACATCCACCAGAGGACAAAGAGGGGATTGATTTATTGCCTCATATGAAGGGACAGTTCGGAAGTGAGGGACTAGATTACATACTCAAGTCCCCGAATTGAGGCTTGAACCTACAACGATTTAAGCAGCAAGAGCGCTCCGAAAAAGGAATGATACTGTGAATTGATTTATTCAAAACTGGTCAGTCACTGGAAGAACACTACCTTGAACCCTTTGGAGCCTTCTTAGCAATTCGAAGATATCGAAACAAAACAGAACTAATCAAGCTGTTTGAACAGGGCTACCTTCCATATCAACGAGGTTGCTATCTTGCAAACAAAGAATGTCATTCATTTCTCTGGACCCGTTTCTGGGATGGAGGGCTTATCTTCTTAGAATCATAGAAATCTGAAGAAGGTTTGAACAGATTGGGCCTATACCCATTGGAGTTTAGAAGAATGAGAGATAATCTTATTGAGGCATACAGGAGTCTGATGGAATTTGATGGGTAGATACCCAGAGGATGTTTCCACGAGGGGGAAGTGGGAACCAGGGGACACAGCTTAAGGATAAGAGGTCTACCGTTTAGAATGGAGGAGAAATCTTTTCTCTTAGAGGGTTGCGAGCCAATTAAATTATCTACCCTAGAGCAATGGAGGTTGGGGTCATTAAAATAATTAGATGGATTTTTGATAGACAAGGGAGTCAAGAGTTATGGGACAGAGTGCAAAATGGAGTTGAGATCACAACCACATCAACCATGATCTTCCTCAATGGCGGAGCAGGTTCGAAGGGCTGAATGGCCCATTCCTGCTACTAAGTATTATGTTCCTATGGAGCACTATTTTCATCGAGCCTCCAGACCAAGTTCATCCCCTTCCACGTGATGCCAGACACGGAATATCTTTTAGTCTCATTATGAAAATGACAGACGTATCATTTGTAAAAAGGGAGGAGCATTGTGCAATACTACAGAGAAGCTCCCTTCACATCATGAAGTAAATCCCATTGCAGAAGGATTAATGGAATGGAAAGATCTCACCGATGATTGCACAGTGTTCAGTACCATTCACAATTCCTCAAATACAGCAGTCTAGCAGGACCTGGACAGCGCTTAGGCTTGGGTTGATAAGCAGCAAGCCACATTTGCATCACACAGGTGCCAGGCAATGACCATCTCCAACGAGAAAGAATCTAACCATTTCGCCATGATGTTCAAAGGCATTATCATCATTGAAACACCCACGATTAACATCCTGAAGGTCACCAATGATCATAAATGGACCAATTACATAAATAAGAGCAAATCAGAAGCTGAGAATTCTATGACAGGTAATTCATCTCATGACTCCTCAAAGGCATACAAAGCAGCCCACTTGATCAGCATCCCATCCATCCCCTGAAATTCCTTTCGTCACCAACACAGTGGCAGTTCTGTCAAGATTCATCACAGCAACTCGCCAAGCCTCCCTTGACAACCTCTTCCAAACCCTGATCTCTACCAACTACACCACCATCTGCAAGCTCCCCTCAGAGTCCTGACTTGGAACGGTATTACTGCTGCTGTACAGTGACCGAATTTTATTTAAGCGTCAGCTCTCTGTTCAAATATTCAAAGATCTCATCATCGAACTGTTATATATCTCTATGGTTGGAGCATACATAAGCTCATTTAAAAACTATAAGTCCACTGCGTTAACGACAAAGTTTCAAATTGGCAGCCGAATGCTGCTCTTTCCTTGGTCACATTGGCCCCGAAGAAACTAACCACATTTTCATGCCTTGTCGTTGTAGAGACAAATTATAGGAAATATTCTGCACAAGAAGAGCCGTGTGCCACTGACCTTCAAACAATTAAATACACGGGATGAAAATGTCCACTTCTACAATTGTCTTCAAACAGCATTGAACACACTCGTGTGAATTAATCACCCTGCGAGGGTGCTCAACAGGATGGACATATTCAGAAACCTACCGACGTGTACAGATTTCCACAGCAGAGGAAACCAATCACTGATTAGGGGTGGCATGGTGGCACAGTGGTTACCACTGCTGCCTCACAGCTCCAGGGTCACGGGTTCAATTCCGGTGACGGTGTGTGGAGTTTGCACTTTCTCCCCGTGTCTGCGTGGGTTTCCTCCGGCTGCTCCGGTTTCCTCCCACAGTCCAAAGATGTGGTTAGGTGGATTGCCCATGCTAAATTGCCCCTTAGTGTCCAAAAGGTTAGGTTGGGTTACTGGGTTACAGGGTTAGGGTGGAGGCCTGGGCTTAAGTAGGGTTTTCCCTCCAAGAGCTGGTGCAGACTCGATGGGCCAAATGACCTCCTTCTGCACTAGATTCCACGACTCTATGATTCTGAAATGTGGCTGGGCTGTTAGAGTGCCACCTAGCTCGGTGGAAGAAAACATCTGTGTAAAACATTATATTTTTGATTCACGTTTATATAGAAATGCGGGGGTAGACCTGGGGGATACAAAGTCTTTTTTTAAATATATATATTTATTAAAGTTTTTTTATCACAATTTTTCTCCCTTACAAACAATAACCGCCCCCCCCTCACAAAAAAAACGAGAAATCGCGCAGAGCAAGATATATACATGGCAAAATGATATATTTACACAGCTTTGTACACTGGCCCTCGCCCGTACGTGCCAGTTTCCCCAACCCTTCATGTTATCTCTTGCTCATCCACCCTCCCAGGCAGTCCCCCCCTGTCCTCCCCCCCCCCCTCCCCCCCCTCCCAGGACGCCCCCCCCCCAGGACATTCCCCCCCCTCCCCCTCCCAGGACGCCCCCCCCCCCCAGGACATTCCCCCCCTCCCCCCCCCCCTCCCAGGACGCCCCCCCCCCCAGGACATTCCCCCCCCTCCCCCCCCTCCCCCCCTCCCAGGACGCCCCCCCCCCCCAGGACATTCCCCCCCCTCCCCCCCCCCCCCCCCCCCCCCAAGGTTGCTGCTGCTGCTGACCGACCTTCCTCTAACGCTCCGCGAGATAGTCTAGGAACGGTTGCCACCGCCTGTAGAACCCCTGCGCAGACCCTCTCAAGGCGAACTTAATCCTCTCCAACTTTATGAACCCAGCCATATCATTTATCCAGGCCTCCAGTCTGGGGGGCTTCGCCTCCCTCCACATTAGCAAGATCCTTCGCCGGGCTACTAGGGACGCAAAGGCCAGAATGCCGGCCTCTTTCGCCTCCTGCACTCCCGGTTCGTCCTCTACTCCAAATAGTGCTAGCCCCCAGCTTGGCTTGACCCGGACTTTCACCACCTGAGATATTGCTCCCGCCACTCCTCTCCAGAACCCCTCCAGTGCCGGGCATGACCAAAACATATGGACATGGTTCGCCGGGCTCCCTGAGCACCTTCCACATCTGTTCTCTACCCCAAAGAACCTACTCAACCTCGCCCCCGTCAAGTGCGCTCTGTGAACCACCTTAAATTGTATCAGGCTGAGCCTGGCACACGAGGAGGAAGAGTTAACCCTACCCAGGGCATCAGCCCACAAACCTTCCTCGATCTCCTCCCCCAGCTCCTCCTCCCTGGGGGATACAAAGTCAAAGACAAGAACATTCATGTTCTGTGGGCAAAGACAGGAGGATGACACCAAGTCATAATGTGCATTTGGAGAGCCGGTGGATACACAATGGGCCAAATGGCTGCCTTCTGTGCCATAACAATGCTGGGATTCTGGAATAGCAATTAGGTATGAAAAAGGGAGGAAAAGTGCACGCTAAGATAACAAAATTGGAGCTCATTAGAAGCGACACAGTGGTTAGCAGTACTGCCTCACAGCACCAGGGACCCGGGTTGACTGTGTGGAATTTGGATATTCTTCCAGTGTCTGCGTGGGTTTCCTCAGAGAGCTCCATTTTCCTCCCATAGTCCAAAGATGTGCAGGTTAGGTGGATTGGCCATGATCAGTGCACAGACTTACAGGGCAGGGGAGTAGGCCTAAGTAGAGTGTTCTGACAGAGGGCCGGTGTAAACTCGATGGGCGGTATGGCCTTCGGCGCTGTAGGGATATCCAACTTTGGCTTAGCAACTGGTAAGATCTTCCTTCCTTATTAACTTCTCCTTACATGGGAGTTCTTTTTAACTTTTGGTATAACCGTGCTGATTGTACCAAAGCGGGAAAAAAGGCACAAAACTATTGCATTTAAAACAAAAGAATTTGAATTTGAAGGTTTGATCCGAGCTTGAACTGCGAACAAAGAATATAGTTTAAGGCAAAAATATGGCCAGACAGATTCCATACAGTGGAACAATGATTTGTGAAACTTCAACTCTGACATCGTGCACAGTAATTTTTTTTCAATTGACAAGAGTGGTGGAATGCAGCAATTCATGTTCTTGTCAAAAATATGGAAGTGTATTATGGCCCTGTTGGGGAGGTTTGGAGGGTTCTTGGGATACAAGCTGAATGTAGGGAAAAGCGAGGTATGCCCGGTGAATGAGCTGGCACAGCGGGCTAATTTAGTGGGGGGATGTCATTTACAGTAGCGAGGGATAGGTTTAGGTACTTGGGGATTCAGGTAGCGAGGGAATGGACGGGGCTCCATAAGTGGAACTTAATGAAGCTGGTGGAGGAGGCCAGGGAGGATCTTAAGAGGTGGGATACACTGCACTTAACGTTGGCGGGGAGGGTCCAAGTGGTGAAAATGAATATTCTGCTGAGGTTCTTGTTTATCTTTCAGGCTCTCCCGATCTTTATACCAAAGGCCTTTATTTGGAAAATGGACACAATCATCTCTGACTTTATATGGGCGGGGAAGGTGCCGAGGGTGGGAGGACCCTGCTACAGAGGCAGCAGGGGGTGTTGGCGTTGCCAAACTTGCTTCATTATTATTGGGCGGCGAATGTGGACAAGGTGCGGCAGTGGTGGGAAGGAGAAGGGGTAGAGTGGGTTAGGATGGAGGAGGAATCTTGTAAGGGGTCTAGTTTGAGGGCTATGGTGACGGCAGCATTGCCAATGGCTCCGAGTAGGTATTCAGGGAGCCCAGTGGTGCAGTCCAAGGTGAAGATATGGAATCAACTGAGGAGGAATTTTAGGGTGGAGGGGATGTCGGTGCTAACGTCGCTGTGCGAGAATTATGGGTTTGAGCCGGAGGTGAAGATCAAGGAGAAATGGGAAGCGGAGTTGGGAATGGAGATCAATTGGGGAGTATGGAGTGAGGCACTGCGAAGGGTAAACGGGACCTCCTCTTGTGCAAGGATGAGCTTGATACAGTTTAGGGTGGTGCTCAGGGTGCATATGACTCGGGCGAGAATGAGTGGGTTCTTTCAGGGGGTAGCAGATGAGTGCGAGAGGTGTGGGTGGGGGCCAGCGAATCATGCGTACATGTTTTGGGGTTGTGAAAAATTGGGAAGATTCTGGGCGGGAGACTTCGCGGTCTTGGCCAGGACAGTGGAGGAGGGAGTGGACCCGGACCCTTTGGTGGTGATATTTGGGGTTTCAGAGAAGCTGGAGCTCATGGAGAGGAGGAAGGCCGATGTCTTGGCCTTCGCCTCTCTGATTGCACGGCGACAAATTTTGCTGGAG
The DNA here is from genome assembly GCF_047496885.1 of Scyliorhinus torazame. NCBI lineage: Eukaryota > Metazoa > Chordata > Chondrichthyes > Carcharhiniformes > Scyliorhinidae > Scyliorhinus > Scyliorhinus torazame. The sequence continues at coordinate 177,420,489 of NC_092721.1, read as the reverse complement.
TGGCGGTCGGCTTCGCCACCGGGGGTAGCAGCATGGTTGGGTGACCTGTATGATTTCCTGCGGTTAGAGAAGATAAAGTAAAGGGGCTCAGCAGGGGAGTTTGAGAAAAGGTGGGGGATGTTTGTGACTGTGTTTGAGGAGCTGTTCGTTGCAGGGGGGTGGGTGATGTGGAGGAGGGGGTGAAAAAGGAAACAAATCTGTACAAACTGTATAGTTGATTGTTGGGAAGAATGTTTCCCGGGGTGTGTATTTGCAGTAACCTACTTTGATACAAGTTTGAATGAAATAGCGTTTTAAAAAAAAAATATATGGAAGTCTGTTGAAAGCATAAACAACTCAGGTCACATTCTTGTCGAGTGTGCACTGTCTGACCACATGGCTTTGATGTTAGATTGTGCCAAAATGGCCCATCCCCAACAACTCCACTGGTCTGTGTGGTTTGACTCTTTACAAAGTTCCAGGCAAACAGGAGGAGTGTTCCTCACTGCCTTCAGTACAAGAATATAATATTTCATTATTGAATGAATATAGGCCAATTGTCATTTCTGTCGAGTAGCATTAACCTTCAAGTATTCCTACTAGCAAAAAGCAGGCGGGGGAATTCCCACTGCAGCCTGCCCGGAGGATACAGGACAGGGTAGTCTCGGGAGTGTGGGTAGGGGATGGCAAGATATTGGAAATATATCAGGAGCTGCAGGAGGCGGAGGAGACCTCGGTGGAGGAGCTGAAGGGCAAGTGGGAGGGGGAGCTGGATGAGGGCCTGTGGGCTGACGCCCTGGGCAGGGTCAATTCCTCCTCATCTTGTGCCAGGCTGAGCCTGATTCAGTTCAAGGTGGTGCACCGGACGCATATGACAGGGGCGAGAATGAGTAAGTTCTTTGGGGTGGAGGACAGGTGTGTGAGGTGCTCGGGGAGCCCAGCAAATCATGTCCATATGTTCTGGGCATGCCCGCCACTTACAGGATTTTGGAAAGGCTTCGCAAAGGCTATGTCCAAGGTCTTGGATACTCGGGTAAAACCGAGCTGGGGGATAGCGATATTTGGGGTATCAGGCGATCCGGAAGTGCAGGAGTCGAAAGAGGCCGGAGTTCTGGCCTTTGCCTCCTTGGTAGCCCGGAGAAGGCTCTTGTTAATGTGGAGGGACGCGAAGCCCCCCAGCGTGGAGGCTTGTGTCAGTGACGTGACGGGATTTCTCAGGTTGGAGAGGATAAAGTTTGCCTTGCGAGGGCCCTTGCAGGGGTTCTCCAGGCGGTGGCAACCGTTCCTTGACTTTCTCGCGGAACGTTAGATGGAGGTCAGCAGCAGCAGCAAACCAGAGGGGGGAGGGGGGTGGTTTGGGCGGTGGATGGTTTTCGTTTGTAAAGGGCAGATACCCCACCTTGCTTTGTTAAATGGTTAAGTTGTTTTCTGTTTTATTGCTATGTTTTCTTTTCATTGTTTTTCTTTTTGTGGTGGTTTGGAAAAATTATGAATAAAAACAAATTTAAAAAAGCATTCCTACTAGCTTTTACACTTGCTCGCTCCAGTGTAGACCAGATGGTAACACCAAAACGAGGAGAGGAAGCTTACAACTGAAGAGTCTTCATTCAATAAGGTGACAACTGACCTAACTGTGGCCGTAACTCAATTTTCCTGCCTCTCCCCCCTCCCACCCATCTTTGACTACCTTGCTGACCAAAAAATAAATCTACCTAACTCAGCCTGAGTATATTCAATGACCCAGCGTCCCCCGTTTTCTGAGGCAAGAGATTTCCAAACATTAACAACCTGTCGAGGGAAGTCCCTGAATGAAAGAACCTGGGCAGTTTTGAATGAGCTCAAGTTTAAGGTGGAGGATGAGGGGCTGGAAATGAATACACTGGAATAGTGTAGCCTGGAGGCGTTTTTGTAGACTGCAATTATGAGACCTGGAAACCATTATTCAATTAACACATGTATTCTTCCTCTAGGCGGGGAGAGAGAGAGTACAATATACTAGGAAATGCCCAGTCAATGGTCGAGGGATCATAGACATAATGAAATTGGGGGAAAAAGCTCTGGCCATCACCAAAATCAACTCTCATCTGGATATGAAGAATCAAGTTAATGTGCCTTCAATGGCTACAGGGGCACCATACACCTTTTGCAAACAATCTCTACTACCTACCAGATTTCTCACATCAGATCTTTAAAAAAAGCTGCTAAAGACAGGTTGACAGGACTGTTTTGTCATCCAAAGACTGCAAGCAAGGAAAGAGAGAACATAGAACGTACAGTGCAGAAGGAGGCCATTCAGCCCATCGGGTCTGCACCGACCCACTTAAGCCCTCACTTCCACCCAATCCCCGTAACCCAATAACCCCTCCTAACCTTTTTGGTCACTAAGGGCAATTTATCATGGACAATCCACCTAACCTGCACGTCTTTGGGCTGTGGAAGGAAACCGGAGCACGCGGAGGAAACCTACGCAGACACGGGGAGAATGTGCTGACTCCGCACAGTGACCCAGCGGGGAATCGAACCTGGGGCCCTGGCGCTGTGAAGCCGCAGTGCTACCCACTTGTGCTACCCTTAAGAAGACTTACGATGACCAACAGATTGCAATTACTTCTACCTGAGCCAGTGCTCAACCATTCAGTCAATCATCATCTCCTCTTACTCAGCAGCCCATCTCTCTTGCCGGGTTTACAGGTAAAAATAATCTAATAATCTTTATTAGCGTCACAAGTAAGCTTTAACACTGCAATGAAATCACTGTGAAAATCCCCTCGTCGCCATATTCCGGCGCCTGTTCGGGTACACGGAGGGAGAATTCAGAAATGTCCAACTCACCTAACAAGCACGTCTTTCGGGACGTGTGGGGAGGAAACCGGAGCACCCAGAGGAAAACCACACAGACACAGGGAGAACGTGCAGACTCCGCACAGGCAGTGACCCAAGCTGGGAATCGAATCCGGGTCACTGGGGCTGTGAAACAACAGTGCTAACCACTGTGTTTACAGGAAGCCAAAGTATACAGGTCTGGAAGGGAAGACTGTCAGAGCCGAGCAGAGGTTTAAGAAACACCATCCACTGACTATGGAGCATGTGGATCGCATTCATCGGAGTCTTGCCACACAATGTATTTCTCCTTTTCAATTTTCAGTATTTCAGTGCAAGACAAACCACTTCCTATTTTCTGGTATTCTGTGCAGTGACTTATCAAAACACCCCACTCATTACAACCATCTCTATTCTCATTGCAAGGATTGCTTTTCATTTTCTGTTCACAGGATGTGGGTGGGCATCACTGGCAAAGCCAGCATTTGCTGCCCACCCCTATTTGCCCCCGAGAAGATGGGGGTGAGATGCCTTTTTCATCACTGCAGCCCACATGATATAGGTAGACGCACAGTGCTGTTAGGGAGAGTGTCCCGGGATTTTTACCCAGCAACAGTAATATTGTTTCAAGTCAGAATGGTGGGTGACTTGGAGGGACGGTTGCATGTGATGGTGGTGGTGGTGTTTCCCAATTGTCTGATGCCTTTGATCTTCCAGATGGTAGCGGTCATAGGCTTGGAAGGTGCTGTTGAGGCAGACTTGGCGAGTTGCTGCAGGTGCAAACATGTTCGTGTAAACATGTTAAAATATTGAAAATGTTAAATAAAAATATTTTTCAAAAAAATAATACTAATTGTGCAACGCATCACAGCAGAGATGGGCGTGTGCAGATGCGCATCAGGCCATTTTGGGCACAGAGATCTGCAACAGGCAGGCTAATAGGATACGTTGCTCCTTGTTTTGTTCATTTAACACCCACAGTCTGGCAGCTTCAGGACTTGGTCAGTGCCGATTTAACCGAAGCACTCTGGATGATGGATGTTGGAAATGCCTGACTGACAATCGTACAAACAGTGTCTCTCAGTATCTCTCTGGCTTATTTCCTGCATCCAGGAGATTAATGAAGCTAAAGATTTCTTAACACCTTGAGGAATACCATCGCTGCTGAGATTTGAAGTAAACAAAAGTATGTTCCGGCCTCAGCATCTATCCCCACATGGTGAACTCACGCAATAGCGTCTCGAAGTATAATTTATTCTCAACTTAAGACTCACTGGAAGTGTGCATTTCTTTTATATATGCACCAGAGAGTAGTGGAGCTTGGGTCATTAAATATCTTGGGGTGGGGAGGGGGGGTTGAGATTCGTATTTTATTCATTCATGGGGCGTTTGTTGGCACTGACAGCTCGGGCTGTCAGATATCAACTTTCCCTCAAGTACCCTAAAAAGATAAGGGGCGGGATTCTGTGCAAATCATCGGGGCGGGAAAAAATGGCACAAACCCTGGCGGGAACCACTCCGGCGTCGAGCCACCCCAAAGGTGCGGAATCCTCCGCCGGCGCGAGTTGGCGCATGCGCGGGAGCGCCAGCGTCTGCTGCCGTCATCCCCGCGTATGCACGGGGGGGGGGTTCATCTCCGCGTCGGCCATCGCGGATTGGCACAAGGCTGACGCAGAGGAATAGAGTGCCCCCACGGCACAGGCCTGCCCGCGGATCGGTGGGCCCCGATCGCAAGCCAGGCCACCGTGTGGGCACCACCCAGTGGGGGGGTCGGAGAATCCCGCCCATGGATACCATCCATGTAAGAACAAGTTCCTGCTTGGCTGTGAAAGCAGCTTCCACAATCAAACACTCCGTTCACATTCGCAGGCCGAATCCTTAATTCCCTAAAATTCCAAATGTTCACTGCAGATTGGGTGGTATCGAATGCAATCTTTGCTGTTTAAGAAAGGAGGGAGCGATAACACAGGGGAGTTAGCCTGTCATCAGTAGTGGGAGAAATGCTAGAATCTATTAGCAGCCATGTGGTAATAGGGTATTTAGAAAAATCTAATACGATCAAGCAAGGTCAATACAGATTTATGAAAGGAAAATAGTGTTTGACAAATCTGCTCTTTTTTGTCCTTTTCAACTAGCAGGATAGATAAGGTGGGGACAACAACGGCTATGATGTATCACATGGGATTTATTAAGACGCCACACAATAAGTTTTTTCACAAAATTAGAGTTCATAGAATTGAGGGCAGGTTTTCTGGCCCCACCAAACAAGTTAACCCCTTGCGGCGGGTTCCCTGGAGACAGAGCGGGCAATGAACGCCCACAGACGTTGGTGGGACTGGAAGATTCCGCCCGTGGCCAACGTCTCACAGCATCCGCCATGGAAACCTCACTCGGGGGTTGGGCGGATGATAATATATTACCGTGGATTGATTAATACAATCTCAGACCGGACCCCAACAGCGGCTAGAATACTGGACCCAAACCCCAATATTTTCATTCATTTGGTAACGGTGTGCGGAAAAAATGATTCGCTCCAGGACTGATTGCACAAAGAAATAGGGATTTGGTATTTTAAAACAAAACATTATTACCACAATATTAAACATCACACCTGAAAATAGCTTACACTTACCTCATAAAACAATACTATTCAATACAGTGAATACTGTATCGCTTAATTACTATCTCTATTCCCAATTAAACAACAAGAAAGGAAAAAAACATACAGCTCTCAATCCATCCTACATCCCAAAGGCACAGCGTAATGCTTCCTTGCCAGAACAGATTTGACTCATGATAGAACCCCTGCAGACTCTGGCAGGACATCTTCAAAAAGCTGTTTCAACTGGTTTGTTTCAGCGTTCCCCCTGTCCTCAGACAAGTCTGCACCGGTTTAAATACTATTACCCTTTTTGTTAACTATCCTACTGTGAGAGCAAAAGACCTTACATGTGGACTACATATTAGCCAGATCAGAACTCGACTCAAAATACCCGAATGCCTTAGGTCCACCTAGAAATGGCATAATCTCCCCAAGCTGAAAACAAATCTACCCCCCAGAGACTCCCCCCTAGTCAAGCAACATTGCATTAGCCCAGGCTTTTACACTGGTCAATTCCACCTCCAAATCCGAAAAGCATTCTGGTCGTGCGAAACAATACTTTTTTTAAAATCATGACTACTGCAGTCTAACACACTCTACCCCAGACATTTAACCCTTAAATTGCCAAATGTTTATAATCCAATATATCTAAACTCTTGTATTCCTCACAGATTAATGGGCAGAAACAAAGGCAGGTTGGCATGCTGGAAGTAGCATGATGCTGCAGAATATGTGCTCAAGGCATAACTACCACAAGCTAATAAAATAATATTAATTTTTTGTCGGTCAGGATGGTTTTGATTTGCGATGTCGAAGGGATATGCTGGTCGATTTATTTGGTGTGTGATGCCTGGTATGTGCAGTGGCATGTCAGGAACACACAGGACTGGAGTGTATGACGTATGTACAGTTGATGGGGGTGGAAGGTTGATGGAGAACAAAAAACGACAGAAGGCAAGAGGAGCCCCAAAACAAGGTCACCCTGGTGAGAGATATTGAATTGGTAAGTAATGGGAAGGGGATTGGGGGGGGTAGGAGTGACTTGGAAATGGGCACAGTGTGTGAAATGATGGAAATGGATGAGTGTGGCAAAATGGCAAGGATCGTTATTTGATACAGCCTATCATTCAAACGCTATTCTCCTATTCTTTGTGCTGAAAATTAAGATTCATTAAGTTTACGAAAATCTGTCGGTGAATTAAAAGAAAACATGAGCGTTGGTTCTACAGACGAAGATGATAATAGTCTCCAATGATTCTTTTTTGAAATAAATGTAGAGTACCCAATTCATTTTTTCCAATTAAGGGGCAATTTAGCGTGGCCAATCCACCTACCCTGCACATCTTTGGGTTGTGGGGGCGAAACCCACGCAAACACGGGGAGAATGTGCAAACTCCACACGGACAGTGATCCAGAGCCGGGAACGAACCTGGGATCTCGGTGCAGTGAGGCAGCAGTGCTAACCACTTCGCCACCGTGCTGCCCTCCCTCCAAAGTTTCTATACAGTTTAACCCCATTGGCCATTGCACAATGCTAAACCCAAGGAACGAGCAGTTGTAATGTTGCTACGAAACTTGAATCCGAAACAAATATTTTGATGTGGAGCGAAACTGATAGTTTGGAAGCTGTTTTCTGTGATTAGAGCTGAAATGATAACAGGCAGATTTCAGAAAATTCTCCATCCCACCAGCCTTGATCTCCAGCGCAGCGCGCCCCCACCAACAGTGGAATTCTCTATTCCTGCAGCTGTTTTTACACATGGACAGCAGGGTGTAGCTTTTTCCAGATGGAGAAATTTTGACACATGTTAAAATCTCTGGTGAGAAAATAACAAGATGTCCTGGATTTAATTAAATACTGATGCAATACAGATACAATCTGACTGCAAATGTTTTACAAGTCTCTAATGGTCTGTATTAATGATTTAAATGAGTTTAATTTATCCAATTTGCCAACAATACAAGTTGAGAAAGTAAGCTTTGAGGGGGATACCATAAGACATAGGAGCAGAATTAGGCCATTCGGCCCCTCAAGTCGGCTCCACCATTCAATCATGGCTGATATTTTTCTCATCCTCTTTCTCCTGCCTTCTCCCCATAACCCCTGATCTCCCTAATAATCAAGATACAAAGAGAAACAGACAAATTCAGTGAATGGGCAAGAACCTGGTTGATGGAATAGGACACTAAAAGAGAGAGCCGAGGAGATTGTGGAGGCATTGGGGGTGCTTTTTCATGAATCACCGGAGGCAGGAAGGGTCCCAGAGGACTGGAAAGTGGCTAATGTAACACCGCTGTTTAAGAAGGGAGGGAGGCAGAAGATGGGAAATTATAGGCCGTTAGCTTGACGTCAGTCATTGGTACGGTTTTAGAGTCCATTATTAAAGATAAAATCGCGGAGTACTTGGAAGTGCATGATAAAATAGGACTGAGTCAGCACGGCTTCGTCAAGGGAAGGTCATGTCTGACAAATCTAGGGGTGGCATGTGGCACAGTGGTTAGCACTGGGACTGCGGCACTGAGGACCCGGGTTCAAATCCCGGCCCTGGGTCACTGTCCTGGAGGAGTTTGCACGTTCTCCCCATGTCTGCGTGGGTTTCATCCCCACAATCCAAAAATGTGCACGTTAGGTGGATTGGCCAGGCTAAATTGCCCCTTAATTGGAAAAAAAAATAATTGGGTACTCTAAATTTTTTTTTTTTTTTTTTTTTTAAAAAGAAAAATGTCTGACAAATCTGTTCGAGTTCTTTGAGGAAGTAACAAGGAAATTAGACAAAGAAGAACCAGCGGATGTGATTTATTTAGATTTCCAGATGGCCTTTGACAACGTGCCGCATAGTACGCTGTTAAATAAGTTAAGAGCCCATGGTGTTTGAAATGAATAATGGAAATGAAAATCGCTTATTGTCACAAGTAGGCTTCAATGAAGTTACTGTGAAAAGCCCCTAGTCGCCACATTCCGGCGCCTGTTCGGGGAGGCTGGTACGGGAATTGCACCGTGCTGCTGGCCTGCCTTGGTCTGCTTTAAAAGCCAGCTATTTAGCCCAGTGTGCTGAACCAGCCCCAGTTTAGGGCATGGATAGAGGATTTGCTGACTGGCAGAAGGCAGAGAGTGGGGATAAAGGGGCCTTTTTCAGGATGGCAGCCGGTGACTAGTGGTGTCCCTCAGGGGTCTGGCTGGGACCACAACTTTTCACAATATACATTAATAATCTGGAAGAAGGAACTGAAGGCACTTTTGCCAAGTTTGCAGACGATACAAAGATCTGTAGAGGGACAGGTAGTATTGAGGAAGCAGGCGGGCTGAAGGGGGGCTTGGACAGGCTAGGAGAGTGGGCAAAGAAGTGGCAGATGGAATACAACGTGGAAAAGTGTGAGGTTGTCCTTGTTCACGATTCTCTTAAGGTTAACACACAGTTTCAGTCGGCAGTTAGGAAGACAATTGCAATGTTAGCATTCATGTCGAGAGGGCTAGAATACAAGACCAGGGATGTACTTCAGAGGCTATACAAGGCTCTAGTCAGACCCCATTTGGAGTAATGTGAGCAGTTTTCGGCTCCATATCTAAGGAAGGATGTGCTGGCCTTGAAAAGGGTCCAGGGGAGGTTCACAAGAGTGATCCCTGGAATGAAGAACTTGTTGTATGAGGAACAGTTGAGGACTCTGGGTCTGTACTCGTTGGAGTTTAGAAGGATGAGGGGGGGGGGGAATCTTATTGAAACTTACAGGATACTGTGAGGCCTGGATAGAGTGGACGTGGAGAGGCTGTTTCCACTTGTAGGAAAAACTAGAAGCAGCGGACACAATTTCAGACTAAAGGAACGATCCTTTAAAACAGAGATGGTGGAGGAATTACTTCAGCCAGAGGGTGGTGAATCTGTGGAACTCTTTGCCGCAGAAGCCTGTGGAGGCCAAATCACTGAGTGTCTTTAAGACAGAGATAGGTAGGTTATTGATTAATAAGGGGATCAGGGGTTATGGGGAGAAGGCAGGAAAATGGGGATGAGAAAAATATCAGCCATGATTGAATGGCGGAGCAGACTCGATGGGCCAAGTGGCCTAATTTTGCTCCTCTGTCTTATGGTCTAATCATTCAGTCAATGTCAGGCTCCATTCCCCATTCCCACTTTATGGGAGGCAGATCCTGATTCTGTTCCCATGTCTTGTGGTCTTATGGACATTGGAGAAAATGTGAAGATACCCACTTTGGAAGGAACAATAGAAAAGTTGATTTTTTTTTATATGAAGGTGAGGGTCTGGGAAATGTTGACATTCAGAGGGGTTGGGTGCCAGTGTATGCAAAGCACAGAAGGTTAACATGCATGTACAGTAGACAATTAGAAAGCCTTTATTACAAAGAGAGTTGAATATAAGAGTAAAGAACTCTTATTAAAAATCATAGAATCCCTACAGTGCAGAAGGAGGCCATTCGGCCCATTGAGTCTGCACCAGAGCACCCCAATCCCGCCCTATCACTGCAACCCCGTAACCCCTCCTAACCTGCATACCTTAGGACTGTGGGAGAAAACCAGAGCCCCAGGAGGAAACTCATGCAGGCATGGAGAGAATATGAAAACTCCAAACAGACAGACAGGCATTCACACAAGGCCAGAATTAAACCTGGGTCCCTGGCACCGTGAGGCAGCAGTGCTAATCACCATGCCACCCGGAGCTTGGTAAAACCTGGAGTGTTATGTATAGCTTTCGTCTCCTTATCCACGGAAGGATATAATTGCCTTGGAGGGAGTGTAACAAACATTCACTAGACTGATTCCTGGAACGAGGAAATTGTCCTCTGAAGAGAGATTGACCAAAATAGGTCTATATTCCATTGGTTTAGAAGAAGGGTGTTGATCTCACTGAAACATATAAAAAGTAGAAAATTGACAGGGTAAATGTTAGGAGGGTTTTCCGCGATAGCGATTAAGGGAATCAGGGGGAATAGGGAATACTGCGAGGAGGTGGAGTCAAAGTTTATCAGCACTGGTCTTATTAATGGTGGAACAGGCTCGAGGGGTCTGTTTTTTGTGTTGATTGCATTGGATTAAAATCCCAGCCTCATCATGTCTCACCTATTTTGCTGCAACGTTGGTAGCGATGTCTTCAGCCATCTCTGGAATTCCCATTCTCCCCCCCCCCCCCCCTCCTTCCCAATCAAAGCATCAACTGTTCTTCAGTGACGCCATTCTCAACTCAAGGTTGGAGGTTCAAGTACCACACCTCACGGACAGCAGCGTTTCAAGAAAGAAACTCACCACCACCTTCTGAAGGGCATCTAGGGCTGGGCAATAAATGCTGGCCTAACCAGCGACGCCCACATCCCGTAAATTCATTTTTAACAAGTTTGCAACAGCGACTTGGGCGGATGATCTAGTCTGGCTTGTCAGTGAAACATTGTCAGAGATTAATCTGAGATCCCTTCTTAGGTGGGAGAAAAGATCCCCTGACATTTTTCAGTAAGAGCAGGAGCGTTCTTCCAAGAAATTGGAAAACATTTGTCCTACAACCAAAACAGATTAACCAGTGCTTTATCACAGTGCTGCTTGGAGCCTTGTGAAAATTATTTGCTGCGTTTCCCTACATACAATGATTACAGTTACCACTTCATTGACCATGAAATGTTTGGCACGTGTCTCACATCTGTAGAGTCTAAAGTCTTTGTAAAAACCATCTCTTACTAATCTTTCAATCAATCGCTTACCCGGATATCTACATCATTTAGCTCATCATTGTCTAATTATGCTTCTGTGATACAGCTTGGGACCAATGCCCGGTGCTATATAAATACAAGTTAACGCCTTGAAATTTGTGTGATGAATGGAAGTCTTTGTTTAAATACTTTTGGGATTATAGTAATATTCTCAGTGTCTTTCCCCATAGTTAATTAAATTGCAGGAAGTTAATAGAGACAGCTTGTCTGTGAGAACTAGGAGATAAGAGAGTAAAAGGCATTAGGTTCTTTAAATTCAGTTTTACAGGATGTGGGCTCTGCTGGCTAGACCAGCATTTGTTGCCCATCTGTAATTGCCCTGGTGAAGGTGGTGGTGAGCTGCCTTCTTGAACCGCAGTTCATATGGTGTAGATACACCCACAGCGTTATTAGGGAGGGTTTTCCAAGGTTTTGTCCCAGCAACAGTGAAGGAATGGCATTATTTTTCCAAGTCAGGATGGTGAGTGACAGGGAGGGGAACTTCCAGGTGGTGGTGTCCCCATATATCTGCTGCCATTGTCCTTCTAGATGGGCATGGGTTTGGAAGATTCTGCCCAAGGAGCTCTGGTGAGTTCCTGCAGTGCATCTTTTAGATGGTACACCCTGTGGCTACTGTGCATTGGTGGTGGAGGGAGTGACTGTTTGTGGAAGGGGTGACAATCAAATGGGCTGCTTTGTCCTGGTTGGTGTTGAGCTTTTTGAGTGTTGTTGGAGCTACACTCATCCAGGCAAGTGGGGAGTATTCAATCACACTCCTAAGTTGTGCCTTGTAGGTGGTGGACAAGCTACGGGGAGTCAGGAGGCAAGTTATTTGCCACGGATTCCTAACTTCTGACCTGCTCTTGTAACCACAGTATTTATGCAGCCATTCCAGTTTAGTTTTTGGTCAATAGTAACCCCCAGGATGTTGATAGTGGAGGATTCAGTTTTGGCAAAGCCATTGAATATCAAGGTTCGATTCTCGCTTATTGGAGATGATCATTGCCTGGCACCTTTGTGGTCTGACGGTTACTTGCCACTTGTCAACTCAAGCCTGGATGTTGTGCAGGTCTTGCTAAATTTGCATGAGGACTGTTTCATTGTCAGGAGTCACAAATGGTGCTGAACATTGTGCCATCATCAGCGAGCATCACCACATCTGACCTTACATTGGAAGGAAGGTAATTGATAAAGCAGTGAAGATGGTTGGCCCTGGGACCTTAAGAATTGTTGCAGTGATGTGCTGGGATTCAGATGACTGACCACCAACAAACATCTTCCTTTGGGCTAGGTATGTCTTCAACCAGTGGAGAGGTTTCCCCCGATTCCCATAGACTCGTTAGCTAGGGCTCCTTGATGCTATACTCGGTCAAATGCTGCCTTGATGTCAAGGGCAGACACTCTCACCTCAGGCATTCAGCTCTTTGTACATGTTTGAACCAAGGCTGTAATGTGGTCAGGAGCCGAGTGACCCTGGCAGAACCCAAACGTTTTTTAAAAATAAATTTAGTGTACCCAATTCATTTCTTTCAATTAAGGGTCAATTTAGCGTGGCCAATCCACCTACCTTGCACATCTTTGGGTTGTGGGGGTGAAACCCATCCAAACACGGGGAGAATGTGCAAACTCCACACGGACAGTGACCCAGAGCCGGGATCGAACCTGGTACCTCAGTGCCATGAGGCAGCTGTGCTATCCACTGCGCCAACGTGCTGCCCTGGTGGAACCCAAACGGAGAGTCCGTGAGCAGGTTATTGCTGAGTAAGTGCCGCTTGATAACACTGTTGATGACTCCTTCCATCACTTGGCTAATGATGGAGAGTAGACTGATGGGGTGCTAATTGGCTGGGTTACATTAGTCTTGTTTCTGGTGTACAGGATATACCTGTGGAGTTTTTCACATTACGGGTAGATGCCAGGGTTGTAGGTGTACTGGAACAGCTTGGCTAGGGATGCAGCAGCGCCAAGGACCCGGGTATGATCCCGGCCCGGTTCACGGTCTGTGTGGAGTTTGCGCATTCTCCCAGTGTCTGTGTAGATCTCACCCCCACAACCTAAAGATGATGTGCAGGGTAGGTGGATTGGCCACGCTAAATTGTGCCTTAATTGGTCAAGTTTTGTGGAGGCAGTGGCGTAGTGGTATTATAACTGGACTAGTAAACCATAGACCCAGAGTAATGCTCGGAGGATCCAGGTTCAAATCCCACCACTGCAGATGGTGAAAGTCGATTTTCAATAAAACTCTGGAATTAAAAATCTAATGATGACCATTAAAGTACTGTTGATTGTTGTAAAACCCATCTGATTCATTAATGTCCTTTAGGGAAGGAAATCTGCCTGGTCTGGCCTACATGTGACTCCAGATCCACAGCAATGTGGTTGTCTAACTGCCCCCTCAAGGGCATTTAGGGATAGGCGCTAAATGTGGGTACAGCCTGCGATGCGCACATCCCACGAATGAACAACAAAGGTAAATAGGGGATGGTATAATGAATTCAGTTGACCTGAAAGTAGAGGCACTAGGAGAACATAACAGATTTTTATATTTGGAGAAGTTGAGTTCAAAGGCGGTGTTTGTGGTGAATGCAATTTCAGATGAAAGGGAGAAAAGGTATTTAAGGAAAGATGTTTAGCTGAGTTGGTGTGGCTGTGGGGGAAATGCCCTGGAGACCAGATCTGTGTGCTAAGGTGTGACAGCTTTGAATTCAAGGCAACCACCCAGGTTCGAACTTTTGTTCTCAGAACGCAATTTTGTTTCTGAACCTACTTTCTGGATTTCCACATCTGAATGGAAGTAACGTTTCGAGCCCGATGACTTTTTGTCAAAGCCATCAGACTCGAAACGTTAGCTCTTTTTCTCTCCCTACAGATGCTGCCAGACCTGCTGAGATTTTCCAGCATTTTCTCTTTCGTTTCAGATTCCAGCATCCGCAGCAATTTGCTTTTATCTGAATGGAGGTGTTTGAGGAGTTGTGTGTCACACCTTTATTAAACTTTTGCTTTGGAGAATATTACTGGAATTTAATAGTTGAACATCTATAAAGTTGCTTGTATTTCACGTGTACTCTTGTACTGCAAGACATTTTTTTAAATGGTGTAACTTTAATCTTATGCGCTTTACTTTTGAATTTAAATCCTAAAGGCGATATTGGAGTTCTATGCTTCTGGGGTCAATAGCTCTTCTTTTATGTTTTCAAAAGTTGTGATCAGTAAGAGAGGCTCCCCTCCAGGATCTGTCTTGCTCATCAGTAACATCTGCTGTGGTCGTAACAGCCTGCTCTGATGAGTGCAATACAAAAAGCTTTGACAGCATGTCTCTTATTTTCAGCAGCACTAAATACAAGTTGTTGTTGTTCATGCTTAAATGGATGACAGCATAAACAATTCTTGTCCCTCCGATGTAAAGGAAGTTGACACTGCAACAGCTGGGCTAGTCTCATTCTAAAAGGAGGTACAGTACAAACAAGCTCTTGTGGACGACTAACATTTCCATTTTCAGATGCGAGGTTGAGCCTGCAAGCGGAGCAGACTTTTCATATTAAATGCAAGGAGATCAGCAGAGGACACACAGGGAAGCAAACTGAGCGAATCAATTCAGAATTTGCCAGACTGCACTCCATTTTTAACAAATTCTCAACAGCAGTTCAGTGCTCCCTTCTTCGCACTTCCCAGCCTGTGCACAGAGTCTGTCAGTCAGTCATCCACATTTACAAAGAAATCAGCACCACTGGTACCAGGGCAGCAAGTAAGCCAGGGCACAAGGATCCATTAGCTGTTACTGAAAACTCATCCACAAATGCATGCTACTGACATAAAAAATCACAACGGATTTCCACCAATATAATCATCACCGTCGGGGCACATTTCAAGCTCTCTCTACAGGGAGGGGAGAAAATCGCTGCCAAGGCCAGATTTATTAGGGTAGTGTTAACTACATAGTGTTTTAGGCAGCTTCCACTGAACGAGACTCAAGGCTGCTGGAGTAAAAATGAGTAGAATCCCCCCCCCCCCCCCCCCTCCCCAGTTGATAGAACCACCAGCTCCCAAATTAAATGACTTTAATACCTGTGGAATGGCAAATTCTCAGGTTGCACAGTTGGACACAAGAGATGAACAGTTACAGAATGGAGAACATTCAGAGAACTTTCGATATCTTTAAAGCAAGTGTTATATTTATTTAACTACAACTACATTTATTTTTTTTAATCACAAGACACCTTGTCTATTCTACAAGACATTTCGAACGTCATCCTTTCAGCGTGTTCAAAGCCTGTTGTTGAGGATTCAGCCTTGACTGAAGGGCTAACACATTGTAGAAAATAGATAAAGGTAATCTCAGGCTGGCCAGTTTCCTACTTCCTCGGCCACTTCAAATGTGATACAACTACACATTTCAGTTTTAACCCTCTCTTAACACACACGCATTTCTCAGTAAACACGTGGGAGGTTTGGCAACTAAACCTTTGAATGTAACCAATGCAAACTACAAATTACTACCTTGTAAACTATGCAATGCAGACGTTTGAACCGACTTTTGGTTTGGGTTTTCTAAAGCATTGGGGGGGGGGGGGGGGTGTTCTGGACGGAGTTAGAAAGGGAAATGGTCCCGCTTATGAAAGGATCGAGAATACGAGGAAGCAAATTTAAAATACAGTCATTAGCAAATGAAGCAAAAGAGACAGGAGGTGGGGGTTGGGGCTTTTTCACCCGGCCAGTGGTGAAGGTCTACCCGAGAGTGGGAAGGTAGCAATGTTACCCAGGTAGGAAGAAGGGAGGCGAGAGAGTGCCACCAAACAGCTCGCCGGGAGGCAAGCGACGGGCCGAATGGCCTCCCTCCTGCGCGGTGCCAATTCTCTGCAGCCACTTCGCGATGACAAAAGACCGCAGCCGCACGAAATTAAAAGTGCATTTGGAAACGAAGGCGAACTGTTACCTTTTCCATTTTGCCAGGCTGTGTACCAGGACAGGCTGAGGAAGGAGGTGACAAACGCTAACGCGGTGGCCACAGTCCCATTTCTGAGCCTCATCTCATTGCCCACCGAGTCGCTACCGGAGTTTCGCCGTCACTCTCATAGCAAGAACTGGAGGGGGGCTTCTCCTCCTCCTCCTCCTCCTCCTCTCTCCGCACCGTGTCTCGCTGCCTCTTAAATTATTCCCTTTAATAACAAGAGATGTCCATGCACGTTAAATCCTGGAGGACTGGCGACGACGGGGGGGGGGGGGTCCCACTCTCTGGTTGGATTTTATATTCTCGGCTCACGAAATCCACATGATGCAAAAGGAGGGGGGGGGGGGAAATAACAACATAAAACCCACAATGTTGCAGCCGCTCTTCGTTCCCCTTTCCTCCCAACACAAACACAGCAGAGCGCGGAAGCGAGGACTCGCCGAAGGTTTACCCACCCGGAGTCCGACCACGCCCGCGCCCCGCGCCCATTGGTTCGCCCTTGACGTTTCTCCGTCCAATCACCGGGAAGGGGGAAGAAGGATTGGATCGCCCTGCTGTCTGTCAATCGTGCGTCACAATCGAGAGGGGCGGCCCCCCCTCCCCCCCTCCCTCCGCGCCCCGCCCCCTCCAGCCTCCCCCTGTCAATTTCTGCCTGGGACCCCCTCCCACCGACTTCACCCGCCGCCGCATGGGCTCCAGCGAGAAGCTGTTTGCACCAAGTGCGAGGATTTGATCTTCCAACCAATCTCCCGTGTGCAAGGACTTAAAGAATGGAACAAAACAATGCCCAGATATTAAAACAACAAGGAAAGGAGCAAAGTCACATCAGTTCCAGCTCTGCCGGTTCTTCCTGATATTTGTCAACTACCTTATTTGGCACTCTGCATAAAGATTGTTTCAGGTTGTGTCATTTCCAACTTGCCAGATACAATGATTTCACTTTTCGAGTTTCCGGATTTTTTTTCAAGTCAAGGACAAAGAAGGAAAAGTTTAAAAATTGCTCTTTAAATATTAGGTTTTTTAAAAAAAAAAATCCAGAATAAAACTTCCATTCAAATTCGGAGCACTTTGCCTTATTGAGGTGAGGCCAACGCTCAAGTGCACAGTTTGAAGACATCCACGTCCAGCCGGCAGTGGGGTGGGAATCAATTCTCCACATTTCAGCAAGGGACATTGAACGCAGCAAGGAAATGAAAAATGAAAATCGCTTATTGTCACAAGTAGGCTTCAAATGAAGTTACTGTGAAAAGCCCCTAGTCGCCACATTCCGGAGCCTGTTCAGGGAGGCTGTTACAGGAATTGAACCGTGGCTGCTGGCCTGCCTTGGTCTGCTTTCAAAGCCAGCTATTTAGCCCTGTGCTAAACAGCCCCTATAAGCAACACATTTCAAATTGCTATTCCTGGTATCCCAAAATGGAAAGCTCTATTTTTGTTGCCCGAGTTCCCTAGATGTCTCAATAGGAATGAATATCCGGGTTTAACCAGATCATCTTTTGTGCTCCAGAAACTAGCAGGATTTTGTTCGGGTGAGGAATGCGTGGACCCATTTTTTACGCGATAAAGCGGAACAGGAAAGACCCATTACAACATGATAATGGATTGTTAGTTTCTTTTTAAAATTGTATTGTGCCTGGTTGTGGGATTGTTGAAATTGTGACAAATTAGGGGTTTGGGGATTGAATGTGCTCCAAAATCTCTCTGAATGGATGGGGGACTCAATTTCTCTCAAGAGGAATTACCAGTCACCCCAATGTATGTGCAATTTACTCCATCAATAATGTGCTCCAAGATTTTGTACAGCATTCCACTTACCATCCTGAACAATGGACACAGTATTGAGATGCTATAAATGGGATACACAGCAACAATAAGAAGATAAAGCTGATTATGCTGCTACAGATGTATCTCCTTCATCAGAGCTGTAGCCTTAAAGATCAGAAGGCTTAGTTTAGTAATGTTGGAAAGAGGTTCACCATGCACAGTAATCGCTGAGAGGGAGTGAATTAAACAAGCTTCTTAATTTCTTCATATAAAACTAGATTATGTAAAATATCATCAGCACAGATATTCTAAGGACAACATTTTTAAAAATAATGTCAGGGAGGTAAAAGACACACAAGTAGTCCACTAAAAAAGAAAGACTTGCATTTATATACCGCCTGTCACAACCGCCAACCACATCAAATTGCTTTACAGCCAATGAAGTGCTTTTGAAGTTGTAGCGCAACAATTACTCACTCAAGTCGAGAAGTGATGAAGTCAATCAAGGCTTTATTAAGCAAGACCTGTTCCCCAGCAGCTCAGTTACAGAATGGGGCTGCTGGGAGAACTCGAGCTCTTATACTCTGCCTTCAGGGCGAAGCCAGCAGGCGGCAGATCCAACCAGGACCCGGGACCTGTCAGCCAATAGCCTCTCGGCTTCACAGGTACCGTACTACCCCTAATACGTGCCACCACATTCACCCCTTGTTATAAAAGAACCCGGCGGGGTGGTGGTTCGCATGGTGGTAGGGGTTTACAAGGCTGGTCCTGGAACTACTTTTGTACAGTGGCTATGCATTTAGCCCAACAGTTAACTATATACAGGTTGTCAGAATTATTTACAAGTTTTGTTTTGTGTCACGCGGATTCCACCAGTCGAGCGGGTGCCCTGGTCGTCCTTGTCGATCGCCTCAGCCCCGATGGTGGTGCAGGTGCTGGCTCGGGCACTGTCGTCTCTGGGAGTGTTGCGCTGTTCGTCCCTGTTTCTTTACTCCTGGGCGGGCACGGGAGGAGGACCGATCCACCCGGGAAGGGAGCGGTCGTGGGGTGCGCCGGTGGCAGGGAGGGGGTGATTGGTGTTGGGGGTGTGTGTGTGTTGCCGGCAGGCGCCAGGTCCCGCAGGGAGACCATGTCCTGTCGGCCGTCGGGGTACGCCATATAGGCATACTGAGGGTTTGCGTGGAGAAGGTGAACCCTCTCGACCAACGGGTCTGATTTGTGCGCCCGCACATGTTTTCAGAGCAAGATGGGTCCCGGGGCTGCCAACCAGGTCGGCAGTGACGTTCTGGAGGAGGACTTCCTAGGGAAGACAAGGAGGCGTTCGTGAGGCGTTTGGTTAGTGGTGGTACACAGCAGCGACCGGATGGAATGGAGGGCATCCGGGAGGACTTCCTGCCACCAGGAAACTGGGAGATTTCTGGACCGTAGGGCCAGTAGGACGGTCTTCCAGACTGTACCGTTCTCCCTCCCTACCTGACTGTTCCCCCGGGGGTTGTAGCTGGTCATCCTACTCGAGGCAATGCCCTTGCTGAGCAGGAACTGACGCCGCTCGTCGCTCATGAAGGAGGACCCCCTGTCGCTATGGATGTACGCGGGGAAACCGAACAGTGTAAAGATGGTGCCGAGGGCTTTAATGACTGTGGCTGCTGTCATGCCGGGGCAGGGGATGGCGAAGGGGAAATGGAGTACACGTCCACCACATTCAGGAAGTATGCGTTGCGGTCGGTGGAGGGGAGGGGGCCTTTGAAATCCAAACTGAGGCGTTCAAAGGGACGGGAAGCCTTTATCAGATGCGCTCTATCTGGCCTGAAAAAGTGCGGTTTGCACTCTGCGCAGATTTGGCAGTTCCTGGTGGCTGTACGGACCTCCTCAACAGAGTAGGTGAGGTTGCGGGACTTCACAAAATGGTAGAATCGAGTGACCCCCCGGGTGGCAGAATTCGTCGTGGAGGGCTTGGAGGCGGTCTACTTGTGCGTTGGCACATGTGCCGCGGGATAGGGCATCGGACGGCTCGTTCAGCTTTCCGGGACGATACAAGATCTCATAGTTATAGGTGGAGAGCTCAATCCTCCACCTCAAGATCTTGTCATTCTTAATTTTGCCCCGCTGTGCATTATCGAACATAAAGGCTACCGGCAGTTGGTCAGTGAGGAGAGTGAATCTCCTGCCGGCCAGGTAATGCCTCCGATGTCGCACAGCTTCCACTATGGCTTGGGCTTCCTTTTCCACTGAGGAGTGGCGGATTTCTGAGGCGTGGAGGGTCCGGGAGAAAAAGGACATGGGTCTGCCCGCTTGGTTGAGGGTGGCCGCCAGAGCTACATCGGATGCGTCGCTCTCGACCTGAAAGGGGAGGGACTCGTCGATTGCGTGCATCGTGGCCTTTGCGATATCCGCTTTGATGTGGCTGAAGGCCTGGTGGGCCTCTGTCGACAGGGGGATGGTAGTGGACTGGATTAACGGACGGGCCTTGTCTGCGTACTGGGGAATCCACTGGGCGTAATACGAAAAGAAGCCCAGGCAGCGTTTAAGGGCTTTGGAGCAGTGGGGGAGGGGAAATTCCATAAGGGGGCGCATGCGTTCGGGGTCGGGGCCTATCACTCCATTGTGCACTACGTATCCCAGGATGGTCAGACGGTTGGTGCTAAAAACTCATTTTTCCTCGTTAAAGGTGAGGTTCAGGGCGTTAGCAGTCTGGAGGAACTTGCGGAGGTTGGCGTTGTGGTCCTGCTGGTCATGCCCGCAGATGGTTACGTTGTTGAGGTATGGGAACGTGGGCCGCAACCCATGCTGGCAACCATTCAGTCCATCTCCCGTTGGAATACCGAGATCCCGTTCGTGACGCCGAATGGGACCCTTAAAAAGTGGTAGAGCCGCCCGTCTGCCTCGAAAGCCGTGTACTTACGGTCACTCAGGCGGATCGGGAGCTGGTGGTACGCGGACTTGAGGTCCACGGTGGAAAAGACCTTGTACTGTGCAATCCGATTGACCATGTCGGATATGCGGGGGAGAGGGTACGCACCGAGCTGCGTGTACCTATTGATGGTCTGACTATAGTCTACGACCATCCTCTGCTTCTCCCCGGTCTTCACAACTACCACCTGGGCTCTCCAGGGACTATTGCTGGCCTGGATTATGCCTTCCTTCAGCAGCCGCTGGACTTCAGACTGGATAAACGTCCGATCCTGGGCGCTGTATCGTCTGCTTCTAGTGGGAGGGGTTTGCAATCCGGGGTGAGGTTCGCAACCAAGGAAGGCGGTTCAACCTTGAGGGTCGCGAGGCTGCAGAGAGTGAGTGGGGGTATTGGGCCGCCGAATTGGAACGTTAGGCTCTGGAGGTTACACTGGAAATCTAACCCCAATAGAGTGGGAGTGCAGAGTTGGGGAAGGACATACAGCCTATAATTCTTAAACTCCCTCCCTTGCACCGTTAGGTTCGCGATGCTGAACCCTTTGATCTCTGCGGAATGGGATCCCGCTGCCAGGAAAATCGTTTGGGTGCTCGGACGGATAGAAAGAAAACAGCGTCTTACCGTATCCATGTGGATAAAACTTTCTGTGCTCCCAGAGTCGATTAAGCATGGCGTCTCGTACCCGTTGACCAGCACCGTTGTCGTTGCTGTTTGGAGCGACCGGGGCCGCGATTGGTCCAGGGTCACCGAAGCCAGTCTTGGTTGCTGCACCGTGGCGCTTTCTTCCGATCCTGTGGAGCCGTCTACGCTGGGGTCCTTGGCTATCAGCCAAGATGGCGGCGTCCATGGATCGCACGCGGTCGGGGGTGGACAAAATGGACACCCCCGTGGATCGCACGTGGCCGGGGGGGTCACAAGATGGAGGCGCCCATCCTCCCCTCGTGATGTCCGGGACCCAAATTGGCGGCGCCCGCGGGCCGTACATGGATCGCTGGGGGGGTTGAGTCTGCTGTCCCCGTTCTCCCCCGGAGATTACGGCGACCCCCCCGGGACTGGCACACCGCTGCGTAATGCCCCTTTTTGCCGCAGCTTTTACAAATAGCTGAGCGGGCCGGGCAGCGCTGCTGGGGGTGTTTCACCTGCCCGCAAAAATAGCAGCGGGGCCCATCGGGATGGTCTGGTGCTCTAGCCGCACAGGCTTGCTGGGGTGTGGGGGGTGCCGGGGAGTCGGTCGCAACGGGGGTCCATGGAGCCCAAGGGGCCGTAGGCGCGGAC
Source organism: Scyliorhinus torazame (assembly GCF_047496885.1). NCBI lineage: Eukaryota > Metazoa > Chordata > Chondrichthyes > Carcharhiniformes > Scyliorhinidae > Scyliorhinus > Scyliorhinus torazame. The sequence goes on along the minus strand of NC_092721.1, from coordinate 177,398,507 downwards.
ATTTTGGGAGGCCACGTCGAGGGAGGCCGCAAGGGCCCGTGCCTCTGCGAGTCCTAACGAGTCTCTTTCTAAAGTCTTTGGCGAATTTGAGAAGAAGTCATACCTGCCACAAAAGCATCCCTGATTAGGAGCTCCGTGTGCTCGATCGCGCTCACCAACGGGCAGTTGCAGTTCCTCCCCAAAATCAACAGCGCGCTGTAGACTTCATCGAGTGATTCTCCGGGGATTTGCCGTCTCGTCGCGAGTTGGTGGCGTAGACCTGGTTTATGGGCCAAATGTAGACTCCTTTCAGCATGGCGAGCGCCGTCGGGAAATCCTCCGCGTCTTCGATGAGCGTGTAGATCTCCGGGCTCACCCTGGAATGCAGGACCTGCATTTTCTGATCTTCCGTGGTCCGGCCAGGGGCCGTTCGAAGGTAACCTTCGAAGCATGCTAGCCAGTGTTTAAACACGGCCGCCGAGTTTGCTGCATGGGGGCTAATTCGCAGACACTCCGGGGCGATCCGGAGCTCCATAGTCTTTTAAGCTTGCTTAATAAATTGTAGCGCAACAATTACTCACTCAAGTTGAGAAGTGATGAAGTCAATCGAGGCTTTATTAAGCAAGACTTGTTCCCCAGCAGCTCAGTTACAGAATGCGGCTGCTGGGAGAACTCGAGCTCTCATACTCCACCTTCAGGGCGGAGCCAGCAGGCGGCAGATCCAACCAGGACCCGGGACCTGTCAGCCAATAGCCTCTCGGCTTCACAGGTACCGTACTACCCCTAATACATACCACCACAGAAGTGTAGTCACTATTATAACATAGGGAAGGAACAAGGCACAGCAAACTGACACAAATAGCAATGGGCTGATAACCAGATCATCTATTTTTGTGACGTTGGTTGAGGGATAAATGTTGGATAGGACACTGGGAATAACTCCCCTGCTCTTCTTCAAAATAGTGCCATGGGATCTTTTACATCCGCCCGAGAGAGAAGGGAGATCCTCAACTTAACATCCCATATGTAATGCAGCATCTTTGACAGGGCAGCACTCCCAGTGTCAGCCTCAGCTTTTGTACTCAAGTCCTGGAATGACACTTGAACACAGAACTTACCAACTCAGAGGTTGAGAATGTTGCCAACTGAGCAGCTGCTGACACTAAAATAGGGGATGGTGGCAATGTTACTGAACTAGTAATCCCAAGGCCTGAACTAATCGTCTGAAGACATCAGCTCAAATCCCACCATGGTAGCTGGGGAAATTTAAAATTCAATCAATGAATAAATCTGGAATACAATGTGAGCTTCATTAATAATGGCCATGAAACTACTGAGTTGTTGTAAAGTCTGTCTAGTTCTCTCATGCCTTTTAGGAAAGGAAATCTGCCATCCTTACCTGGTCAGGCCTAAGTCATCGCAGTTGATTTGAATTTCCCTTTGAAATGCCCAGGCCAACCATTCAGTTGTAGGTGATTCCTCACCACCTTCCTAAGGGTAAATAGGCATGGGCAACACAGGCTGACCTTGCTAAGCAAAGCTCACATCCAGATAAAACAAAACTTAAAGAAAGACAGATGGGTATGCAACTTCAAAAAATGCAGTGGAAATATTTGGTAATGGTAAAAAGAGAAAGGAAAATCACAGTTCCCCACAATTGGATCTGATCCTTATAGTACTGGACTTTCATAGTGGATCTCCAAAATAGTATAAGTAAAGTCACCGTAGTCCCAGATGACTATAGGCTGCTTTCCCCTTTGAGGGGGCAAGCTGACTGGTGGTGATTTAACCTGAGGATCACCACACCTGAGGCAAGGAGTAAGGTTGAGAAGGCGGGACCTTCATGAATAACCTCAGTCAGTACAGGAATTGAACCCATGCTGGGAGCCTTGCTCTGCATCAGGAACCAGCTATCCAGCCAACTGATAGCTTTAAAGGTAAGATTGTTACTAAAAGGTTCCTGCTAGGTCAGCAGAAAGGTGAGAAATTGAGGTAGGAATTTGTGTTAATTGGTCCATAAGATAAAATATTTGGAATCACATCAACCAATCCATTTCATATCTCACCCAATAATTAGTTCCATTGACTTAAACATCGGGCTAGGAGCATACAAAGTAACATTGCCCATCCTGCAGTGCTTCTTAAAACAAATTTCTACAGCTTTGTTCCTGAGGTGGGGACGGTAGCATAATGGTAATCTTACAAAACTAATAATTCAAAGAGCCAGACTAATGCTCTGAGACATGAGTTCACATCGTGACATGGTAGCTGGAGGAATTTATATGCTGTTAATGAGTCTGGAATGAAATTTAGTCCAATTATTAGTGAAGCTGAAAACACTCATCTGGTTCACTAATAACTTTCAGGTGTGGAAACCTGTCATCCTCACCCAGGCTGGCCTACATGGATTCCAGTCTCTGGAATGGCCTGGCTAACCATCCTATCAAACCACTACGGAAAAGTTGAATATGAGTCAAACCAAATGGGCCACCTGGCATCAATCTAGATGGCATAAGAGTAATAACTTTTCCAAGGCCATTCTTCCAGCACCAAATTCCTTTATTGAAACAGTGATAAAGGCCGCTACTGCAGCTTACAGCACTCAGGGTAGAACCCCAGGACCTACAGCTTGCCAGTTAGGTTGAAGCAGTGGGATCTTTAGCTCCTGATTCTCATTCCCCATTGGGCGAGCTCCCGCCCGCTTAATAGGGGAATTCATATTCTACATGGATAGATCTATTGCCGATCCTCTGTGTCTTTCATGGCCACCATAAATACAGGCATACCCTCCCCACTTGGCCCAGCAGAGTCCGCCTCATTTATACCCTGGGACTCATGCCAAAATTGGTGGTCCTATTCCACAGACTAGTCTAGTCAAGAAACAGCTTGATTTAAGCCAGAATCCCAGACTCCTCCACTCTCACCGCTGGGTATGTTTGTTCCGCCAGAGGGACACACTGACCAGCGGTGGCTACATATTCATATACACTCAGGAGGCAGTGGCCCTGGTCCTCAGCATTGATTATGAACACTATGAAGTTTTAAGGCATCAGGTAAAACATGGACAAGAAACCTCTGGCTGATTAGCACCATCCATCCTCCCTCCCTCAGCTGCTGAATCAGTATTCCTCCATATTGAACACCAACTATTGTTCCTCAACAGATCCAATAGTTTGTCCTCAACTATTTACAATCTGTATCAATGACTTAGATGAACGGACCAAATGTATGGTGGACAAACTTTCTGGTGACACCAAAATTGGTTGGAAAGTAAGTGGTCAAGAGGAGGTGGATAGCTGCAAAGGCATATCGACAGGTTAAGTGAATGGGTGAAAATTTGACAGATGGAGCATCATATAGGTAAATGTGAACTTTTTCACTTTGGCTGGAAGAGTAAAAAAGCAGTACACTATTTAAATTGAGAAAGATAGGTGAACTCAGTTGTACACAAAGAACTGGGTGTGTTGGTACATGAATCACATAAGAACATGAGGGGTAAACCGAAACAGCAAGTGATTAAGAAGGCAAATGGATTTATTGCAAGAGGAATGGATTATAAAAGTAGGGAAGTTGTATTACATCCTGCGTGAGACCACATCTGACATACTGTGTGCAGTTTTGGTCACCTTTTTAAAAAACAAATGATATAATTGCCTTAGAAGCAGTTCAGAGAAGGTTCACTACTGGACTAATTCCTCAGATGAAGAAATTGTCTTCTGAAGAAAGGTTGAATAGATGATGCCTATTTCATTGAAGCTTAGAAGAATGAGAGGTGATCTTATTGAAATGTCTAAGATCCTGAAGGGACTTGTCAAGGTGGATATCTGGAGGATGTTTCCTCTTGTAGGAGGGGAACTAAAACTAGGGGACATTGTTTAAAAATCAGGAGTTGGATTCTCCGCCCTGCCTCGCCACATTTCTGCCTCGACCTGCCGGCGGGTTCTCCGTTACGCCGGCCGGTCAATGGGGTTTCCCATTGTGGGGCAGCCCCCGGGCGCCGGCAAAACAGAGAATCACGCCGGCGGAGAATCCCACCCAAGAAGTCTCCCTATTAAGATAGAGATGTTGGTGTGTAGAATCGTCTTCCCCAGAAAGTAGTGGTGGCTGGGTCTTTGAATTTATTCAAGGCTGAGTTAAACAGATACTTTTGAGAAAAAGAATTCTAGAAGGGTATGGGAGGGATAGACAGGAGCTGAGATCATATCCAGGTCAACCATGATCTTATTGAATAGTGGAGAAGCTCAAAGAGCTGAATGGCCGACTCCTGCTCCTACATTCCTATGTTCCTAACACCATTTGGAGGAAGCACTGAGGGTAGCAAGAGCATTAAATATAATCCTGTTGAGAGGCTTTAATGTTCATCACCAAAAATTGCTTGGTAGCACCAGTGCTAACCAAGTTGGCCAAGTCCAGAAGGATATACCTGCTAGACTGGGCCTGTGAGAGGTACTGAGAGAACCAACATAAGAGGTAAAAGCCTACTTAACCTCACCGATCTACCAGTTGCAGATGCATCTGTCCATGGCTGTATTGGCAGCGGTGACAATCACACAGTCTTTGCAGAGACAAAATCCCATCTTCACACTGGGGATATCATCTATTATGTTGTATCGAACTACCAGAACCTTAAATGCAATAGACCCAGAACATGTCTAGCAGCTTAAAACTAGGCATACATGAGTTGCAGTAGGCCATCAACAGCAACAGAATTGTATTCAAGCACAATCTGTAACCTCTTGGCTCAGGTTATCCCTCATTCTATCATTACCATCAAACCATAGGACTAACCCTGGTTCAATAAGGAATGTCGGAGGGTATGCCAGGAGCAGCACTGGGCATACATAAAAATTAGGTGCCAACCTGGTAAAGTACACCACAGAGCTACTTGCATGCTAAACATCAGAAGCAGCATTCTAGAGACAGAAACAAGGAATCCCACAACCAACATCAGATCTAACCTCCACAGTCCTCTCACACCCTGCCATGTATGGTAGTGGACAATTAAACAACTCACTAGAAGAGGAGGTTTCAAAAAACATCCCCATCCTAAATGATAGAGCATCCACACACATTAATGCAAAAAACAAGGCTGAAGCATTCACAACAATGTTCAGCCAGAAGTTCCCAGTGGATGATCCGCCTTGGCCTCCTCTTGAAGCCCCACAGATAGCAGCCTTCAGCCAATTTGATTCATTCCACATGATATCATGAAATGACTGAAGGCACTGGGATACACCAAAGACCCTGGCTGTTGTACTGAAGATTTGTCCTCCAGATTTAGATGTGTCCTTAGTCAAGTTGTTCCAGTACATCTACAGCATTGGCATCTACCGACAATGCAGAGAATTGCTCAGGCATATCCAGTCCACAAAAAAGTAGGACAAATCCAACATGACCAATTACTGCCCATCAGCAAATCATAAACATAGCGATGGAAGATCTCATTGACAGTGTGATCAAGCTACATTTGCTCAGAAACAAACCTGTTCACTGATGCTCATTCTGGGTTCTGCCACAGGCATTGAGTACAGGCCTTGTAACAAACTTGTTCCAATCATGCGCAAAAGAGCTGAATTCCTGAGTTAAGGTGAGTGTTCCTGTGCTTTCCATTGAGGTTGCATTAGACGAGAGTGTGGCACCAAGAAACCCTAACAAAATTGAATTCAGTGGAATCAGGAGGGAAATCTCTCTTATTGTTGGGAGTCACACCGAGCACAAAGGAAAATGATTGTGGTTGTAGGTGGCCTAGATGAATAATAGCTGAATACTTTCCTGTAGCTGTGAGGTATCGGCTAGTTAAACTCCGACCGTTGATGATGCTTTGAAGTTGTTAGCTGCTGAACTGTGGAAATTTGCTGGGGCAGTTGTGGAAGGGTGATGAGGATGTGAAATTGGGAAATGGTTCCTCTGAGCTCATTAGGTGACAGAGTATTTTGAAGTGCTGGCTTAGACTTTTCAAATGGTTTGCCTGATCCATAAATCTAAATCAAGCCAACCAAACCTGAAAACTGGGCAAAATCTATAACAACATACTTTCATTTTTAAAAATAATTTAGAGTACCCAATTCTTTTTTTCCAATTAAGGGGCAATTTAGCATGGTCAATTTACCTACCTTGCACATCTTTGGGTTGTGTGGTGAGATCCACACAGACACAGGGAGAATATGCAAACTCCACACGGACAGTGACCTGGGGCCGGGATCGAACCCGGGTCCTTGCTGCCGTGAGGCAGCAATGCTAACCACTAGACCACCGTACCGCCCCGACAGCATACTTGTTTGGCATAACAATAAAACAGTTACCACTTAGAAGGGACGAGAATTAATTTAAACATTAAAATTAATTATCAATAACATAATTCCTGGATGCTATTTAGTTTTGCAGTGTACTAAGGAATCTCCATTCCAAAAGTAATCAACACTCTACGTTGCTTGGGGAAGAGTTTGTACAGAAGCACATGTACAGGGCCCAGAAAGATGACAAACTGTTTGATCCATGGCACGTACAGCATGCCACGCATGTGCTGACATCAGGGTGGCATGGTGGCACTGTGGTTAGCATTGCTGCCTCACAGCACCAGGGACCCGAGTTCATTTCTGGCCGTGGGTAACTTTGTCCGCGTGGAATTTCCACGTTATCCCCTTTTCAGCGTGGGTTTCCTGCAGGTGCTCCGGATTCCTCCCACAGACCAAAGATGTGCATGTTAGGCGGACTGGCCATGCTAAATTGCCCCTTAGTGTCGCAAGTTGTGCAAGTTAGGTGGGGGTTACAGGGATAGGTCAGAAAAGTGGGCCTAGGTGATGTGCTCAATCAGAGGATCAGTGCAGACTGGTCTCCTTCTGCATTGTTGATTCTATGATCATGGAATATGACGCACACACATCTCTGGACCTAATTTCTAGAACTAACAGTACACAGATATTTCAGGGGTTACTTTTCTTTATTAGATCTGTTTCCAGGTATCTTCTACTGCAAGTTTTAGTCATTTTCTGTTGGGGTTGAGTTTATTCCTTCGTTTTGAAACTAAAATTACATCCTGGAGAAACAACAGCCAACAATGATCAATGTATCTACTTTCAGTGTTAACTTGCCGATCATATTGTCACCTGGCTGTTGTAGAACCCACCTGATTCTTATTGCTTTGGAATCAATGGGACAAACATTGGGCGGACTGTATAAAGGCCCAGCTTATCTACTTTACCAACCCGGAGGGTAACATCGAAAATTGCCGTCCATGTGTTTTTCAAAACATCAAGCTTAAGAATCCTTGAGAAAGCCCAGCAGAACATGATAGCAAATGATCCTTGAATCAATTACTGAACATCCTGCACTCTTGCTGCATAAAAGCAAGCCAGGAAATGTGTGGGTTTCCTTAGTGTTAATACTAGCTAATTGCAAACCAATGCTAGTTATTTCCAAACCCATCGGGTTGATATCATCGAAACCATTTCCTGCTGGATGCTTCATGTGAGCTACAAATCAACCATTAAAAATAAAAACAGTTTTGCATTTCAGCAGGAAATGGTGTTAGGACTGCCTCTTATGAAGTGATACTAGGGGGTGCAAGATGTTTAATTGACTATTTTATTGATGTCAGAAACTTCAAAGGTAGAGGTGGTGTGCTTCAATCAGCAGGCTCCAAGTTTATCAGTTACCTGGAGGCCTTTTATAAGGCAGGCATGAGTCATTCATGCTTGAACGATCATTTATTATTACCGCCGACATACATATTTCAAGTCCAATATTAACAAGAGTGTTAGCAAAAGCTTCCTGTTCATTGTTTATTCTGTTCGAGGAGGAGTGGGGCAGCACGGTAGCACAAGTGATTAGCACTGTGGCTTCACAGCGCCAGGGTCCCAGGTTCGATTCCCCGCTGGGTCACTGTCTGTGCGGAGTTTGCACGTTCTCCCCGTGTCCGCGTGGGTTTCCTCCGGGTGCTCCGGTTTCCTCCCACAGTCCAAAGACGTGCAGGTTAGGTGGATTGGCCATGCTAAATTACCCATAGTGTCCATAAGGGTTGGGAGGGGTTGTTGGGTTGCGGGGATAAGGTGGAAGTGAGGGATTAGTGTGGGTCGGTGCAGACTCGATGGGCCGAGTGGCCTCCTTCTGCACTGTATGTTCTATGTAATCTATGAGTAGGTAGGAACTTCCATAGAGGTTCTTGAAACGGCATAGATGGAACACTGGGAGAAACAGGATGAACAGTCGCAAAAGATATGATTTCTACAGGATCTCCGCTGAAGTTGTAGCAGGAGATTCCAGCAGAAATTCTCCCCCATGTCCTCAAAACTATTTCATTTGTTACCCTTCATGGAATGATGGAGCCCCGTCAGCCCATTATCCCTGCCATCTCTTTTAAAGAGCAATTCAATTAGTCCCATTGCCCAGGTCTTTCCCCACAGTTCTACAATCGACTCCCCTCCAAGTATTTACCCAATTCCCTTTGAAAGTTACTATTGAATCCACTTCCATTGCCCGTTCATGCAATCCATTCCGGATCATAACAATTTGCAGCGTAAATGTTCTTTTCCCCTCGTTCTTTTGCTAATTACTCTAAATCTGGTTACTGTCTATTCTGTCACTGGAAACAGCCTCTCCTTAATTCATCTACCAAAACACTCCATTGTTTTGAACACGCCCATTAAATCTTCTCATCAATTTTTTCTGCTCTACGGAGAACAATTCAGGCTTCCCCAATCTCTCAGGTAACCTGAATCCCCTCATCCTGGTTGTCATTCTCGTGAGTCACCTCTGCCCACTCTCCACGGCCTTCCTGAAGCCTAGGGCTCAGATTTGGCTACAATCAACATCCTGGGGGTTACCATTGATCAGAGACTGAACTGGACCAGCCATATTAATACTGTGACTATCAGGGCAGGACAAAGGCTAGGAATCCTACGGTGAATAACTCACTTCCTGACCCCTCCCCACCAAAGCCTGTCCACCATCTACAAGTCACAAGTCAGGAGTGTGATGGAATACTCTCCACTTGCCTGGATGAGTACAGCTCCAATAACACTCAAGAAGCTCAACACCATCCAGGACAAAGCAGCCCACTTGATTGCTCCCCCTTCCACAAACATTCACTCCCGCCACCTCCGATGAACAATGGCAACGGTGTGTACCATCTACAAGATGCACTGCAGTAACTCACCAAGGTTCCTTAGACAGCATCCTTCAAACCCTTGACCACTACCATCTAGAACAACAAGAGCAGTATGCACCTGGGAACCCCACCACCTGGAGGTTCCCCTCCAAGTCACTCACCACTCTGACTTGGAAATATATCGCTATTTCTTCACTGTTGCTGGGGCAACATCCTGGAACTCCCTCCCTAGCAGCACTGTGGGTGTACCTACACCTCAAGGACTGCAGCTGTTCAAGAAGGCAACTCACCACCACCTTCTGAAGGGCAACTAGGGATGGGCAATAAATGCTGGCCTAACCAGCGACGCCCGCATCCCGTAAATTAATTTGTTTTAAAAACCTGTCTGCAGCCGTCATAAAGTTCCCTAAAAGTTCCCTAACTTCTTTGCTGTAGTATCCCCTGCCTCATCAGGGAGGGGCTGAGCAATTGGACAAGTTGACTGATCAAAGAGAGTGTGCATGGATTTGTGAAATGTAGGTCAGGCTTAACGAATCAATTTACATTTTTTGAGGTCATTAACATGGTCGATAAGAGTGTGACTGTGTGGCTCTAATTAATACAGATTTCCAGAAGGAAATGACCCAAGGCCAGGAATTTCCAGTCCCACATGTGGAGGGAATTGTTGCAGGCAGGATGGAAAATCTGACGGACCAGCTGTAGGTTCTTGACTTCGGGCAGGGATTTCCAGTCTGATATACTTCCCTTTTGTCTCTGAGACCTATACTGCAGTCTGTGGTGAACGTATTGCTACTACAATTCACCACTGTATTGTATTGTATTATGTTTATATACCACCTCGGGGGTGGTATATAAACCTGCAGCCTGTGGGCGGCACTCAGGACACAGCAGTCGCAGGCAGGCACAGATCTAGCTTATTAAAACCACTGTTCACTTCTACTAATTGTCTCATGTGAATTGATGGTCACATCAATTTAATAAGCTAATATATCGCAATGAAAGCCGCCCTCAAATTTGATCGACTGGAACTCGATCCACAGGCAGCTGAAGCCAAAGGAATCTTCTCACATCGGCACCGCTGCTTTGAGGCCTATCTTGCCGCCTCCTCCTCACCCGCCATCACCGAGGCACACAAGCTGAGTCTCCTCCACGCCCGGGTGAGCCACAGAATTTCGGTACGAATCGAGGACGCAACCACGTACGCAGACGCGGTCGCGATCCTGAAAAGACATTACATGAGGCCGGTGAACGAAGTGTTCGCGCGGCATCTCCTCACCAAATGTCGTCAACGCCCCGGGGAATCGCTGGAGGAATATCTACACGACCTGAGGGTACTCGCTCGGAACTGTAACTACAAGGACGTCACGGCCTCGCAGCACATGGAACTCGCCATCCGGGACACGTTTGTGGCTGCAGTCCGGTCCAACTATGTCAGACAGCGCCTGCTCGAAAAGGGCGCCCTCGTCCTAGAAGAGACGGTAAAACTATCCACCTCATTAGAGGTAGCCTTCCAGAGCCTAAATGCTTTCCCCTTCGACCACGCAATTTCCTCATGGGCGCCGGAGGCGTGGCCATCACCCGACCCGAGGGTGACCCAGGCCTGCGCCGCCCGGCTGCCCGCCCAATCCTGGGGGCCATTTTGCTATTTCTGCGGTCAGAACCAGCACTCCAGGCAGCGTTGCCCAGCTCGGAACACGACCTGCAGCGACTGCGGCAAGAAAGGACATTTTGCTTGGCCCGACCCAAAGTTCCAAAATCGCAGGCCCGACTCACAGACTCACAGGCCCGCAGACCCGCAGACCCCTCAGCGTGGCTGCGTGCCTGCCGGTACCGCCCCCTTCTGACGTGTCATCCGCCTCGTGCTATCCGTGTGGGCCACCATCTTTAAGTCTGCCCGACACGTGTGACTCATGGGGGCCGCCATCTTGGCCGCCATCTTCAGCACCGCCCGGCACGTGCGACCGATGGGGGCCGCCACCTTGGCCGCCATCTTCAACGCTGCCCGACACGTGCGACCGACGGGGGTCGCCATCTTGGCCGCCACCTTGGGACCACCTCGCTACCACCGATCACGCCGGCTACCCGCAGCTCGGCACTGTCACTCTCGACCAGTCACGGCCCAAGCAGCCCAAGAACTCCATGATGACTGTCTGGGTCAATGGGCCCGAAACGCCCTGTCTGTTTGACTCCGGGAGCACGGAGAGCTTCATCCATCCGGACACGGTAAGGCGCTGTTCCCTCCAGATTTCCCCCACGTCCCAAACAATCTCCCTTGCTTCCGGATCACATTCAGTGCAGATCCGGGGGTACTGTGTCGCGAACCTCGCGATACAGGGCGCCGAGTACGCCAATTTTAAACTCTATGTCCTCCCCCATCTCAGCGCTCCTCTCTTGTTAGGACTGGATTTCCAGTGCAACCTCAGAAGCCTGACCCTGAAGTTCTGCAGACCCCTACCCCTTCTCATCGTATGTAATCTCGCGACCCTTAAGGTCACCCCTCCCTCGCTCTTCACGAACCTCACCTCCGACTGTAAACCCGTCGCCATCAGGAGCAGGCGGTACAGTGCCCAGGACAGGACTTTATCAAGTCCAAGGTCCAGCGGCTCCTGAGGGAGGGGATCATCGAGGCCAGTAATAGCCCCTGGAGAGCCCAAGTGGTGGTCGTCGGGACCGGGGAAAAGAACCGGATGGTTGTAGACTACAGCCAGATCATAAATCGGTACACGCAACTCGATGCGTACCCCCTTCCCCGCATAGCGGGTATGGTTAATCAGATTGCACACTACCGGGTCTTCTCCACGGTAGATCTGAACTCCGCATACCACCAGCTTCCGATCCGCCCGGAAGACCGCCACTACACTGCCTTTGAGGCAGACGGCCGCCTCTTCCACTTCCTCAGGGTCCCCTTCGGCGTCATCAATGGGGTCTCGTCCTCCAAAGAACGATGGACCAAATGGTTGACCAGTACGGGCTGCGGGCCACGTTCCCGTACGTGGATAATGTCACCATCTGCAGCCATGATCAGCAGGACCATGACGCTAACCTTCAGAAGTTCCTCCAAACCGCCCAAGCTCTTAATCTCACCTACAACAAGGAGAAATGCGTTTTCCGCACAACCCGACTAGCCATCCTCGACTCTGTCGTGGAAAACAGAGTCCTAGGGCCTGACCCTGACCGCATGCGCCCCCTCCTGAAACCCCCCCTTCCCCACTGCCCAATGCCCTGAAAAGATGCCTGGGGTTCTTCGCATATTATGCCCAGTAGGTCTCCAACTATGCGGACAAAGCCCGCCCACTTATCAAACCCACCATCTTTCCCCTGACGACTGAGACCCGCCTGGCCTTCAGCCGCATCAAGGCAGACATTACCAAGGCCGCGATGCATGCGGTGGACAAGTCCATCCCCTTCCAGGTGGAGAGCGATGCGTCAGATGTCGCCCTGGCCGCTACCCTTAACCAGGCAGGCAGGCCCGTGGCCTTCTATTCCCGTACCCCCAACGCCTCCGAGATTCGACACTCCTCTGTCGAAAAGGAAACTCAAGCCATTGTGGAAGCTCTGCGGCATGGAGGCACTACCTGGCCGGTAGGAGGTTTACCCTCGTCACCGACCAACGGTCGGTAGCCTTTATGTTCAACAACACAGCAGGGCAAGATCAAGAATGATAAGATCTTGAGGTGGAGAATTGAACTCTCCACCTATAATGACGATATTGTGTATCGTCCTGGGAAGCTCAATGAGCCCCCAGATGCCCTGTCCCGCAGCACATGCACCAGCGCGCAAGATGACCAACTTCAGGCCATCCACAATGACCTCTGTCACCCGGGGTTCACCCAGCTTCTCCACTTCATCAAGGCCCTCCACCGAGGAGGTCAGGGCCATGACCAGGGACTACCAAGTCTGTGCGGAGTGCAAGCCGCACTTTTATCGGCCAGACAAGGCTCACCTGGTGAAGGCCTCCCGCCCCTTTGAGCGCCTCAGCGTCGATTTCAAAGGGCCCCTCCCCTCCACTAACCGCAACGTGTACTTTCTCAACATCGTTGATGAGCACTCCTGTTTCCCCTTTGCCGTCCCATGTCCCGACATGACCGTGGCCATTGTCATTAAGGCCCTGCACAGCATCTTCACCCTGTTCGGTTTCCCCACTTACGTCCACATTGCCTCGAGCAGGACTACCAGCTACAACCCCTGGGGAAACGGACAGGTGGAGAGGGAGAACGCAACGGTCTGGAAAGCCGTCCTCTGGCCCTACGGTCTAGAAGTCTCCCAGTTTCCTGCTGGCAGGAGATCCTCCCCGACGCGCTCCACTCCATTCGGTTGCTCCTCTGCACAGCCACGAACGAGACCCCTCATGACCGTCTATTTGTCTTCCCCAGGAAGTCCATCTCCGGGGTCTCGCTTCCGTCCTGGCTGACAACACCGGGGCCTGTCCTCCTCTGGAAACATGCGAGGAGCCATAAATCTCACCCTCTGTCTAGAGGGTCCAGCTCCTACATGCCAACCCTCAGTATGCCTACGTGGCATACCACGACGGATGACAGGATACAGTCTCCCTCCGTGATCTGGCACCCGCCGGTTCCCCAGCGACCATCACCAACGTGACCCCCCCTACACCGCTTATCACCACCAACCGAATACCTCACGGCGGGCTACGAGCTGCCTCCTGGGGATCCTGAACTCTGTCCCCGCCCCTACACTGCCTACACTCCCGCTTCCCCCATCGCCGACACACCGTGATGAAGCTCCAGACGACATGTTCCCGGAGTCAATGAGTTCAACACCCTTGCCCGCAGCGACGAGTCCAACACCCGGGCCCACAGCGAAGCCGGAGCTGAGGCGATCACAGAGAACGATTAAGGCTCTGGACAGACTCAATATGTGAGCCCACTTCACCCCCGCTGGACTTCAATTTTTAACGGGGTGAATGTGGTGAACATATTGCTACTTCAATTCACCACTGTATTGTATTATGTTGATGCCCCTGTGGGCTCTGCCTGTGGCTCCGCCCCTTCGGGGGTGGTATATAAACCTGCAGCCTGTAGGCAGCACTCAGTACAGAGCAGTCGCAGGCAGGCACAGATCTAGCTTATTTTAAACCACTGTTCACTTCTACTAATCGTCTCATGTGAATTGATGGTCGCATCACAGTCAAAAGAATGTAAGCACAGCAGGAAGCTTTTTAGCCCTTAATTTTAGTTGCAGCTCTTTCACCACAGCCATCTATTTCAATCTAATCACACTTTCCCTGTGTTTCTCTTTAATATTTTTCATCTTCAAGGGTATATCCAATTCCCTCTGAAATATCAAAAGTGACTTTCAATAAAGGATTTCATATTTTAACAACCATTCATGTTGAAAACGAATCCTTTCAGTCTCTCCCTTTATGTGTCTCTGGTTTAATCCTAAATTTAGCACCTCTCGTTACTGCTTCACCAATCAATGGAATATTCCATTACCTCTTCTCTCAAACCCTTCTATAATTGATCTTCCCATAACCTCTCTATTCTAATCGGACCTAGATTGAAGAACTGAAAGTCTTTTAACTCTGCCAAAGAGCAGAATGAAATCAAATTAGACGGGTCAAATCCGGTTGAAGAGGTAGAATTCCGAACGGACTACAGAAGATACAAAATGGATGCCGCCTGATATAAAATAGACTCTGTCAATGTTCTTGACCCTATGTTATTATCAGTGTCTTCTACTGAAGTAGTAAAGCTTTGTGCAAAACAAGTGATCCATAACCAGATGCATCCGGAGAGACAATGAGCTGTTGACAACCTTTGCCCAATGTCTGTATTCTTAGCTATTTGTAACTGACAAAGGGGCCCCAAATTAAGGAATGAGCAAGGAATGAGGAGGGACATGTTTCAACGTGGCTGGACTATTGACCCCATGACTTTATGTAACCGTTATCTATGTAATGAATTGATCGGGTAAGGCAAACTGCCAATTAGAGGCTATAGGAGCTAACTTGTAGCCACTTATGGCATTGAAGTTGCATGTTATGAATTGTGACGCGAACAGAATTGATTGGGTATATGTAAATGCGAATGCAAACTAATTCCGCTTTCCTTCTGTATATTAACCCAGTGCGACCTCAACTCAGGCATGTAAAGGTGCTGCACAGACCGTGGGGGTCAAAGGCCTTTTCTCCCAGAGCTCTGAAAATTAATAAATTGTTTCTTTACTCACTCAAAGGTCTATTTGTAAATATTTTTACCTATACAGGTGTACAATGCAGAGCCCAGTGCCCTATAATTCACAACAAACTGGCACTGAATTTGCAAATTTCAGTCAGTCGAGGACTGAGATGAAGCGGCGGTTTACTCTAATAGAGCACAGAAGTGTACTGAAGGAGCCACGCTGTGCATCTGTCCACTATGCCATCAATCTAGAAGATGTATAAATATAAAAATCAGCATTTTAAATGAAGGCAGAGGGAGGAAAATGAAAACAACAGAGGTGTGGCTGCGTTTGAGTGTCTCACAATAGAACAGCAAGTATGATGTTCTGCTGCCCTCTTGTGCCCCAATTGCCTTTAATTGAAGAGTGCTTTAGGATATATCCAAACTCAGAATCCTGCATATTTTGCTATGCCTATTTATTGTTAAATATGGCGTCAGCCCTTCCTAGAGTTGCTGATCGTCAAAAGCAAATGAGTGACAATGTATGGTCCACCATGTTAGAAACGTTGATGAGCTGCAGCCATGCATTCCCCAAACCCCTACTTCTTGTGTCCATAGTTCAACCAGCGTGCGACAAAGTGAGAATTGCAGGAACTTGACGTCGACCTGCCACTCGACAGTAGGCTCTAGATTATAGTTGATACTGACAAACCTAATACTGTATTGAAATTGGATTGGAAAAGTGAAAATGGATGGATTTGTTTATTGTCACGTGTAGCGAAGTACAGTGAAAAGTATTTTGTTGCGTGCAGCTCAAACAAATCATTTATTACATGAAAAGAAAAGAAAATACATAATAGGGCAACACAAGGTACACAATGTAAATACCTAGACACCGGCATACTACAGGATTGTTGTATTAATCTGTTCAGTCCATAAGAGGGTAATTTAGGAGTCTGGTAATAGCGGTAAAGAAGCTGTTTTTGAATCTGTGCATGTTCTCAGACTCTTGTATCTCCTGCCCGATGAAAGAAGTTGTAAGAGTGAGTAAGCCGGGTGGGAGGGGTCTTTCAGTATGCTGCCTGCTTTCCCAAGGCAGCGGGAGATGTAGATAGAGTCAATGGATGGGAGGCGGCTTTGTGTGATGGACTGGGCAGTGTTCACGAATCTGAAGTTTCTTGCAGTCTTGGGCCGAGCAGTTGCCGTACCAGCCTGTGATGCAGCCCGATAGGATGCTTTCTATGGTGCATCTGTAAACGTTGGTAAGGGTTAATGTGGACATGCCGAATTTCCTTAGTTTCCTGAGGAAGTACAGGTGCTGTTGTGCTTTCTTGGTGGTAGCACAACGTGGGTGGACCAGGACAGATTTTTGGAGATGTGCACCCCTAGGAATTTGAAGCTGTTAACCATCTCCACCTCGACCCCATTGATGCAGACAAGGGTGTGTACAGTACTTTGCTTCCTGATGTCAATGACCAGCTCCTTAGTTTTGCTGGCACTGAGGGAGAGAGTGTTGTCATTACACCACTCCACTAGGTTCTCCATCTCCCTCCTGTACTCTGACTCGTCGTTGTTCGAGATCCGGCCCACTACAAATATAACTTGAAATGTATTTTAGACAAATCTAAAAGGGTGGGTCATGCTTACATTAAAACAATAATTAAAACTAAATTACAAGGTCATAATACCTTCAATTAGTTTTGCGGGAACAGTAATGAGAAGAGGTTAGCTTTATTCTTAATGTCCAATAAAAGTTTTTAGTATGGAACTCCCTTCACCTGTGTATGCATCATTGTCTGCATAATAGTGATCAATGGCAGCTGTAATATTGCAGCAAGCTCAATTCACAAGAGGTTTCGAAATAAAAAGATGAGTTCAATTTTCACCCAATTTCAGGGCCAGTTAAGTGTGAAGTTTTAGATTTTCATCATCCACTTACATAATTTTTACTGTACAACTGCCATTTAAAGATTCATTGAGGCGTATTCAATAAAGTGAATGCTGAGCATAAGGAGGAGATATTTGTCTGTAATTTACAGCGAAACAAGGGCACTCACAGCTGGTCCCCAAGAAAGCTGCTCACAAAGACCTCGCAATCTACATGGGGCAGCTTTCCCCTTTAGTGACGGCAATTCAAATCTGCCGGCAAATCAAGGTGATGGCTTAGCCTGCGGCAGCAGTGATATTAGCAAGCAGGTAATCTAATTTTATTCAAACAGTTAATTGATGGAATTTTAAAGTTCTCTATTGTTATTAAAAAATGGTTGTTTAAAAAAAGTATTTTTCCTTTTTCCAATTTCTTGTTTATAGAAAACTGAAAAGTGTCAGGATGAGCTTTGCACGTTTGTACTTCCATTGCTAAGTCATTGATTGGTAGGAGAAAGTAACAGTGATTTGAGTGTGGACTCAGTTCGTAGCCCTCCGTGCCTATGTTACCCCCAAGCTCGACTTTCCAATGCTTTCTTGCCTAGCCTTTTATTCTCCACCCTTTATAAATGTATTCAAAACTTGTTACCCATATCCAAAGCCACAACAAGGCAGGACACTAGGAAGTTCTGAGGAACAGAGGGATCTTGCGGTGCTGGTCCAAAGATCCATGAAAGCGGCAGGATAGATTCATATGGTAGTTAAGAAGACATACGGGACACTAGCCTTCATCAGTTGTGGCATTGATTAGAAGAGCGGGGAGGTTATGTTGGAGCTGTACAAAAGTTTTGTTAGATCACAGCTGGAGTACTGTGTGCAATTCTGGTAACCACACTGTAGGAAGAATGTGATTACACTGGCGGGGGGAGGAGATTCACCAGGATGTTGCCTGGGATGTAGCATTTGAGCTATGAAGAGAGGCTGGATTGGTTTGGGTTTTCTTTGGAGCTGGGAAGGCTGAGGGTGGACCAGATGAAGGTGTATAGGATTATGAGGGGTATGGACAGGATGGATAGGAAGCTGCTGTTGCCCCTTAGTTAAATGGTCGATAACAAGGGGGTATAACATCAAGGTAATGAGCAGGAAGTTAAGAGGGGATTTGAGGAAAGAAATGTTCACCCAGGGGGTGAAAGGAGCCTGGAATGCACTGCCTGGATGGATAGTAGAGGCAGGAAATCTCACAAACTTTAAAAAGTATGTGGATGAGCATTTGAAATGTCATATCATACAAGGCAATGGGCCAAGTGCTGGAAAGTGGGATTAGTATAGATGTAGTGTCGTTTTGCCAGCACAGACTCGATGTGCTGAAGGACCTCTTCTGTACTCTATGACCCATTGAGCCTGTGCTTCATCAGCTCCCAGTCATCAAAGCCTCCAGTTTAAAATTCTCTTCCCTGCTTTCATAACCTTCTTCATCCCTACAAAACTCTCCCTCACCAAGAACTCTCTTCCTGGCCAGTGATGCATCCTCCACTCCCTCTGCCCCTCCCTTGTCAATTCTGTCCACCAGCTAACTAGGTCCGAGTTCTCTGGAATTCCCATCCTCAATCCCTCTGACTTCCCATCAGTTTCTTATCTCTTAAGACCTCCTATTTGACCAAATGTTTAGTCACACCACCGATATCCTTATTTGGCTTGGTGTTACTTTGGTTGGATTATGACTCCGGGGTGTTTTATATTCCAGGTTGAGCTCCAAAGTCTTTCCGTTAATCCAGGACGCGCCGAACTACGCCGAAGCCATGACTCTTCTCAAGGACAACTACGCGCAGAAAACAAACACGTTCTTCGCCAGGCACGCACTCGGCACTCGCTCTCAACTCCCAGGTGCGTCCATAGAAGACTTCTGGCGGGCCCTAATCCCACTAGTCCGGGACTGTGACTGTGAGGCCGCTACGGGCATGGAACACTCAGACCTCCTTATGCGGGACACTTTTGTGACTGGAATTGGGTCAAATCTCATACGCCAGCGACTCCTAGAAGGGGCCACGCGCGACCTCGCAGAGACTAAAACGCCAGTGCTCTCCATGATGGTCGCCCTGCGCAACGTCCAGTCCTACACCCCCAGCCACGCGGCCCACCCCTCCTACGCTTCGTGGACCCCACAGACAGCCGCCCCAGCGGGGGCGCTGCCCACCCAAAACGCCTGCGCTGCACACCAGCCAGCGAACCCTGGAGGCCCCCGATGCTATTTTTGCAGCCAACAGAAGCACCCCTGCCAACGCTGCCCGGCCGCACTGCCCTTTGTAAAGCCTGCGGGAAGAAGGGCCACTTCGCCGCGGTGTGCCAGGCCCGCTCAGTAGCCGCTATCTCCCCCACCCCCCTCAGTCACGGACAATGGGCGCTGCCATCCCCCCCTCAGACCACGTGCGGCCTGTGGGTGCCGCCATCTTCCCCTCCGCGCAACACGTGCGTTCCATGGGCGCCGCCATCTTCTTCCACCCCCGTAACGTGCGTTCCATGGGCGCCGCCATTTTGTAACCCTCAAGATCTTCCGGCGCCGCCCTCAAGATCTTGTCTACCCCTCAGCACATGGGCACCACCAGCATTCCAGGACCCGGGCTCACCAGCCGCCCCATTACCCCACGACCAACCAAGACTCGCCTCCATGTCAATAGACCAGTCTCGTCCGCATAACCTGACCAACGCATCGACCAGCCCGAAAGTCGATGAACATGTAACCTCCTGCCTGCTGGACTCCGGGAGCACCGAAAGCTTCATACACCTGGATACGGTAAGGCGCTGCTCCCTCATGATACACCCCGCCAACCAAAAAATCTCCCTGGCCTCCGGATCCTATTGCGTAGCGATCCGAAGGTACTGTACGGTCACGCTCACGGTCCAGGGCATAGAATTCAGCGGCTTCCGCCTCTACGTCGTCCCTAACCTCTGCGTTGCATTAATCCTCGGCCTGGACTTCCAGTGCAACCTCCAGAGCCTAACTCTGAAATTCGGCGGGCCCTTATCACCCCTCACTGTGTGCGGCCTCGCGACCCTAAAGGTCGACCCACCTTCCGTCTTTGCCAATCTAACTCCAGATTGCAAACTCGTTGCCACCAGGAGCAGACGGTACAGCACCCAAGACAAGACATTCATCAGGTCCGAAGTCCAGCAGCTGCTTCGGGAAGGCATCATCGAGGCCAGCAACAGCCCCTGGAGAGCTCAAGTGGTAGTAGTTAAAACTGGGGAGAAACACCAAATGGTTGTGGACTACAGTCAGACCATCAACCGGCACACGCAGCTCGACGTGTACCCCCTCCCATGCATATCTGACATGGTTAACCAGACTGCGCAGTACCGGGTCTTCTCAACAGTAGACCTGAAATCCGCCTACCACCAGCTCCCCATCCGTAAATCGGACCGTCCATACACCACCTTTGAGGTAGACAGCCACCTATACCACTTCCTTAGGGTCCCCTTCGATGTCACCAACGGGGTCTCGGTCTCCCAAAGGGAGATGGACCGAATGGTCGACCGGTACGGGTTGCAGGCCACGTTTCCGTACCTAGACAATGTGACCATCTGCTGCCATGATCAGCAGGACCACAACGCCAACCTTGCTCAATTTCTCCACACCGCTACTCTCCTAAACCTCACTTACAACAAGGAGAAGTGCGTGTTCAGCATGAACCACTTAGCCATCCTCGGCTATGTGGTCCAGAACGGAGTTCTGGGGCCCGATCCAGAACGCATGCGCCCCCTCATGGAGCTCCCCCTCCCCCACTGCCCCAAGGCCCTCAAACGGTGCCTGGGGTTCTTTTCGTACTACGCACAGTGGGTCCCAAACTATGTGGAAAAGGCCCGCCCACTCATACAGTCAACCCAGTTTCCCCTGACGGCCGAGGCCCAACAGGCCTTCGCCCGGATCAGAGCTGATATTGCCAAGGCCACAATGCACACTGTAGATGAGACACTGCCCTTCCAAGTAGAAAGCAACGCATCCGACGTTGCCCTTGCCGCCACCCTCACTCAGGCAGGCAGGTACAGGTGTCAGACAAGGTACATGTGCCAGCGCACAGGTAGACCGACTCCGGGCCCTGCACGACAGCCTTTGTCACCCAGGAGTCACACGGTTGTACCACTTCATTAAGGCACAAAATCTGCCCTACTCCGTCGAGGAAGTAAGGACAATCAGCAGGGACTGCCAGGTCTGTGCGGAGTGCAAGCCGCACTTCTACCGGTCGGACCGCGCGCGCCTGGTGAAGGCCTCCCGCCCCTTTGAACGCCTCAGCGTGGACTTCAAAGGCCCCCTCCCCTCCACCGACCGTCACACATATTTTCTCAGTGTGATCGGCAAATACTCCAGATTCCCCTTTGCCATCCCATGCCCCGACATGACGTCTGCCACCGTCATTAAAGCCCTCAACACAATCTTCACTCTGTTCGGTTTCCCCGCCTACATCCACAGTGACAGGGTGACATTCATGAGTGATGAGCTGCGTCAGTTCCTGCTCAGCAGGGGTATCGCCTCCAGCAGAACGACAAGCTATAACCCCCGGGGAAACAAACAGGTAGAAAGGGAGAATGGGACGGTATGGAGGGCTGTCCAGCTGGCCCTATGGTCCAGAAACCTCCCGGCCTCCCGCTGGCAGGAGGTCCTCCCTGATGCACTACATTCCATTCGCTCATTACTCTGCACTGCCACTAACAATACACCCCATGAACGTCTTTTTGCCTTCCCCAGGAAGTCCAGGTGTCGCTCCCGACTTGGCTCGCAGCTCCAGGAACCGTGCTTCTCCGTAAGCACGTCCGACTCCACAAGGCGGACCTGTTGGTGGAGAGGGTGCACTTGCTCCACGCAAACCCCCAGTATGCCTACGTGGCGTTCCCCGACGACCGGCAGGATACTGTCTACTGTCTCCCTCAGGGACCTGGCACTAGCAGGTTCCACCCCCACGCCCCCGGCGCCATCCTCCCTTCCCCCCCGTCGCTCCCACCAGCAGCAACCCCCCCCCCCCCCCCCCCCCCCAGGACCATCCGTTCCCCCCCCCCTGCCCACGCCCGGCGATGAAGAGGATTTTGGCACATTCCCGGTCACCTTCAACCTGATCAGCACCAACATCGCCGACACCACTGCGTCGCTCCCAGAGGAACATCAAGGCCCCGGACCGGCTAAACCTCTGACCGGTCCACCGGACATCAAAGGACATTTGTTTGCTCAAATCTTGTAAATATTAATTCATTGTTGTATATAGTTCTCCACCACCCCCACCGGACTCAATTTTTAACAGGGGGTGAATGTTGTAAATCACTGTTACACCTGTATTAGGTGATGTACGGTAGGACCTGTGCTACAGGTTCGTCGGTAGTCCCTGCCTGCTGGCTCCGCCCAGGAGGTGGGGTATAAATATGCGTGTCCTCCAGCCAGCAGTCATTTTGCCAGCTGCTGTGGGAGGCCACACATCTGATAGCAATAAAGCCTCAGTTGGATTCAACTATCGTCTTCGTCCAATTGATCGTGCCTCAATGTTTCTAACACTTTGAAAAGTCAGTACATTTTCAGCATTCACATCAAAATCCGGCAAAGCGTTTATCAACAACTGGATTTAAACAGATTCACTGAGGTGAACTCAATAAAGTGGACGCTGAGCCTAAGGAGGAAATACACTGCTCCGTGATGGGAGTATAAAATGTACTCTGTCAAAATAAGCACTAACGAGTTAGGGGACAAATTAGGAGCAGAGAAGCACGTTGAAAAACAATCATTTTAAAGATGTAATGGTATGGTGAGAATGTTTAAAATAACGTGACAAACGCACCAAGGTTGCATTTCGCACTCTCTGGAGGATATGGAAAAATATTTCCGCGAGTAATTGATTTTAGCGTTTACTGAAATTCTGCCAATGAGGAAATTACAGATAAGTGGGAATCACTGAGGGACAAATTGTTTCTCTACAGGAAGGAAGCGTATCAAATTCAGAGCTAAAGTGTTAGTGCAAAACATCAAACACATGAAATTCTGCAGGGACCAACTTGTGAAAATTGGCCAGAAAAACTCAAACTTAAGATTCTTCCTAAGTATTTTGGGGGCTCGTTATGTTGAAATGTGATTTTTTTTTCTCACGAAACACTTGCCTTAAATGGGATTAGCTTGCTCGCTGAGTCATGGATTAGTCGACAGATGAATAAGAATCAGAACCGGGAAGGTGCTTTATGAGAGCCAAACAACGGACAATTTATTCCTTGCTTCTGCTTATCTAAGAAGACACCCTGATTTTTAGATTTCGGAGAGAGAGACGTCGGAAGATCAAAAGACCGAACCAAGGCCAGTCAAACCTCCGCCAAGTTATGGGGCGAAGTGAGAGAAGTCCTGTGGAATTGTCTTGTGTAATATTCAATGAGGTTGCAAGAGACTGCGAAAGGGAGCCACATACTATCCTAGATGGCAGGGTGTGGAGGTGTTCCAAGCTTAAGTTCAGTTAGAGTTTATTTATGGAATAGCTGTGATGGGTAGCACTCTCACCTCTGAGTGAGGAGGTTCTAGGTTCAAGTCCCACTGTGGAAACATGAGTACAAAAATCAAGGCTGCCACTCCACTGCAGTGCTGAGGAAGTGATACAGAGCTGTAGCACCATAGAAAAGATACAGCGCAGAAAGGGGCCATCCAGTCCATCTTGTCCATGCTGACCCAAAGACACCTGAGTGTCTTTTGGTTAAGTTAAACTGAGACCCCACCTGCCTTCTTAGGTGAACATAACAACCGGTCTCAAAGAAGAGCAGAGGCGTTATCCCTAGCAACCTGGCCGATATTTATCCTTCAAGCACTAGTACTTTAAAAAAATGGTCATGTACGTGGGACCTTGCTGCGTGCAAATTGGCTACTGTGTTTCCAATGTTACAACAGTGACTACGCTTCAAAAGTACTTCATTGGCTGGCAAAGTGCCTGGGGCATCCTGAGGTGCTGTAGACTGAAAGGCGCTATAGAATTGCAAGTCTTTTTCTTTCCAATTGAACCAACTGTCACTCATCTTGAGCAGTGTTAAAGTTTTGCCTACTCACAAGGGCAACTGAAGAATCATCTCGCTTTGCGCTAAGCGGGTCCACCTTCAAAGAGTTTGAATCAGCTCACGTTTGTTAAGAAGCATAGGAGTCCAGTTCAGAACACAAGGGTGTTTCATTGTAACAAGGCACCCAAGAGTCTCAACACTGCCCCAGTGAATGTCAGACAGTGGAGTAGGTGCCAGATCACTAACAAAACACTGACTTCCCTGAGGCGAAGAAACAAACCAGAATTCAGAACAGTTACCTCACAGAACTGAGCCTGTTTCCAGTATTAAATGTTTCCTGGTTTTGCTTCATGTTAGCTGTGAGGAGGTTTTGATAACTTCCAGTTTATTTGATTTGGGAATAAATGGAATATTTAGACCAGCTTTTGTGGTGGGAAAGGATACAAAATTAGGAATTGTAGATCAGCAACTAGAAATTGCAGTCAAGAAGAAAAATAATACAGGGTAAAGAATAGGATAAGAAGGGGTTAAATGTTTTTGCATGAATGCAAAAAGTATTCAAAACGAACAGGTGCAGTCAGAATTGGTAGCATCCACTGAAACATCAATATTTGAATTTTAGTTTTGTGAGGATAATTAGCAAGAGATGGAGTTAAGAGGGTAGAAAGGTTTCTTGATTATTAAGAATGCAAGTGAACATTATGAGACCTTGTAATAATAATAATCTTTATTAGTGTCACAAGTAGACTTACATTAACACTGCAATGAAGTTACTGTGAAAAGCCCCTAGTCGTCACATTCCGCCGCCTGTTTGGGTAAACTGAGGGAGAATTCAGAATGTCCAATTCAAGGATTTAAGGGTAGATTCACCTACGGCAGGAAAGGTTATTTTAAAGACCTTCTTGGCTCTATTAGCCACAAAGGCATGGGAATGCAAACCTATAGATATAAAAGCTGCCTTCTTGCAGGGGCATCAGCTCCAGAGAGACATTTTTCTCCGTCCTCCTAAAGAGGCAGCTAACACAGAAGGGGTACTCTGGAAGTTGAACAAATGTGTATATGGATTAAATGATGCGTCTAGAGTCTGGTATTTTTCGGTAAGGTCAGTTTGTTAAAGTTAGGCTGTTGCCAGTTGAAAGCAGATTCGGCAATGTTTTACTGGCACTATAAAGGAAATCTTTCTGGTATCTTTATGATGCATGTCAATGATTTTTTGTGGGGTGGGACTAGTGATTTTGAAGCTATTTTAATCTCTGGTTTGAGGAAAGAATTCAGGGTTGGAAGTCAGGCGTCCGGTGCATTTAAATATATTGGACTGGAAATCGGACAGACTAAGTTAGGGGCAACTTTACGTCAGCAATTATATTTGGAAAGCATCAGCCCAATAGCAATTAGCCATGGCCGGGTTTCACATAAAGACGCAATGGTTTCAAAGATGGGAAAAGAGCAACTGCGAAGTTTAATTGGGCAACTGAATTGGTTAGATAGACAGACTAGACCGGACGTGAGTTTTGGTGTCTTAGAGTTGAGTACAAAAACGAATGATCCCAAAGTGGAAGACATAATAAGAGCAAATAAAGCATTGGTCAAATTAAAAATGCAGGAGTGTGTTTTGAGGTTCCCGGTTTTAGGTGACCTTAGGCACTTGAAACTCATAGTTTATAGTGATGCGTCCTATGCAAATTTATGTGATGGGGTTTCTTTTTTTTTAAATTTAGAGTACCCAATTAATTTTTTCCAATTAATGGGCAATTTAGCATGGCCAATTTACCTAGCCTGCACATCTTTGGGTTGTGGGTGTGAAACCCACGCAGACACGGGGAGAATGTGCAAACTCCACACGTACAGCGACCCAGGGCCGGGATCGAACCTGGGACCTCGGCGCCATCAATGTGATGGGGTTTCAAGCGCAGGAGGTTTTATAATTTTCCTTTTGGGGAATAATGGTAAATGTTGCCCTTTTGTGTGGGAAACAAAGAAAATAAGGAGAGTGGTCAAAAGCACTTTGGCTGCTGAGACATTAAGCCTTGTAGAGGCGGTGGATATGGCCGTTTATATATCTCAGATATTGACAGAAATTTTTTGTTTAGGGGATTTGGATAATATACCTATTGAATGTCACATTGACAACAAATCCCTGTGGGAAAATGCGCACTCTGCAAAAAGTGTCAATGAAAAAAGGTTAAGGATAGACATCGCAAGTTTGAAGCAGATGTTGGACAGAGGGGAAATAGCAAAAATTAAATGGGTTGACAGTAGCTATCAATTGTCAGACTGTTTTACAAAAAGAGGGCCTAGCTCACAGAAACTTTTGGATATTGTTAATGAAGGGTGCCTGTTTCTGTGACTGTTTTTTTTTTCTTCCAAAAATGAAAAAAAAAGAAGGGGGAAATTGCGTGTGTGTCTTTGAGTTTCTTGTAATTTTGTTTTCACCTAATTATTTTTTTCTCCAAGGAAGGGGAGACTGTTAAGTAATGGGTTAAGAGACATTCTAATTAGTCGTCTCATTTATGTTAAGTATCCAATAATTGACACTGATATGTAAAAGGATTTCAGGTGGCCTTTGTGACAGGTGATGTGGAGATAGAGTTTTGTGCAGTCTGTTCGAGTGAAATAAAGGTGTTTGTGGAAAAGGAGCAGAACCGTTGACTCTTTACACAACAGCAGCTAAACGTATAACACCACCCCACTCCCTCAATGGACCTTTAGACACCCAAACTACCCTACCCCCAAACTACCCACACACACCCTGACTAGTCTCCTGATGCCCGCAACTACTGTTCTCACTGCCCAATTACTCGGCATCTCCCCAACAACCCCCCAAATACCCCCACCCTCCGACTACCCACCTAACTCCAAACTATCTCCCACCCTCCACACAATTACCCTCTTGACTCCTCTGACTGCCCCCTGACATCAACCCCCAGCTCATCGCCAAGCCCTAGAACTAGTGCCATAAAAAGGGGCTGTGGCTTTACCCCCCCCCCCCCCCCGCCCCCCCTCGCCATCCCCCCACTAAGAAGGTCGAGCAGCACTTAAGCTGCACTTGCTCAGCCAATCCCAGCCAGCTCGCAACAATGGTGCTGAGGAGACCGGCCCCAAGATTCGGCAATGCGGACCTATACAGATATACAGATACACTGAACATACATAGAACATAGAACAATACAGCGCAGTACAGGCCCTTCGGCCCACGATGTTGCACCGAAACAAAAGCCATCTAACCTACACTATACCATTATCATCCATATGTTTATCCAATAAACTTTTAAATGCCCTCAATGTTGGCGAGTTCACTACTGTAGCAGGTAGGGCATTCCACGGCCTCACTACTCTTTGCGTAAAGAACCTACCTCTGACCTCTGTCCTATATCTATTACCCCTCAGTTTAAGGCTATGTGCAGAAGGAGGCCATTCGGCCCATCGAGTCTGCACCGACCCACTTTAGCCCTCACTTCCACCCTATCCCTGTAACCCAATAACCCCATCTAACCTTTTTTGGTCACTAAGGGCAATTTATCATGGCCAATCCACCTAACCTGCACGTCTTTGGACTGGGGAGGATCCTGGATGCAGTGAAGGCCAGGTGTGATGTCCTACTCCCCCGAGGGTCCTGGAGGGTGAGCCATAGGGCAGCCAGTGCTGCCTTGGATGTGGTGGCGGCGGTTGTCAGCTCCAGGAGCGTGACCAGGAGGACTGGCCTCCAGTGCCGGAAAAAGGTCAACAACCTCCACTGGGCAGCACGAGTGAGGAGACACCAACACCCCCCCCCCCCCCCCCCCCCCCCCCCCCCCCGAGACCTTTCCGCCTCCACGGGAGCATCCACCCCACCAACTCTCCATACGACCCCCCAACCCTTTCTTCACCCCCCCCCTCCCTTCAACACCCCCCCCCAACCCTTCCTCATATCTCCCTTCCCACGACTGTGAACCACGTTTATGACTAACGATGCCCTCTCTGTGTCTCCTCAGGAAAAGCTCTCCCACAATCGTCGAGAGAGGGCCCAGACTGGCGGGGGAGTGCCGGACTTAAGAATCCTGACCTCCTTCAAGGAGCGGGCCCTGGAGGTGATTTGGTGGCCAAGGACAGGCCGGTCACCCACGCAGAGGCTGGCGGATGCCACAGAGGTGAGAGACCAGTGGGCTCCACCCAGGGGGGACTGTTAAACGTGAGTTGTTATTGCCATACTGACTGATCCATCCCTCCCACTGACCACATGTCCATTCTCCCGCAGATCCTCCAGCCGATGATGCCAGCCCATCCCAGGTGGCACCCTCTTCAGCCTCCCAGGAGAACACCGAGGAAGGGAG
This sequence comes from Scyliorhinus torazame, assembly GCF_047496885.1. Classification (NCBI taxonomy): domain Eukaryota; kingdom Metazoa; phylum Chordata; class Chondrichthyes; order Carcharhiniformes; family Scyliorhinidae; genus Scyliorhinus; species Scyliorhinus torazame. The sequence goes on along the minus strand of NC_092721.1, from coordinate 177,370,119 downwards.
TTCCGAGGAAGACACAATTGAGGCGTGACAGCTGTCACCCCCACCCTCCACCAGCGCAGATACACACACCTCGGTGGGAAGCGTTAGTGGTCAGGCTTCTGGGGCACAATCTGATGAGCATCACACAGTTGCTGATGTACATCAGGTGGCGGCAGGAACCCGCAGGTGAGACAGCAGTCAGAAGTCTGTTGGATCCCAGGACTCAGCTTGGCCCATGCCTGATGCTGAGCCTATGGAAGAGATAATCCCGGAGCTGATGGAGACGTTGAGGTGTGGTCAGGTCGAAACTTCCGGTGGGGTGGGCAAGCAGGGCGGCCGCAAAAAAAGAGCTCCCGCCGGTGGCCGCGATTCACGGCGATTTTGGGGAAATCCCCGAGACCCCACGTACTCCCCGACTATCGGCGGCCTTTGGGGCCGCCACGAGCAGCCAGCGGGGCCGGTTTAAAAGCCGGCGAAGAACCCCGCGCGGGTGTCGGGCGGCGGGGGCTGAGGTGCCGGGCCCGGCAGGTCAGAGCAGCGGGGGCGGAGCTACGGAGAGGCCGTGGCGGCAGGCCCGAGCGCCATGTAGGGAGACTGCTCCACGTCGGATGGCTCCCACCTAGGAAGAAGAAGGTTGAAGCCTGGTCCCAGGTGAATGCAGAGGAGAAGGAAAGAAGATTTAAGGAAGCTTGGTAAAAGTTTTTTTTTTCAAAAAAGAAGAATGTCAGATTGATGAAGGGCAGGAGGGTGAAGGGGGAGAGAGGAGAAAGGAAAGAAGATAAAAAACAATAAGCCGCTAAAAGATGCAAAAAGCAGCGTCAAAGAAAGGAGGAAACGCAGGTTCGCCGCCGTGGGAGAAGACGAGCAAAAGCAAAAGTGTTGACAGGATGGCGGAAGCCGAACTGCAAGGCGGGGCCGCATAACTTACGGTGGAGAAGATGACCGAGGTGATGGTGGTGGAGCTGGAGGAACGTTGGTGAGGCACATGGAGATCCTGAGGAAAGAGGTGGTGGTTGTGGTGAGGTCATTGGTGGAGGAGGCAATCGGCCTATTCAGGGTGGAGGTGGCAAAGGCATTGGCCGAGGTGAGAGAGCCGTGCGAGAAGATGAAGGAGGTGGAGGAGGCCGTGACACGACCCAGCGACCAGGTCACCTCGATGGGGGACAAGCTGTGGAGGGTGGTGGAGGTTAACAGAGGGCTCCGAGCAAAGCTGGAAGACTTGGAAAACCGCTCAAGGCGGCACAATTTGAGAATTGTGGGCTTGCCCGAAGGGACAGAGGGCCCAAGGCCAACGCTATACTTCGCTAAGAAGTTGGCGGAGCTGATGGGGGAGGGTGAGAACCCCACCCTGTACGAGCTAGACCGAGCTCATCGGTCATTAAGGCCGAAGCCCAAAGTGAACGAGCCGCCAAGGGCAGTAATTATCTGCTTCCATAAGTTTTGCATGAAGGAGAAAGTATTAAGCTGGGCGAAGCAGAAGCGTGAGGTGCTGTGGGATGGTACTGCGGTTCGGATCTACCAGGACTGGACGGTGGAGTTGGCAAAAAGACGAGCGGCGTTTGGGCGAGTGAAGGTGGCTTTGGACAAGAAGGGGGTGCGATTTGGTGTGGTGTACCCGGCGAAGTTGAGAGTAACATATAACGCCAAAGACTTTTATTTTGAGACAGCGGAGGCGGCTGAGGCGTTCGTGAGGGCAGAAGGCTTGGGACAGACGTGAAGAGTGGAACTGGAAGAGAGACTGTGGACTGTGTTTGAGCGGCTGGAAAATGTACAAATGTTACAACTTTCTTTTTACTGATTTGTATTGAAATTTGAAATTTACTTCTCTTTGCATTGTTACAGAGATCAAGTTAATGGCGTTCTGTGTTGCGACGGTTAAATGTTATGTTAGTGAATTGTAGGGGTTGGATTGTTGGGCTTGTTTTGGTGTTTCTTTCTCTGGGACTGGGCGGAAGGGGGCGAGAGGTATTGGCGGGGGGGAGCCACCCGCGCTAGCTAACTAGAGTCAGTTAGTGAACGGGGGTGAGGTGAGAGGAGGACTGCGGACATTGGAGCCTGGATAGCAGGCTTCAATGGGCCTACGAGGCGAGCAAGAGTGGGTGGAGGGAGGGATGTTGGGGGATGTTTTTGTAGGGGGGGTTCTTGGGAGGGGGGGAAGTGGTTCGATGTTAACAATGGACAGGGGCGGGTCAGGCTTATGGGTCAGGGCCCAGTGGTATGGTGATGGTGGATAAGAAAGGTGGAAGGAGGTGTTTAGGGTAATTTCCCAGGTGGTGCGTGTGAAACTGGACCCGGGTCCCCGGGAGGCCATATTCGGGGTGGCGGCCCAGCCAGGGTTGGAAACGGGAGCGGAGGCAGACATCATAGCCTTCGCCTCGTTGATCGCCCGAAGGCGGATCCTGCTGGGATGGAGAGCAGCCTCTCCACCCAGTGCCCTGGCGTGGCGGGGGGATCTGTTGGAATACTTGACCCTTGAGAAGGTTAAGTTCGAACTGAGGGGAAGCTCGGAGGGGTTCTACAAGTCATGGGCACTATTTATTATGCACTTTCAAGAACTGGACAACATCGAACATTAGTTGGGGGGGGGGGGGGGGGGGCGGGGGGAGAGGGGAGCTGTGTAGATTAAGGGTGACTACGGGCAATTCCTTTTTGTCATTTGTTTATGTAAACATGTGGGCTGAGGTTTGGGGGTTGGTGGGCGGACGGGATCGTTGTCATTATGGGGATTGACATATCTTGCTGATTATTGTTTATTGTTGATGGGTAAATGTGGGAGAAAATGTGAAAAAGGAGGAGAATTTAAAAAAAAAAATTTTTTTTAAAAGGTGTGGTCAGGTCATTCAGAGAGAGATGTCAGCGACTCTTCAGCAGATTGCACCTCAGCAAAAGAGTTGTTGAATTTACTAATTCCATAATAGGGCTGATGTTTCATAACACCAGCTCCATCGCCATAACGCCAGAGGACAGATTTGGCTCTACTGGACTGGGCAGGAGGACTCAAAGGTAGGACAGTTGGTGAACAGCGACAGACTGTTTCAGGAGATATTCAATTCTTCCCAACTAAAATATATTCCAGAGAGTAAGAGGGGGAAAATGCATCCGTGGCTAATTAAGGAGGTTAAAGATATCATTGAGGCAAAAACCACGGTCTACCATATTGCAAAGATCAGTGGCAGGCTGGAGGATTGGGAACATTTTCAAGGTCAACAAAGGGTTACTAAAAAAGTTTTAAAAAAGCAAAGATAAATTATGAAAGAGACAATCTTTATTATTGTCACAAGTAGGCTTACATTAACACTGCAATGAGGTTACTGTGAAAATCCCCTAGTTGCCACACTCCGGCGCCTGTTCGGGTACACAGAGGGAGAATTCAGAATCTCCAATTCGCCTAACAGCACGTCTTTCTGGACTTGTGGGAGGAAACCGGAGCACCCGGAGGAATCCCACGCAGACACAGGGAGAACGCGCAGACTCCACACAGACAGTGACCCAAGACGGGAATCGAACCTGGGACCCTGGCGCTTTCAAACAATAATGCTAACCACTGTGCTACCATGCCGCCCATAAATCAAATGCACAATATAAAAACGGATAACAAAATATTCTATAAGTATAAATAAAGGAAGAGAGTAGAAAAAGTCAATGTTGGTCCCTTAGAGGTCGAGACTCGGGAGTTAATAATGGGGAACACAGAAATGGTAGAGACACAAAATCAATATTCTGGCTTGGTTTTTCATGGTCAAGGACACGAGGACCATCCCAATAGTAACATGTAATGCAGAGGTTGTTGAAAAGGAGGAACTTAAAACAATTGACATCACTAGGGAAAAAATACTGAGCTTGCTATTGGGATTAAAGGCAGATAAGTCCCCAGGGTCTGATGGCCTACATCCTAGGGTCTTAAAGGAAGTGGCAGCAGAGGTAGTGGAGGCATTGGCTATAATATTCCAAAATTCCCTGGATTCTGAAAAGGTTCCAGTGGATTGTAAAAAGGCTAAGGTAATGCCCCTGTTCAAAAAGGGAGAAAGGCAGAAATGAGGAAACTGTAGACCAGTTAGTTTAACAAATTTAGTTTAAGAAATTGTTGGAATTCATTATTAAGGAAGTGGTAACGGGACATTTGGAAAGTCAAAACGCAATCCATCAGAGTCAGCGTGGTTTTACAAAGGGATTAGTCATGTTTGACTAATCTGCTAGAGTTCTTTGAAGGTGTAAAAAGCAAAGTGGATAATGGAGGTCCTGTAGATGTAGTATATCTGGACTTCTGGAAGGTATTTGATAAGGTGCCAGCACCACACAAACAGTTAATACACCAGATAAGATCTCATAGGGTTTGGGGTAATATATTAGCTTGGATGGAAGATTTGCTAGCCAACAGAAAGCAGAGAGTGGGGATAAAAGTGTATTTTTCTGGTCAGCAAGTTGTAACTAGTGGGGTGCCACTGGGTTCGGTCCTCGGGCCCCAGTATATTCACAATATATATTAATGACTTGAATGCAGGGATAGAAGGTAGTATAGCCAAATTTGCAGAATACACTAAAATAGGTGGGACAGCAAGTTGCAATGAGGAAATAAGAAATTTACAAATTTTGGTTAGAATCATAGAATTTACAGTGCAAAAGGAGGCCATTTGGCCCATCGAATCTGCACCGGCACTTTGAAAGAGCACCCACACCTCCACCCTATCCCCATAACTCAGTAACCCCACCCAACACTAAGGGCAATTTTGGACACTAAGGGCAATTTATCATGGCCAATCCACCTAACCTGCACATCTTTGGACTGTGGAGGAAACCGGAGCACCCAGAGGAAACCCACGCAGACACGGGGAGAACGTGCAGAGTCCGCACAGACAGTGACCCAAGCCGGGAATCGAACCTGGGACTCTGGAGCTGTGAAGTAATTGTGCTAACCACCATGCTACCGTGCTGCCCCAAAGGTTAGGTGCTGGGCCAAAATTTGGCAGACTGAATTTAACATGGATAAGTGTGAGGTTATCCATTTTGGTCAGAAGAATAGAAAGGCAACTTATTATCGCCAGATATGATCTAAGGAGATCCATCAAAGATGCCAAAAGACAGTACCGGACCAAGTTCGAGTCCCAGGCTAGCCACACAGACCCCCGCTGACTATGGAAAGGTCGGCAAGGCATAACGGGCTACAAGGTGAAGGCATGTAAAATCGTCGGCTCCAACGCACCCTTTCCTGATGAGCTCAACGCATTCTATGCCCGCTTTGAGCAAGAGGTCAGCGAGAGCACGCCCTCCACCCTAGAAGCCTCGGATGAACTTGTATCTGAGATCACCATTGCAGATGTCAGAGCAGCCTTCTCGAAGGTCAACCCACGGAAAGCCACTGGCCCGGATGGGGTACCCGGATGAGCACTCCGGTTTTGCGTGTATCAGCTGGCGGGGGTATTCGCAGACATCTTCAACCTCTCTTTACAACAATATGAGGTCCCTATCTGCTTCAAGAAGACGACCATCATCCCTGTACCAAAAAAAAGTCAAGCAGCGTGCCTTAATGACTATCATCCAGTGGCTCTGACATCCATCATTATGAAGTGTTTTGAAAGGTTAGTCATGGCACGAATCAACTTCAGCCTCCCGGATTGCCTTAATCCACTACAGTTCGCCTACTGCTGCAACAGGTCCACAGCAGATGCCATCTCCCTGGCCCTGCACTCAACAGCCAGGAGGGCAGCACGGTAGCACAAGTGGCTACCACTGTGGCTTCACAGTGCCAGGGTCCCAGGTTCAATTCCTCGCTGAGTCACTGTCTGTGAAGAGTCTGCACGTTCTCCCGTGTCTGCGTGGGTTTCCTCCTGGTGCTCAGGTTTCCTCCCACAGTCCAAAGACATGCAGGTTAGGTGGATTGGCCATGCTAAATTGCCCTTAGTGTCCAAAACGGTTAGGAGGGGTTATTGAGTTACGGGGATAGGGTGGAAGTGAGGGCTTAAGTGGGTCGGTGCAGACTCGATGGGCCGAATGGCCTCCTTCTGCACTGTATGCTCTATGTACTTTTGTGAAGGGTAGGTCATGCCTCACAAACCTTATTGAGTTCTTTGAGAAGGTGACCAAGCAGGTGGATGAGGGTAAAGCAGTTGATGTGGTGTATATGGATTTCAGTAAAGCGTTTCATAAGGTTCCCCATGGTAGGCTATTGCAGAAAATATGGAGGCATGGATTCAGGGTGATTTAGCAGTTTGGATCAGAAATTGGCTAGCTGGAAGAAATGGTTGATGGGAAATGTTCAGCCTGGAGTCCAGTTACTAGTGGTGTACCACAAGGATTTGTTTTGGGGCCACTGCTGTTTGTCAATTTTATAAATGACCTGGAGGAGCGCATAGAAGGATGGGTGAGTAAATTTGCAGATGACACTAAAGTCGGTGGAGTTGTGGACAGTGCGGAAGGGTGTTACAAGTTACAGAGGGACATAGATAAGCTGCAGCGCTGGGCTGAGAGGTGGCAAATGGAGTTTAATGCAGAAAAGTGTGAGGTGATTCATTTTGGAAGGAATAACAGGAAGACAGAGTACTGGGCTAATGGTAAGATTCTTGGCAGTGTGGATGAGCAGAGAGATCTCGGTGTCCATGTACATAGATCCCTGAAAGTTGCCACCCAGGTTGAGAGGGTTGTTAAGAAGGCGTACGGTGTGTTAGCTTTTATTGGTAGAGGGATTGAGTTTCAGAGCCATGAGGTCATGTTGCAGCTGTACAACACTCTGGTGCGGCCGCATTTGGAGTATTGCGTGCAATTCTGGTCACCGCATTATAAGAAGGATGTGGAAGCATTGGAAAGGGTGCAGAGGAGATTTACCAGAATGTTGCCTGGTATGGAGGGAAGATCTTATGAGGGAAGGCTGAGGGACTTGAGGATGTTTTTGTAGAGAGAAGAAGGTTAAGAGGTGACTTAATTGAGGCATACAAGATGATCAGAAGATTAGATAGGGTGGACAGTGAGAGCCTTTTTCCTCGGATGGTGGTGTCTAGCACGAGGGGACATAGCTGTAAATTGAGGGGAGATGGATATAGGACAGATGTCAGAGGTAGGTTCTTTACTCAGAGAGTAGTAAGGGCGTGGAATGCCCTGCCTGCAACAGTAGTGGACTCGCCAACACTAAGGGCATTCAAATGGTCATTGGATAGACATATGGATGATAAGGGAATAGTGTAGATGGGCTTCACAGGTCGGCGCAACATCGAGGGCCGAAGGGCCTGTTCTGCGCTGTAATGTTCTATGTTCTATGTTCCATGTTCCAACACAGGAACACCTAGATAACAAAGAAAGCCATGTCAGGCTCCTATTTATTGACTACAGCTCAGCCTTCAAGACCATTATTCCTACGAAACTCATCTCCAAACTCCATGGCCTGGGCCTCGGCTCCCCATGGCCTGGGCCTCGGCTCCTCCCTCTGCGACTAGATCCTGAACTTCCTAACTCACAGACCACAATCAGTAAGGACAGGCAAAAACACCTTCTCCACGATCATCCTCAACACCGGTGCCCCACAAGACTGTGTCCTCAGCCCCCGTACCAGCCTTCCCGAACAGGCGCCGGAATGTGGCGACTAGGGGCTTTTCACAGTAACTTCATTGAAGCCTACTTGTGACAATAAGCGATTTTCATTCATTTCATTTCATTACTATACTCCTTATACACCTAAGCTAAATTCCCCTCAAACTCGATTTTCAAATTTGCTGATGACACCACCGTAGTGGGTCAGATTTCAAACAATGACGAGACAGAGAATGAGATCGAGAATCTGGTGAACTGGTGCAACGTCAATATCCTCTCCCTCAATGTCAACAAAATGAAGGAGGTTGTCACTCTCACCAACTTTTACAGATGCACCATAGAAAGCATTCTTTCAGGTTGTATCACAGCTTGGTATGGAGCCTGCTCTGCCCAAGACCGCAGGAAACTACAAAAGGTCGTGATTGTAGCCTAGTCCATCACGTTGATCTTTTCTCTACACCCTAGCCATGACTGTAACATTACATTCTGTCGTCTCTCCTTCCTTCCCTATGTAAGGTATGCATTGTCTGTGTAACATGCAAGAAACAATACTAATACATGTGACAATAATAAATCAAATCAAATCAAATATTATCCAAACAGATTGAAACTTCACAATGCTTTGAAGCTGAGCGATCTGGGTGTCCTTGTGCATGAATCACAAAGTTAGTGTCCAGATGCAGCAGGTAATAAGGAAGGCAAATAGAATTTTGGCATTTTTTTGCAAATGGATTCGAATATAAGACTAGGGAAATGCTGTTGCAACTGCTTATAGCATTGGTGAGACTGCATCTGGAATACTGCAGACAATTTTGGTCCCTTTACTTGAGGAAGGATGCAAATGCATTAAAAGCAGTTCAATGGGGGGGGGCGCAGCAAAGTGGTGCGCTTCCGCGAAGGTTCGCTACATTGATTCCCGAGATGAAGGACTTGTCTTATGAAGAGAGCTTGAGCAGTTTAGGCCTTTACTCGCTGTTTAGAAAAATGAGAGGTGATTTAATTGAGGTGTATAAATAACATTTTAAAAAATAAAAAATTGCTTATTGTCACAAGTAGGCTTCAATGAAGTTACTGTGAAAAGCCCCTAGTCGCCACATTCCGGCGCCTGTTCGGGGAGGCTGTTACGGGAATTGAACCGTGCTGCTGGCCTGCCTTGGTCTGTTTTCAAAGCCAGCGATTTAGCCCTGTGCTAAACAGCCCCTAAAGTGTTCATGCATAAGATGCTAAAGGGTAGATATGGAACGGGCATTTCCCCTTGTTGGACATTCGAGAACGAGAAGTAGTAGGGCGTGATTCTCCCAAAAGGGAACAAAGTCGCGTTTAGCTGCGTGTTTCCCGGCGCACGCAGTACCAAGAAAGACATGGCTATTCAACACGACACGCATTGCATAAGGGGCTTGAACAAGGAATGCACGGCTGAGGCCCAAGTTGTTACACCGCCTCCTGGGTCGGGACTTGCTTCCAATTCTTGCCGGCAGAGCGCTGACCTATTTGCAGGTCCTGAATCGAGGCATGAATAGTGCCCCCATTGGAAATGCAAATCACACGCTATTCTGTCCCGGCAGGTCCTCTGGCCATGCTGCACCCAAAAAGCAGCTCGCCGTGGCACAGCGTGGCTGTTGAAAGCCGGGAGACCACGGTCCCGGGATGTATCTGGCTCACAACGCTTCACGAGATTCAACGCAATCTCGTGAGACGTTGCTAAGCGACCCGCCCATATAGCATTCGGGCTGGTGCGGGGAAGGTCAGGGATTCTTTTGGTGACCTCGTAGATCGGAACAACATTTAAAAATGGCGTCCCGTATTCTCGCTACAACGGGGAGTGCCGGCGAGCGGAGCTCCCCACTGTACAAAATGGGGATGTGTGGCCTCGGCCATGCGTTCCCTGCTCACGCCCTTTATTCAACACGAGTCGCGTTAAATAGCCACATGTTTCCCGGCACCGCTCTCTCGGGGACTTTGTTCCCTTTGGAGAAGATGGTGTACTTAGTCTCCCAAACAGAGATTCCAGCCCGATGTCTGTGCCACACATGCAAACTTCTGATATCGTCCACCCGATATGCCATTTTGGTGGCCATTGGAAGCATGTGTCAAGACTTTTCGTAGCTGAACACACACACAGAGGAATACTCCTCCCTCCCCACAGCCTCCACAGTGCCATTTAAGGGGAGTATCAACCTCGTTCAGGCTAGTTGCTGATTGATTTCTATCAGCTATTGAAATGAAATAGCTATTGCTGAGTTTGTAGAAATGCTGAGGGGGGGACATGGTGCCCCTCAACCAGGCTGATCATCTGGAACGTTAGAGGGTTAAACGGGCCGGTAAAAAGGGCACGTGCATCTGAGGGCGCTGAAGGCGGATGTAATAATGCTTCAGGAGACTCATCTGAAGGTAGCTGACCAGGTCAGATTAAGGAAGGGCTGGATTAGCCAGGTCTTCCATTCGGGGCTGGACACTAAAACCAGGGGGGTCACGATTTTGGTTAACAAACGGATGCAATTCGAGGTGGGTAGTACAATCTCGGATGGGGGAGGCAGATTTGTCATGGTGAGTGGTAAGCTCAAGGGGATGAGGGTAGTTTTGGTCAATGTATATGCCCCAAATTGGGACGATGTGGATTTTATTAAGAGACTGCTGGGGAAGGTACCTGACCTGGACTCGCACAGGCTGATTATGGGAGGTGATTTTAACACAGTCCTTGACCCCGGCCTAGACCGGTCGTGTTCAAAAACGTAAGGTGCAGGCAATGGCAAAAGAGCTGAGAGGGTTTATGGAACTATCCATGAGGGCTAGTCGGCCGACGGGGAAGGAGTTTTCGCTCTATTCACATGTTCATAAGGTGTATTCCCGAATTGATTTTTTCATCATGAGCAGGGATTTGTTGGCGGGGGTGACGGACGTAGAATACTCAACGATCGCTATTTCGGACCATGCTCCACACTGGGTTCATCTGCAGGTCTGCAAGGAAAGTTTTCAGCGCCCTCAATGGAGGCTAGAGGTCGGGTTATTGGCGGACGAGGCGGTGTGTGAGAGGGTGAGGAAATGTATGCAAAACTACCTGCAGGTCAATGACACAGGAGAAGTCTCAGCTGCGGTGCTCTGGGAGGCGCTGAAGGCAGTGGTGAGAGGGGAGCTGATCTCGATTCGAGCACATAGGGACAGGACGGACAGGGCAGAAATGGACCGGCTGGTAAAGGAGATCTTATAGACAGACAGAAGAAGTGCGGAGACCCCGAGGGCAGAGCTATTAAGGGAACGACAAAGGCTACAGGCTGAGTTTGGGGTGTTGTCCACAGGTAAGGCTATGGAGCAGCTTAGGATGGCGAGGGGTGCGATCTAAGAGCACGGGGAGAGAGCCAGTAGAATGCTGGCACAGCAACTGAGGAAGAGGGAGGCGGCCAGGGAAATAGGGAAGGTAGTCGATGGGGGGAGAAACTTGGTAGGAGATCCGGCAGGGTTGAACAAGGTGTTCAGGGACTTCTATAGTAAGCTTTACACCTTGGAACCCCCCCCACCCCCCGCCCCCCCAGGGCTGGGGGGGGATGAGGCGCTTTCTGGATGGACTGACCTTCCCGAAAGTGGGCAGGGGATTGGTAGACGGGCTGGGGGCCCTGATTAGGATCGAAGAAATATTGGGGGACTTGAGGGCCATGCAATCGGATAAAGCTTCGGGGCCGGATGGGTATCCGGTGGAGTTTTATAAAAAGTTCTCTGAGATAATGGGGCCGGTGCTGGTTAGGGCTTTTAATGAGGCAAGAGACAGAGGGGTTTACCCCCGACGATGTCACAGGCCACCATCTCCCTGATATTGAAACGGGACAAAGACCCGGAGGCATGTGGGTCCTATAGGCCGAGCTCTCTGCTCAATGTAGGTGCTAAAATACTGGCCAAGCTCTTGGCGGTTAGGATTGAGGACTGTGTGCCGAACGTTATTATGGTTCGTCAAGGGCAGGCAGTTGGTGGCCAACCTAAGAAGGCTGCTAAATGTGATCATCATGCCCCCGGAGAGTAGGGAGGCAGAGGTAGTTGTGGCAATGGACGCTGAGAAGGCTTTTGACCGGGTTGAGTGGGACTATTTATGGGAAGTGCTGGGATGATTTGGGTTCGGGGAGGGTTTTATCGACTGGGTTAGGCTGCTGTACCAGGCTCCGGAGGCTAGTGTTAGGACGAATAGGACGATGTCTGACTATTTTAGACTGTACCGAGGGACTCCACCAGCCCTATAGTGGTGGTGACCTTGTGGATCTGGGGCCAATGGAGAAAGCATGTGGGGAAGTGAGAGGGGGGGGTGGGGGTTAGGGCAACGTAGATTAGGGGGGTAGTTAGACAGGTCCTTGTAGGAGGGGAGCTGGTTTTTGCATTATGTTGATTGTTCTTTGCACACTGTTTTGTATTGTTGTTGTTTCATTTCATTTCATTTCATTTTTTCATTTCATTTCACTATGCCAAAATGCCTCAATAAAATTGTTTATCAAAAAAAAAAGAAATGCTGTAAATCTTCTACTGTTATTACATCAAGTTGGTGACGTCTACAGGGAATTGTGTTGCATCCAGTGAAGGCTTTGGTTCTGACTTGAATTGTTCTGCTCAAACCACTTGCTCCCATGTCACAGGTACCATAGTTACCATACCCCTTGGCTCGCAGAATGACACAGAGGTTGAGCAGAGGCAACACAGAGGAGGACAAGTTACTGTTGAGGGAGGGGGAGAAGGATTCTTGTATGGAGGCCTTATTCATCCGGGGACTTCAGGGTGTATTTCTCGTACTTAAACGTCGGTGAGGAACAGCGTGTGTGACGTCCGAACTTTACTCACTGAAAACTCCCACCTTCTGCAGGCCTGAAACCTCAGAGCAGGGAAAGGACAACATTGCCAATGGCCGTGAAGGTGACCATGCCCATGAACCTCTTCACAGCAGGATCTTTGCAGGCTGGAGCAGAAAATACCTCTAATGGATGCCCTTTTTGCCAGGAGAGAGGACTACAGAGATTCCTCTCAGGCTAGAGAGAGGAAGGCAGGACATGGATGGGGCTTCACTAGAAAAGTGAGTTTCCCCATGCTGCAGATGCCATCCACTGCTCATATGTGGTTTTGTGGGCAGTGTATCTAAATGCAGAGATGTAACTCACTGTAAAAGATTCTGAATGAACAGATGGTGTGTGACCATGCGCAACACTTTGTGCTGATGAATGTGCAATATTCTGGCAGCGTGGTGCCTTTATTCTGTGCCAGTTTGTTGTGCCATCTGAAATGTGCCCCCATGTCAAGCCACAGGGTGGCTACTGCCAACAGTCATCCATTGACCACCTGGTTCATGACTCTGATGTGCAACATAATCCCTCATGAGCAGAAGGAATATAATGAGCCATGAAGCTACAAACAATGTAATTGAGGGGACCATTTGGTGCTTAAGCAACTCTTTCACTGCCTGGAACTCTCTGGAATATCCCTGTACATACAGAGCTAACACTAGTTTCTGTGTGTGTGTTATAAACCAATGGGGTGGGAACAATTAACGTCTAGTGCGTCCCTTGCAGAATATAAGTTCCCCCATTAATGGTGAAGGGGAGCTGTAAACAATGTATAGTCGTACCATATATAAAGCTGGCCAATTTAGGCACTGATTAAGAGAAGACCCAATAGGGAACTACTGGAGCTGAACATTATAGTTAAATGTACAATAAAGTAAATTTTGTTTCTCGACCAACTTATATTGCCCTTATAAAAGTGTGTAACAGGCATTATTCACAGTGCTTTAAAATGTCTGCTCCATTCTTCTTGCAACTTTTCGGTTGTCTCGTTACTTTCCTCTGAGTCTATACTCAGGTTAAACCAATCAAGCACAGTGAGCATTAACAATAAACAGACTCATAATCAAATACACAGCAATTGAATACTGCATTCTGCAGTACCCTGAGTTCATGACATGATTTGCCGTGGCTTGCATCATCCTGCACAATCTGTCCATGATCAAGGCACAGGCCAGCGATATGATGAGCAAAAGATGAGGAAGGGAGGAGGCAATCAACAGATTCCGTAGCCAGGCAGCTTATCCCGATTGCTTCATTGACTGTGGTGACAGAGAACACTACCCTAATTCTTTGCTCCACAACAGTCACACACCTTTCCTTCCCTCTGCTACCGACCATCACAGCATGCTCTTAGCCACAATGCTAAAAAATAAAGGCCACTGCAAAACAACAATTCCGAACAAACCTGTTCAAACAAACCATTCAATATTCCGTACAAATGTTGACCCATTGTAGTTGTGCATTTCCTTAGTGCACTTCTTGTGTGCACCTTTGCCTATTCTGGGGCTCCAACATGGTGCTGTCCCAGTGGCTGCAACGTGATTGGTGGAAGGCAGCTGACTTTCAGTGGGGAGAATGTAGATTGCCGTCGGGGATGTCCTTGAGCAGCTCTGGCCCCAGCAGGCCTGGCTTGGGACTTCACCATCCCAGCAAGGGTACTAGGGGTCTGGGCTGGCAAGGTCAAGGGCACTGGCGGAGTGGCAGGGTTGGGAGGAGAAACACTGTAATTCGAGGTATGGAAAACAGGTTTGTGTTCCACAGAGCCACTGCCAGTACTCTGGGACAGCTGCCTCAGCAATAATACCAATCAGATTGCTGGATTGCTGCAAGACACTGCAATTCTCTCTGAGCACGGAGACCCAGCAGCAGTTTCAGTCTTCATGGCACCAAGCCCAGGTTTCATAACTTCAGTCTGAGATTCAACTGCTGCTGTCTTCACCTGCAAGGAAGAGGGATCTATATATACAAGGATATGTGTCCTATCGAAAGGTCAGGCAGATGGGCAGAGGGGGCAGATTGCTTTGTTAGTAAGAAATTAAATTAAATCAATAGCAAGAAACGATATAGGGTCAGAAGGCATAGAGTCTGTGTGGGTAGAGTTGAGGAATCACAAAGGATAAAAAAAGACCCTGATGGGAGTTATGTACAGGCCCCCTAGCAGTAGTCAAGATGTGGGGCAGAAAATAAATCAGGAGATAGAAAAGGCAATATTACAATAGTCATGAGGGACTTCAATATGCAGGTGGACTGGGAAAATCAGCTTGGTAGTGGATCCCAAGAAAAGGAATTTGTGGCATGTCTACGAAATAGTCTTTTGGAGCAGCTTGTGGTACAGCCCAATACTGGATCTGGTGATGTGTTATGAGGCAGACTTGATTAGGGATCTTAAGGTGAAGGAACCCTTAGGGGGCAGTGACCACAATATGAGAAAATTTATGCTGCAGTTTGAGAGGGAGAAGCTGAAATCAGATGTAACAGTATTACAATTAAATAAGGGTAACTACAAAGACATGAGGAAGGAGCTGGCCAGAGTTGATTGGAGAGGGAGCCTAGCAGGGAAGACAGTGGAACAGCAATGGCAGTGGTTTTTGGGGGTCATTTGGGAGGCACAACAGGAATTCATCCCAAGGAAGAGGAAACAAGAAAAGGGGAGGACAAGGCATCCATGGCTGACAAGGGAAGTCAAAGACAGCATAAAAGCAAAAAGGAAAAAGCATATAGTATGGTGAGAATTAGTAGTAAGTCAGAGGATTGGGAAGCCTTTAAAAGCAAGCAGCGGACAACTAAAAAAGCAATAAAGAGGGAGAAGATGCAATATGAGTGCAAGCTAGCTAGTAATATAAAAGAAGATTGCAAGAGCATTTTCAATATATAAAAGGTAAAAGAGAGGCAAGAATGGACATTGGACCACTAGAAAATGTGGCTCAGGAAGTAGTAATGGGGAACAAAGAAATAGCAGAGGAACTGAATAGGTACTTTTCATCAGCCTTCACAGTGGATGACACCAATGGCATACTAGAACTTCAAGAAAGTCAGGGGGCAGAGGTGAGTGTAGTGGCCATCACTAAGGAGAAGGTGCTGGGGAAGCTGAAAGGTTCACCCAGACCAGATGGACTACACCCCAGGGTTCTGAAGGAGATAGCTGAGCAGATTGTGGAGGAACTGGTGTAGAGGGACAGGTAGCCTTGAGGAAGCAGGGACGATGCCGAAGGACTTGGACAGGCTAGGAGCGTGGGCAATGAAGTGGCAGATGGAATACAATGTGGAAAAGTGTGAGGTTATGCACTTCAGTAGGAAGAATAGAGGCTTAGACTATTTTCTAAATGGGGAAAGGCTCCGAAAATCAGAAGCACAAAGGGACAGCATGGTAGCATTGTGGATAGCACAATTGCTTCACAGCTCCAGGGTCCCAGGTTCGATTCCGGCTTGGGTCACTGTCTGTGCGGAGTCTGCACATCCTCCCCGTGTGTGCATGGGTTTCCTCCGGGTGCTCCGATTTCCTCCTACAGTCCAAAGATGTGCAGGTTAGGTGGATTGGCCATGATAAATTGCCCTTAGTGTCCAAAGTTGCACTTAGTGTTGGGTGGGGTTACTGGGTTATAGGGTGGAGGTGTTGACCTTGGGCAGGGTGCTCTTTCCAAGAGCCGGTGCAGACTCGATGGGCCGAATGACCTCCTTCTGCACTGTAAATTCTACGACTTGGGACTAGTTCAAGATTCTCTTAAGGTTAGCAAGCAGGTTCAGTCGGCAGTTAGGAAGGCAAATGCAATGTTAGCATTCATGTCAAGAGGGCTAGAATACAAGAGCAGGGATGTACTTCTGAGGCTGCATAAGGCTCTGGTCAGACCCCATTTGGAATATTGTGTGCAGTTTTGGGCCCTGTATCTAAGAAAAGATGCGTTGATCTTGGAGGGGATCCAGAGGAGGTTCACAAGAATGATCCCAGGAATGAAGGGGTTGTCATATGAGGAGCGATTGAGAACTCTGTGTCTGTATTCGATGGAGTTTAGAAGGATGAGGGGGTTCTCATTGCAACTTACAGAATACTGAGATGCCGAGATAGAATGGACATGGAGAAAATGGTTCCTCTAGTAGGAGGGACTAGAACCCAAGGGCACAGCCTCGGACTGAAGGGATGATCCTTCAAAATGAGATGAGGAGGAATTTCTTCAGCCAGTGGGTGGTGAATCTGTGGAACTCATTGCCGCAGAAGGCTGTGGAGGCTAATTCACTGAGTGTCTTTAAGACAGAGATAGATAGGTTATTGATTAATAAGGGGATCAGGGGTTTATGGGGAGAAGGCAGGAGAATGGGGATGAGAAACATATCAGCAATAATTGAATGGCGGAGCAGAGTCGATGGGCCGAGTGGCCTAACTCTTAAGGAAATCGTCAGTGAGTGTGTTCCACTGTGTTTGGGTAATGTGGCAGTCATGGTTAAATGCCCAGGAGTGAAAGCAATGTATAAGATGTGTTTGTAGCTATATGAAATGTGGGAGGGGGAGGTGAGGTGCTGATATATGGTGGGTGATTGTTGGAGATTGCTGGTAAGTGAGTGGTGGGCATATGATGCACTGAGCAGTCAGCGAGGCTAGTGGTGCAGCTGGTGAAATGTGTCACTTGAAATTGTATTCACTGACCTTGGCTACTCATGTGGTGTCATTGAACTTCTTTTGACATTGCGTCCAAGTTCTCAGGGCTACACTGTTGGCATTAACCTGCCCAGCTACCTGCTCCCGTTTCCCTTCTCAGGGTTTCCCTGGAGGGTCTCCTAGTCCCCTGTGGATAGTGAACCTTTCTCCTCCTCCATCACCTGCACCAAGGCCTCCTGCGCTACATTGGGGAACCTTGGAGCCCAATCTGTGTCCTGTTGCGCTGCATGGCATCTTTTCCAGGTCCAGGTCACTCCTGCAATGAATTCCTGTATTTGCTGCAGCCAAAATGCATCTTCCCTTTAAAAGGTACAGGCTTGTTTTGAGTATCATAGGCCAGCTTGAACTCACGCTAGCCTCTCATAATGTTGGTGTCCCCTACTTAGACATGCAGCCACACAACAGCTCAATTAACACTGATTGCATGCTGTGATCATGTAAGTGAGTGGGCAGCACAAAGATTGTGTGGAACTAACGGACGTGGGGTTAATCGCACATAATGCTCCTGGTGTTCATTTTTGAGCTTTATCCAACTTTTCTCACAATGTTTTGTTTTGAAATACAGGAACAGGTTACAAATAAATGAATTATAGATCTGTTAACAGTGGTCTCAATCAGTATTTACTGTTATTTCAAGAGCACTGAGGTCTCAAAGGGAATTTAACAAAGTTTCAGTCGCAATCGATCAGCTTCATGGGGAACTGTCGTACTTTGAAACAGGGATGAAATTAGTGGATAACTTATATCCATTTGATGAAATGGAGTTAGATTTTCAGAAGATATTTGATAGGATGCATCCAAGCCATCTAAAAAAAAACCTGGAGGTTTTCACAATTGATAGGAAATGAACTGGCTTGGTAAGGCCACATTTGGAGTACTGTGTACAGTTCTGGTCGCCTCATTTTAGGAAGGATGTGGAAGCTTTGGAAAAGGTGCAAAGGAGTTTTACCAGGATGTTGCCTGGAATGGAGAGTAGGTGTTACGAGGAAAGGTTGAGGGTACTAGGCCTTTTCTCATTAGAACGGAGAAGGATGAGGGGCGACTTGATAGAGGTTTATAAGATGATCAGGGGAATAGATAGAGTAGACAGTCAGAGACTTTTTCCCCGGGTGGAACAAACCATTACAAGGGGACATAAATTTAAGGTGAATGGTGAAAGATATAGGGGGGATGTCAGAGGTAGGTTCTTTACCCAGGGAGTAGTGGGGGCATGGAATGCACTGCCTGTGGAAGTAGTTGAGTCGGAAACATTAGGGACCTTCAAGCAGCTATTGGATAGGTACATGGATTACGGTAAAATGATATAGTGTAGATTTATTTGTTCTTAAGGGCAGCACGGTAGCATTGTGGATAGCACAATTGCTTCACAGCTCCAGGGTCCCAGGTTCGATTCCGGCTTGGGTCACTGTCTGTGCGGAGTCTGCACATCCTCCACAGTGACCCAAGCCAGAATCGAACCTGGGACCCTGGAGCTGTGAAGCAATTGTGCTATCCACGCTTGGATGTGGGAACACCGACTAATGGCGTGTTCGTGTAGCACGCAGGTCTCGATGGCAATCGCTAGGGTGAGCTGCTTTACCTTGAGGAGCTGCTGGCGTAGGGAGTCCGACTGAACACAGAAAACGATCTGGTCGCGTATCATGGAGTCGGAGGTGGGCCCGTAATTACAGGACTGCGCAAGGATGTGGAGGTGGGTGAGAAACGATTGGAAAGGTTCATCCTTACCCTGCAAACGCTGTTGGAATATATAGCGCTCGAAACTTTCATTCACCTCGATGTTGCAGTGACTGTCAAACTTGAGGAGGACCGTCTTGAATTTTGATTTATCTTCACCATCAGCAAAGGTGAGAGAATTGAAAATGTGGGTGGCATGTTCCCCGGCCGTGGATAGGAAGAGAGCGATCTTCCTGGTGTCTGAGGCAGCTTCCCGGTCTGTGGCTTCAAGGTAGAGCTGGAAGCGTTGTTTGAATATCTTCCAGTTGGCCCCCAGGTTACCGGTGATGCGGAGCGGCGGCGGCGGGCAGACGCTGTCCATTTTGCAGGATGGCTGTATGCTGGTGGAAGGCAGATCACTTGCAGGTAGGTCGAAGAAGTTCTAACATCCCTCAACTCCTGGTATCATGATGTGTTGGGTGCTCTGGATCCGTGTAACACATACAGGCCACCAACACTTAAAATAGTACAACACTATTTTATTAAGTTAGAAACTGTTGGACATACTTTCACTGTGGGTTAACACGATGTTAGATTAAACTAAAGACCTATGCCTGTCCTAACCAGTCTATGCACTCAGCACATGGTGAGGATCTGTGCTGTAAGCTGTAAGCTCTGTCCTTCTGAGAGGCTGCATCCCGAATGAGCGGGAACTCTGATGCCCTCTGTCTATATAGTGAGTGTGCTCTAACTGGTGATTGGCTGCGGTGTTGTGTATGTTGATTGGTCTTGCTGTGTGTCCATCAGTGTGTGTGTATCTGCACCATGATATACTGGTGTATATTATGACAGTATGGATTCCAGCCAGGGTTTCATGAGGCAGTTTCTTTTCCTGGTCCATGTGCATCCCCTCTTTCCTCAATTCAATTTGCCACAACCTCCTGAAAATTACACTTCGTTCTGATGTCCTTCTCAATTCTGTAAGATCTTAGGGTTTTGCAGTACAAACCCTTGCAATTAAAAACTCCAAGGTGTAAATTCTTAATTTCTAACACTAGGGTCCTCAGTGGTGCTTGACCTACAAGGTACAAGTAACTGGCATTTGTGAACCAGGTAGAATTTATAGAATCATAGAATTTACAGTGCAGTAGGAGGCCATTTGGCCCATTGAGTCTGCACCAGCCCTTACAAACAGCACCCTAGTCAAGCCCACGTATCTACCCCATCCCCGTAACCCAGCAACCCCCAATTAGCCTTTTTGGACACTAAGGGCAATTTAACATGGCCAATCCACCTAACCCGCACACCTTTGGACTGTGGGAGGAAACTGGAGCACCCGGAGGAAACCCACGCAGACACGGGGTTTATGAAGCAAGATTTTTCATATACTTAAAACAAAGCAATGAAGACGGCATGGAAGTCCTTCATCCCTCAAGTTCTTAGGATTCTGTAAGCATTGCCAGCACAGGATGTGTCTTTCTCTTCTCTGTTTTTGAAGTGAGTTTGAACAGTACGCAGAAGAGTCATACCCCAGAAGTCATGGTAAAACTTTGCCAGCAAAGATGCTAAATTTCCACCTTTCAACCTCATTATTCTTCCTCCCTTATTTGGAAATAGTCAAAATCACCCTTTTTCACTGGCTATAGATGAGTATTAATCCACCTCTGTGATTGGATCACATAGGCTAATTCATCCCTTGTTTCCTTGGCCCCTCCCTGAGTTTGCACTGTATTGCAAACAAATTATACTGTTCTGCATTTAAAGGAAAGGTAACAAACAATGGCTGGAATTCTCCGGCCTTTGGGATTCTCTGTTCCCGTCGGCAGTGCGCCCTCTTCCACTGGCGGGTGTGGGGTGGCTACAATGGTAAATCCCATTGACAAGCAGCAGACGTAGAAAATCCCAACGTCAGTGAATGGTGCGCTGCAAAGAAACAAGCTGGGGATTGGAGAATCCGACCCAATTTACATAGAATTTACAGTGCAGAAGGAGGCCATTCGGCCCATCGAGTCTGCACCGGCCTTTGTAAAGAGCACCCTACTTAAGCCCACACCTCCACCCTATCCCCGTAACCCAGTAAACCCACCTAACCATTTTGGACATTAAGGGCAATTTAGCATGCCCAATCCACCTAACCTGCACATCATTGGACTGTGGGAGGAAACCGGAGCACCCGGAGGAAACCCACACAGACACAGGGAGAATGTGCAGACTCCACGCAGTCACTTGAGGTCGGAATCGAATCCGGGTTCCTGGCATTGTGAGGCAGCAGTGCGGACTACTATGCCACCGTGCCGTCCTAAATGCAGAGGTAGATAGATTCTTGATAAGCCAGTTCTGGTTTATTGCTAGCAAACTTTACTACAACGAATAAAACCTCACAATTACTAATAAATTACACCAGTTTTGAAGATAAATGAGCAAAATATTCACCAGTCAATCAATATCTGTTTTTCTGTGATGCTGCACTTTGATTTCTCTCGGATCTTGTCTGCTCCACTCTGGAGCCACAGACAGGACTGAATAGCTCTTCAAATTGGTGCTTACTCCCTCCAGACCTTCTTCACACTTGCTCTTCTCAGTGGTGGTTACTTCCTCCAGCTCCTCTTTTCATCGCTTCTTCTAAATGGTGGTCACTGTCTTGGGGTCCTCCTTGCAAATGTTCTTTTCTTCCAACTGGTTTATACCAACATTGAAAATGTACATTCTCAGTTTCTCCTGCCCTCACCTTCAAAATGCCTCTCCCCACATTTATTCCAGTTACTCTCTCCTTCATTGCAAGTCATTTGGCCCATTCCCTCTTCTCCAAGTGCAGCCCTTAACCAGGTACCATTGCTAAGGTACCAAACCAAACTGGACCCCTAGTTACTCAGTTCCATTACTCACACTGAAATGGAGGATATACAAATACTCCTATAGCGTATAAGGGAACTGCTCTCCTCACCACAATTTCTGCCGACAGTAAAAGGCTTCAGCAATCTTTTCCTCTAAAAATGTAAATGTCGCCACTTTGAGAACTGACTGGTGGTGATTTAACTTGAGGGTCACCACAGCTCAGGCGAGGGGCAAGGTTGGGGAGGCAGGGCCAACCGCGGAGCGATACCTACAGCGCGGGTTCAATCCCCGTAGCGATTGAGGTTATTCATGAAGGCTCCGCCTTCTCAACCTTGTCCCTTAACTGAGGTGTGGTGACCCTCGGGTTAAATCACCACCAGTCAGCTCTCAAAGGGGAGAGTAGCTTATGGTCCTCTGGCAACATTTTAATCTTTTCCACTCTTCCTATGATGAAACATAGAGCAAGACTCAGGTAGGAGTGGGATATGGGGAGAGGAGCTCCATCCTGTTGCTATGTTCCGAGTTTCTGTTCTTGACAACAAAGCTGAAAATCTTTGATCTCACTCCACTGATGATAATGCCAGAGACCAGATTATAAACTGTTATGAGTGTGGGAATTTGGGAGATTGGTATGTTTTAAAATACAGTGCAGAAGGAGGCCATTCAGCCCATCGAGTCTGCACCGACCCTCTGAGCACCCAACCTAGGCCCAATCCCCAGCCCTATCCCCGTAACCCAGTAACCCCACCTTACCATTTTGAACATTAAGGGCAATTTAGCAAGGCCAATCCACTTAACCTGCACATCTTTGGACTATGGGAGGAAACCGGAGCACCCGGTGGAAACCCACACAGACACAGGGAGAATGTGCAAACTCCACACAGAGTCACCCGAGGTCAGAATCAAATCCGGGTCTCTGGTGCTGCGAGGAAGCAGTGCTAACCACTATGCCACCATGCCAACCATGCCATTCCATATATCACTTGCATATAATTTGATTCGGCTAATTTTTGGCTTCCAAAAATTACAATTGCATGGGGTGAGTGAGAGACCCAATGTTCCAAGCTATAAGCATTTCTAACAAGGTTGTGCACAGGATGAGAAGACCTCAGATTGTATACACATAGCATAAAACCCAACAGCACAAAAGACCCATTGTGTCTGTGCCTCCTCTGTGAAATAATTTAGTCCCACTCGCCCGTTCTTTCCCCCATGGCCGTATAATTATTGCCCTTCATCGGAGGTGATTGAGTAAAGATTTCTTTACAAACTCCTTCAGTGGAGCTGTTTACCCGTTCCCCGCGCCCACGCCCCAGCAAGCTCTCCCTGGCAGTGACATAGCCTCTGAAACATGAGTAATGCCACCTCAAATCCGTAAGTGTATGAACAATACAAAGAAGTGCATCTCTGATGCTATATCAGGCCTGTAGAAGACACCATTTTATTTTGCCAAGTGGAGGAGAAATCAATAACACTCAAAGAGTTAATGAATGGGAGCTGGGTTTTTAAATGCGATTCAAGTGGTGCACAAGAATGATTCCAGGTCCAATTTCATTAGGTTATGGTGACAGGCTGATGGTATCAGGCTGGCTCTCATTAGGGAAAAGAAAATTGAGTGGAGAGATAATCACTGCTTAAAATGTTGAAAGGTTTCATTAAATAGGTTATTTAGCTTAAACTGCGATTAGAGGACGTATAGGACGCGAATGCATAATTGGGAAGACCTCAAGTCACCCTTTTGATTAGAATGCATCTACTTTCCAAACAGCCATTGGTGTGTTGTCATGGGTGCAGATTCAGTGCAGTGTGGGTACTGTGTGTCACAACTGGGAGGTCTAAGGCCTGTGCTGCTAATTCCTATCGCACCACCACTGGCGTATGTGGTAAACCACTGTGTTCTGATATTAGAGGTTGTATGGTAGAACCTGCACTACAGGTTCACCTGTGGCCCCTGCATGCTAGCTCCGCCCAGGAGGCGGGGTATAAATATGCGTGTCCTCCAGCTCGCAGCCATTTCGCCAGCTGCTGTGGGAGGCCACACATCTGATACTAATAAAGCCTCAGTTTGGATTCAACTTCGTCTCCAGTCAAATTGATCGTGCCTCAATTTATTAGTATCAGATTCAGAAGATGGACCTCCGGATTAAACCAGATCGCCTGCAGCTGGATCCACACTCAAGCGACGCCAGAAAGGACTTCCAGCACTAGTTAGCTTGTTTTGAAGTGTATATCAACGCGGCACCGACCCCGGTTCCAGAGGCTCAGAAGATCCACATATTGTACTCCAGACTCAGCTCCAAAGTCTTCCCGCTGATCCAGGATGCGTCCAATTACGCTGATGCCATGACTCGACTCAAAGAAAATTATGAACAGAAGACGAACACGCTCTTCGCCAGACACGTGCTCGCAACTCGTACTCAACTACCTGGTGAGTCAATCGAGGACTTCTGGAGGGCCCTGATCCCACTAGTTCGGGGCTATGACTGATAGGACGTTACAGCTAAGGAGCACTCAGATCTCCTTATGCGGGACGCTTTTGTGACTGGGATTGGGTCTGATATTATCAGGCAGCGGCTCCTAGAAGGGCCACGCGCGACCTCGCAGAGACTAAAACACTAGCGCTCTCCATGACGATCGTCCTGCGCAATGTACAGTCCTACGCCCCCAACCGCGCGGCCCACTCCTCCTACGCTTCATGGGCCCCACACGCAGCCGCCCCAACGGGGGCGCTACCCATCCAATACGCCTGCGCTACGCGCCAGCCAGTGATCCCCGGGGGGCCCGATACTACTTTTGCGGCCAGCAAAAACACCTCTGCCAATGCTGCCCGGCGCGTGCTGCCCTTTATAAGGCCTGCGGGAAGAAGGACCACTTTGCTGCAGTGTGCCAGGCCCGCTCAGCTCCCCCCCCCTCCCCCCCCTCCCCCCCCCCCGCCCGGTCACGGACAATGGGCGCCGCGATCCTCCTCTCCTCCCAGGCCATGTGCGACAAATGGGCGCCGCCATCTTCTCCTCCGCGCAACACATGCGTTCCATGGGCGCCGCCATTTTGTAACCCCCAGGATCTCTGGGCGCCGCCATCTTGTCCACCCCACAGCACATGGACACCAACGGCGTTCCAGGACCTCAACTCAACGGCCGCCTCACTACCCGACGATCAACCACGGCTTGCCTCCATGGCAATCGACCAGTCCCGACCACATAATCTGACCAACGCATCCACCAGCGTGAAAGTCAACGGCCATGTGACCCCCTGCCTACTGGACTCCGGGGGCACCGAGAGCTTTGTACACCCAAATACGGTAAGGTGCTGCTCCCTTAAGGTACACCCTACCAATCAGAAAATCTCCCTGGCCTCCGGATCCCATCGCGTAGCGATCCGGGGGTACTGCACGGTCACGTTCACAGCCCAAGGCGTAGAGTTCCACGGCTTTCGCCTCTACATCCGCCCTAACCACTGCGCTGCACTTATCCTCAGCCTGGACTTCCAGTGCAACCTCCAGAGCCTGACCCTTAAATTCGGCGGACACTTACCATCCCTCACTGTGTGCGGCCTCGCGACTCTAAATGTCGATCCTCCTTCCCTCTTTGCCAATCTAACTCCAGATTGCAAACCCGTCGCCACCAGGAGCAGACGGTACAGCACCCAGGATAAGGGCTTCATCAGGTCCGAGGTCCAGCGGTTGCTTCGGGAAGGCATTATCGAGGCCAGCAACAGCTCCTGGAGAGCTCAAGTGGTAGTGGTTAAATCTGGGGAGAAAAACCGAATGGTCGTGGACTACAGCCAGACCATCAACAGGTACACGCAGCTCAACGCGTATCCTCTCCCATGCATATCTGACATGGTTAACAAGATTGCACAGTACCGGGTCTTCTCAACGGTGGACCTGAAATCCACCTACCACCAGCTCCCCATCCGTAAATCGGACCGGCCATACACCGCCTTTGAGGCAGACGGCCGGCTATATCACTTCCTTAGGGTCCCCTTTGGCGTCACCAACGGGGTTTCGGTCTTCCAAAGGGAGATGGACCGAATGGTCGACCGGTACGGTTTGCGGGCCACGTTTCCGTACCGAGACAATGTGACCATCTGCGGCCATGACCAGCAGGACCACGACGCCAACCGTGCTAAATTTCACCGCACGCCACTCTCCTCAACCTCACATATAACAAGGAGAAGTGTGTGTTCCGCACAAACCGCTTAGCATCCTCGGCTACGTGGTCCAGCATGGAGTTCTGGGGCCCGATCCCGACCGCATGCGCCCCCTCATGGAGCTCCCCTCCCCGACTGCTCCAAGGCCCTCAAAGGTTGCCTGGGGTTCTTCTCATATTACGCGCAGTGGGTTCCAAACTATGCGGACAAGTCCCCCCCACTGATACAGTCCACTCACTTCCCCCTGACGGCTGAGGCTCAACAGGCCTTCGCCCGGATCAGAGCTGATACTGCCAAAGCTGGAATGCACGCTGTAGACAAAACACTTCCATTCCAAGTAGAAAGCGACGCATCGGACGTCGCCCTTGCCGCCACCCTCAATCAGGCAGGCAGACCCGTGGCATTCTTTTCCCGCACTCTCCATGCCTCTGAAATTCGGCACTCGTCCGTCGAAAAAGAGGCCCAGGCTATCGTTGAGGCTGTGCGACATTGGAGGCATTACCTGACCGGCAGGAGATTTACTCTCCTCACTGACCAACTGTCATGTTCTTTTTTTTTTTATTAAATATTTTATTGAAAATTTTTGGTCAACCAACACAGTACATTGTGCATCCTTTACACAATATTATAACAACACAAATAACAATGACCTATTTTATAAACAAAAAATGAATAAATAATAAATAACAAAAATAAAAACTAGCCCTAATTGGCAACTGCCTTGTCACAAGTAACACTCTCCAAAAATATAATTTAACAGTCCAATATATAATTATCTGTAGCAACGACCTATACATACTATACAGTATATATTAACAACCCTGAGAGTCCTGGTTCCTCCCCCCCCCCCCCCCCGATCCTGGGCTGCTGCTGCTGCCTTCTTTTTCCCATTCCGTCTATCTTTCTGCGAGGTATTCGACGAACGGTTGCCACCGCCTGGTGAACCCTTGAGCCGACCCCCTTAGGACGAACTTAATCCGCTCTAGCTTTATAAACCCCGCCATGTCATTTATCCAGGTCTCCACCCCCGGGGGCTTGGCTTCTTTCCACATTAGCAATATCCTGCGCCGGGCTACTAGGGACGCAAAGGCCAAAACATCGGCCTCTCTCGCCTCCTGCACTCCCGGCTCTTGTGCAACCCCATACTGTCATGTTCAATAACACACAGCGGGGCAAGATCAAAAATGATAAAATCTTGCGGTGGAGGATCGAGCTCTCCACCTATAATTACGAGATTAAGTATCGCCCATGCAAACTCAACAAGCCCTCAGACGCCCTATCCCGAGGTACATGTGCCAGCGCACAGGTAGACCGACTCCGGACCCTGCACGACAGCCTTTGTCACCCAGGGGTCACTCGGTTGTACCATTTCATTAAGGCATGATATTTGCCCTACCCCGTCGAGGAAGTAAGGACAATCACCAGGGACTGCCTGGTCTGTGTGGAGTGCAAGCCACACTTCTACCGGCCGGACCGCACGCGCCTGGTGAAGGCCTCCCGCCCCTTTGAACGCCTCAGCGTGGAATTCAAAGGCCCCCTCCCCTCCTCCGATCGACACACATATTTCCTCAGTGTGATCGATGAATACTCCCGGTTTCCCTTCGCCATCCCATGCCCCGACATGACGTCTGCCACCATCATTAAAGTCATTCTATCTTCACTCTGTAAGTTCCTGCTCAGCAGGGGTATCGCCTCCAGCAGAACGATGAGCTACAACCCCCGGGGAAACGGACAAGTAGAAAGGGAGAATGGGACGGTATGGAGGGCCGTCCAGCTGGCCCTGCAGTCCAGGAATCTCCCAGCCTCCCGCTGGCAAGAGGTCCTCCCTGATGCACTACATTCCATTCGCTCATTACTCTGCACTGCCACTAACAGTACACCATGAACGTCTTTTTGCCTTCCCCAGGAAGTCCACATCCGGGGTATCGCTCCCAAATTGGCTTACAGCTCCGGGAACCGTGCTTCTCCGTAAACATGTGCGGCTCCACAAGGCGGTTCCGTTGGTGGAGAGGGTGCACCTACTCCACGCAAACCCACAGTGCACCTACTGGTTGCCCGACGGCCGCCAGGATACTGTCTCCCTCAGGGACCTGGCACCAGCAGGTTCCACCCCGACACCACCCTCGTTGTCCCCGGCGCCGCCCTCCCCTCCCCCCATCGATCCCATCACCACCACCCCTAGGACCGTCCGTCCTCACCCTGCTCACGCGGCACGCTCCGGAGTCAACTTCGACCACGACAGCGCCCACATCGCCGTCACCACTTCGCCGATCTCAAAGAAACATCAAGGCACCGGACCAGCTGAACCTCTGACCGGCCCGCCGGATGCCAAGAGACAATTTTTTTTGCTGCTTTGTAAATATTAAAATTTCTAATTGTATATAGTTACCCACAACCCCGCCGGACTCAATTTTAACAGGGGGTGAATGTGGTAAACCACTGTGTTCTGATATTAGAGGTTGTACGGTCGAACCTGCACTACAGGTTCACCTGGGCCCCTGCATGCTAGCTCTGCCCAGGAGGCGGGTTATAAATATGTGTGGCCTCCAGCTCACAGCCATTTCGCCAGCTGCTGTGGGAGGCCATACATCTGATAATAATAAAGCCTCAGTTTGGATTCAACTTCGTCTCCAGTCAAATTGATCGTGCCTCAGTGTACATTTCACAGAGGTGAAGAATGAAGCCATTCATCCCCTCATGCCTGTGCTAACTCTGTGAAGGAGCAATTTGCCCAGATCCATTCCTGAGCCTTCTTCACGTAAGTCTGCACATTCTTCCTTTTCGGATAACAATTTAATTCCCTTTTGAAAGCCTAAATTGACCCTGCCTCCATCACTAGCCCTCAGACAGTGCATTCCCGACCCTAAACAGTCATTGGGTGAAAAAGTTTCCCCCCATGTCTCCATTCTTATTTTGTCAATGATCTTAAATCTGTACCCTCAGAGAAGCATGAATACTTGTTTCTCTAATACTTAGGCAGGATTCTCCACTTTGTGATGCTGGAAGCGCGATTCGCGATCGGGTGGAGAATCGCACGTAATTGATCAATTGGAATTCGCTCCCGACGCCGATTCCGACGCCGTGCTCTGGTCTCTCGCTGGCAGTGTTATTGCAGTTTGTCGCACCGACAGATCCATGCAAAACTGTCATTTGCATGGATTTCAATGTTATTAGCGACTTGGACACAGTTTGCGGGGAGACAGTGGTGGAGTGGTATTGTCACTGGGCTAGTAATCCAGAAACCAGGGCACCCGGGTTCAAATTCCATCACTGCAGATGCTGAAATTTGAGTTCAATAAAAATCTAGAATTTTAAAATTTTATTTAGTGTACCCAATTCATTTTTTTTTACCAATTAAGGGGCAATTTAGCATAACCAATCCACCTACTCTGCACATCTTTGATTGTGGGGGTGAAACCCACGCAAACACAGGGAGAATGTGCAAACTCCACATGGGCAGTGACCCAGAGCCGGGATCGAACCTGGGACCTTGGCGCCGTGAGGAAGCAGGGCTAACCCACTGCGCCACCATGCTGCCCGGAAATCTAGAATTAAATGTCTAATGATGACCATGAAACCATTGTCGATTGTCATAAAAACCTATCTGGTTCACTAATGCTCTTTAGGGAAGGAATTCTGCCATCCTTACCTGGCCTGGCCTACATGTGACTCCAGATCCACAGCAAAGTGGTTGACTGTTAACTGCCCCCTCAAGGGCAATTATATGGGCAATAAATGCTGGGCCAGCCGGCGACGTCCACGTCCCATGAACAAATTTTAAAAATGCTCCACTCTTTTGTGATGCTCACCCCTCTTAGGTGGAAGGCTCGTGGGCGTGATTTAGTGCAAGTATTGAGAAACGGGGCCTGGATGGCATGGCTGTGGAGAGGGAGCAGGAAGCTAAATTAGCACTGAAAAACCCTAGGTAATTGTTGGGCTTGTTGGGGTGGGGGGAGTTGGGAGGGGAGGGTGGGGGGGGAGCAGGGGCCGGGGCAGTGATGGGGAATGACTTGGTTCCACGTCCGTGGACTTGCGGTGACCAGGATCAGAGTGCCCTGGCTCAGACCGCCATTGCTGCAGTCTGTCTTTTAAACTACTTCCAGGCTCCTGGCTGCTCACACTGCTGAGTACCCCTGTGTCCTCTGAATGATCAGAAGGCCTCCGATGGTCTGGGAGCCCATCAGGCCATTCCTTTGGAAATCTCATACCCCAACAGTTTCGTCAAGGGGATGGGCGTGGCCAAACTCAATCAGGGGCACGCCAGGGGCGGGATTCTTTGACCCCCCGCCGGGTCGGAGAATCGCCGGGGGGGGGTGGCGTGAATCCCGCCCCCGCCTGCTGCCGAATTCTCCGACGCCTGAGAATTCGGCGGGGGCGGGAATCGCGCCGCGCTGGTCGGTGGCCGCCAGCAGCGGCCTACCCGCGATTCTCCGGCACGCAATGGGCCGAGTGGCCGCCGTTTTTTGCCAGTCCCGTCGGCGTAAATTAGAGTAGGTCCTTACCGGCAGGAACTGGCTGTGCGGGCGTTCTCCGGTGTCCTTGGGGGGGTCACGGGGGGATCTGGCCCCAGGAGGTGCCCTCACGGATGACTGGCCCGCGATCGGGGCCCACCAGTCCGCAGGCGGGCCTGTGCCGTGGGGGCACTCTATTCCTCCGCGTTGGCTGCCATTCCTCCGCCATGGCCGACGCGGAGATGAACCCCCCCCTTGCGCATGCGCTGGGTTGACGCCAGCACACGCTGGCGCTCCCGCGCATGTGCCAACTCGCGCCGGCCTGCGGAGGCCCTTCGGTGCCGGTTGGCGTGGCGACAAGCCCCTTCCCCGCCGGCCGGCGTGGCGCAAACCATTCCGGCGCCGGCTTAGCCCCTGAAGGTGCAGAGGATTCCGCACTGTCGGGACGGCCCAACGCCGGAGTGGTTCATGCCACTCCCTCCCGCCGGAGTTGCCCGCCCCGCCGATTACGGCAGAATCCCGCCCCAGGTGTTTGCACTCCTCAGAAGTGCTGCCCCAAAGTAGAGAAAGCAGGGGACCAGCATCGCTCACCCCAAACAAAGGACACCGCACATGACCTTCGTGGTTCTCTGCCCCTCTCAGGGCAAAGGACTCACCAGTGACCCCAAGCCTCCAGATTTGATTTTGATTTTTTATTGTCACATGGAAAAAGTACAGTGAAAAGTATTTTTCTGCGGCCAAGAGAATGTACACAGTACGTACATAGTGGGCAAAAAAGAATAATCAACAGAGAACACTGACAATTGGTTCATTGACAAACACTGATTGGTTACAGTGCGGAACAAGGGGCCAAACAAAGCAAATACACGAGCAAGAGCAGCATAGGGCGTCGTGAATAGTGTTCTTACAGGGAACAGATCAGTCCGAACACTATTCTGGCGGTGATCAGGAGGGCAGTCTTGTGTCTGTGTCCACCCTTGGGAAGAGGGTGTCCCTCAGCTCCTCATTGGCATGGAGCTGAGGGTGCATCCCGGACTCCCGACCACTGAGGGTCCATCCCGGACTCCCGACCACTGAGGAATGCGCCATCTTCGTGGCTGCAGTGAGTGTCCGCCCCACTTATTTTTTTTAATTTTAGAGAACCCAATTATTTATTTCCAATTAAGGGGCAATTTAGCATGGCCAATCCACCTAACCTGCTGCGCACCAATTGGCTGCTGTGTTTCTAATATTACAACAATTACCTCACTTGAGAAAAGTACATTGTTGGTTGGATGGCACTTTGGGATGTCCTGAGATCCGGAGAGGTGCTATACAAATACAAATCTTCCTTCCTGTTTCAATCTATCTCCACATTCTAATTTATCTTATTAGTCAGGTATCTGCCAGAAAATTATTATTCTAAATTAGCATCAAAAGTTTTTACAGAGAGAATTAATACTGCTAATTTAATGTTTACATAAGCATTACATGAACCTAAAAGTAACTGCACTTTGATTTGATAATTGCAGCCATTGATGAGTCAAATTGAATAAACACAAACTATAATCTTTGCCTCTGATATTGTGTGTTGGATCTATCATTTATCATTCTTATTTGCACCTGATTTCCAATATGTGTGGTTAATGCAACAAAAGTAAAGGTAGGAACAATTTACTGTAATTATCTGAAATCATTGATGTTTATTAGGCAGGATGAATACAACACACGTGCTCACTTTCTAATTAGATCTATTATTTTCAGGTCTTTTTCTCTGAGTGTCCAAGATTTAAACTGAGCTCCTTGGCTCTCTGAAAATCAATCCACTCAAGTAGCACCCAATCACCACCGGTTACCAGGCAGACTATAGCCTTTTGGCCAATTCATTTGTCACCAGACAACCAATCAAACCGAATCCCCCCCCCATCTCCCAGATGCCATGGAGTCTGAGTTCTGTTGTCCAAAGCTAGCACCATATACTATGGGTGCGATTCAATGGCCACACTGTGCGGGACAAATAGCTCGCTGCGGTGCAATGTGGCTTATAAAAGCCATAGACCTGCTCCCGGGATCTACTCGGATCTCGAGATCCACCGTGATCTTGCGAGACGTTGCAATGTAAATCCCACCCATTGTATCATCTTCAGACTGTGAACTCTCATCTCCACCTTCACTCCATTTTTATTTTTAATTATCATTTAAATATCCCAACACCGCATTCACTCAGCGCCCAGGGGGGCAACAGACGCGCCTGCAAGGCCTCAACGGGGTGCCGATTAACACTGGTTTCCACAAGTATGGGCCAGTCATGTAGGCACCTCAGGGGGACTTGGGGGTCATTAGAGCCGTCCAGATGGTCGGGGACAGGGCAGGGTAGTACCGTAACATTCCCTCTGACACCTGGGCATCTTGACAATGCCAGCCTGGCACTGTGTCAGGCTGCCAGTGCCCAGGTACCAGGAGTATGCCGAGGTTCGGGGCCAGAAGGGCCATGACATGAAGGGGGGGGGGGGGGCATGAAGGGGCTGCAGAAAGGTTGGAGTGGGGTGAAGTGGGATCCCGAAAGTTGAAGAGATTGGGCAGCCTTTTAAAATGATGTCCGATCTGTGAGGAGCCGATATTGCTGGACTCGGACTCCATGGCACCCAGTGTACAGCTTCATATTTCTGTGAGCTCATTGGGGTCATTTCTACTGCTGGAGGAGGCGGAGGGATGTTGGGTGGGTGGTGGGGGGGGGGGGGGGTTGCTGGAGGGAGTTGAGATATGGGGTTTAAAAACTAAAAAAAAAAGAAAAACCCAACTCCCAACTCTTTAATTCTGGTTTTAATGGAAGCAGGCTTCCAATCCATCGCAGGAAACACATCCTCCCTTAAAATGTTCCATGAGTCCCAATAAGCAAACCCACAAACACCACCTTGCAATCTGTGCAGCTTCTCGACATACCTAAGCAGGCTCCTCCTCGCCCTGCCATCTGACCTCCGCCCCCCCCCCCCCCCCCCCCCCCCCGCCCCCCCCCTCCTCGATCACCGAGCCCCTTCTGATGCATCACCCCAATTGCTGACAGATCCCTCACTGCGAGCTGGAGGTTGACCCACCTGATAGTCAGACAACAGTTAGTGTGCATGGTTGATATAAGAAATTAGATTTTTAAAAATGTTCTGTTATTAAATTCGGCAGGACTCTGGGAAAACACAGACTTCTGGATTTTGCAGCTGCTGAACCTCGCTCCCCAGCTCCTCAACCCCCCCAATCCCTGAACATTTCCCTTCCCACTGCTATTATTGGGGCCTTTGAGTGCAGTGGGCCTTATTATTCACTGTATGGGCATCACAGTGGAGCAGTGGGTTAGCCCTGCTGCTGCCTCATGGCCCTGAGGTCCCAGGTTCGATCCCGGCTCTGGGTCACTGTCTGTGTGGAGTTTGCACATTCTCCCTGTGTTTGCGTGGGTTTCACCCCCACAACCCCAAGATGTGCAGGGTAGGTGAATTGGCCACCCTAAATTGCCCCTTAATTGGAAAAAATCAATTGGGTACACTAAATTATGAAAAAATATATATATTATTCGCTGTATTTTGAGGTACAACATCACGCACTAAGTTGTACACCATCGGTCCGAGAGGATTTTTGTAGTTACTTTAACTTGTCAAAAACCCTTTCATAGAACATAGAACGATACAGCGCAGTACAGGCCCTTCGGCCCACGATGTTGCACCGACATGGGAAGTCAAAAAACAAAAGCCATCTAACCTACACTATGCCATTATCATCCATATGCTTATCCAATAAACTTTTAAATGCCCTCAATGTTAGCGAGTTCACTACTGTTGCAGGTAGGGCATTCCACGGCCTCACCACTCTTTGCGTAAAGAACCTACCTCTGACCTCTGTCCTATATCTATTACCCCTCAGTTTAAGGCTATGTCCCCTCGTGCTAGCCATTTCCATCCGTGGGAGAAGGCTCTCACTGTCCACCCTACCTAACCCCCTGATCATTTTGTATGCCTCTATTAAGTCTCCTCTTAACCTTCTTCTCTCTAACGAAAACAACCTCAAGTCCATCAGCCTTTCCTCATAAGATTTTCCCTCCATACCAGGCCACATCCTGGTAAATCTCCTCTGCACCCGCTCCAAAGCTTTCACGTCCTTCCTATATTGAGGTGACCAGAACTGTACGCAATACTCCAAATGCGGCCGTACCAGAGTTTTATACAGCTGCAACATGACCTCATGACTCCGGAACTCAATCCCTCTACCAATAAAGGCCAACACTCCATAGGCCTTCTTCACAACCCTATAAACCTGGGTGGCAACTTTCAGGGATCTATGTACATGGACACCGAGATCCCTCTGCTCATCCACACTTCCAAGAACTTTACCATTAGCCAAATATTCCGCATTCCTGTTATTCCTTCCAAAGTGAATCACCTCACACTTCTCTACATTAAACTCCATTTGCCACCTCTCAGCCCAGCTCTGCAGCTTATCTATGTCCCTCTGTAACCTGCCACATCCTTCCGCACTGTCGACAACACCACCGACTTTAGTGTTGTCTGCAAATTTACTCACCCACCCTTCTGCGCCCTCCTCTAGGTCATTTATAAAAATGACAAACAGCAACGGCCCCAGAACAGATCCTTGTGGTACGCCACTTGTAACTGAACTCCATTCTGAACATTTCCCATCAACCACCACCCTCTGTCTTCTTTCAGCTAGCCAATTTCTGATCCACAACGCTAAATCACCCTCAATCCCCAGCTTCGGTATTTTCTGCAATAGCCTACCGTGGGGAACCTTATCAAACGCTTTACTGAAATCCATATACACCACATCAACTGCTCTACCCTCGTCTACCTGTTCAGTCACCTTCTCAAAGAACTCGATAAGGTTTGTGAGGCATGACCTACCCTTCACAAAGCCATGCTGACTATCCCTAATCATATTATTCCTATCTAGATGATTATAAATCTTGTCTCTTATAATCCCCTCCATGACTTTACCCACAACAGACGTGAGGCTCACCGGTCTAAAGTTGCCGGGGTTGTCTCTACTCCCCTTCTTGAACAAAGGGACCACATTTGCTATCCTCCAGTCCTCTGGCACTATTCCTGTAGCCAATGATGATATAATAATCAAGGCCAAAGGCTCAGCAATCTCTTCCCTGGCTTCCCAGAGAATCAAAGGATAAATCCCATCAGGCCCCGGGGACTTATCTATTTTCAGCCTGTCCAGAATTGCCAACACCTCTTCCCTTCGTACCTCAATGCCATCTATTCTAATAGCCTGGGTCTCAGCATTCTCCTCCACAACATTCTCTTTTTCCTGAGTGAATACTGACGAAAAATATTCATTTAGTATCTCACCTATCTCTTCAGACTCCACACACAACTTCCCATCCCTGTGCTTGAGTGGCCCTACTCTTACCCTAGTCATTCTTTTATTCCTGACATACCTGAAGAAAGCTTTTGGGTTTTCCTTGATCCTCCCTGCCAAATACTTCTCATGTCCCCTCCTTGCTCGTCTTAGCTCTCTCTTTAGATCCTTCCTCGCTACCTTGAAACTATCAAGCGCCCCAACTGAAACTTCACACCTCATCTACACATAGGCCTCCTTCTTCCCCTTAACAAGCGATTCCACTTCTTTGGTAAACCACGGTTCCCTCGCTCGACGCCTTCCTCCCTGCCTGACCGGTACATACTTATCAAGAACTGTCTTGTAGCTGTTCCTTGAACAAGCTCCACATATCCAGTGTGCCCAACACTTGCAGCCTACTTCTCCAACCTATCCCCCCCAAGTCATGTCTAATGGCATCATAATTGCCTTTCCCCCAGTTATAACTCTTGCCCTGCGGGGTATACTTATCCCTTTCCATCACTAACGTAAACGTCACCGAATTGTGGTCACTGTCCCCAAAGTGCTCACCTACCTCCAAATCTAACACCTGGCCTGGTTCATTACCCAAAACCAAATCCAATGTGGCCTCTCCTCTTGTTGGCCTGTCAACATATTGTGTCAGGAAACCCTCCTGCACACATTGTACAAAAAACGACCCATCTAATGTACTCGAACTATATCTTTTCCAGTCAATATTTGGAAAGCTAAAGTCTCCCATAATAACTACTCTGTTACTTTCGCTCTTATCCAGAATCACCTTCGCCATCCTTTCCTCTACATCCCTAGGACTATTTGGAGGCCTATAGAAAACTCCCAACAGGGTGACCTCTCCTTTCCTGTTTCTAACCTCAGCCCATACTACCTCGGAAGAAGAGTCCCCATCTAGCATCCTCTCCACCACCGTAATACTGTTTTTGACTAGCAGCGCCACACCTCCCCCTCTTTTGCCTCCTTCTCTGCGCTTACTAAAACACCTAAACCCCGGAACCTGCAACAACCATTCCTGTCCCTGCTCTATCCATGTCTCCGAAATGGCCACAACATCGAAGTCCCAGGTACCAACCCATGCTGCCAGTTCCCCTACCTTATTTCGTATACTCCTGGCATTGAAGTAGACACACTTCAAACCACCTACCTGAACACTGGCCCCCTCCTGCGAAGTCAAATCTGTGCTCCTGACCTCTATACTCTCATTCTCCCTTACCCTAAAACTACAATCCAGGTTCCCATGCCCCTGCTGCATTAGTTTAAACCCCCCCAAAGAGCACTTTCCTTACAAAATTACAAATACTCAACTGTAATTAATAATAATTAGATGGGGGGGGGGGGGGGAAATAATTTTTGTTAAAAAATAAAATAAAATAAATAAATAATAATAATTAGATAGCAAATCAATTTCTTCCCTCATGAACCCACTTGGAAAATAACCAATACATAAGTCAACTGTTCTCCATGTATCATCAATCAGTTTCTAACGTTTGTTCTTGAGATGCGGATATGACAGCTTCATCATATTTCTTGTCCAGGAGGTAAGAAGGGGGCAGTCGGCCTCCTTGAACCAGACAGTTCTTATGTTGATGGATGGTGCTCCTAAAGTAATGCGAGGAAGATAACTCCAGGATTGTGACTCAGCCATAATGATGAGATGTAATAAAAGTCCAGCAGGGACGTCGTGTGTGTCTTGGAGGGACCATTATATTTTTATTCACAAAGGTCTAATTGTCTCTCTCCCCACTCTTTTAATATTACAACACTGGAAAAAAAATCCATTATGCTGAATGTCATTTGCTTCATTCCTCTCTAGTCCTCCTGGCGAAATACAATTTCCAAATCCAATTTATTTCTTTCCAGTCCTTTATCTCTTTTTTCACCCCAGGCTTTTGCGTAGAATTTAATTTATTCACTCATTAATTTTGGACAGTGCGTCCAGTGCACCGAAGGAACAGGTCAGGGTTAATGGTTGGGAGGTGCCAGGAATTTAAAAAAATATATATATTTTATTGAAAATTTTTTCTAACCAACATTTTTCCCTCTTACAAAACAAACGCAACAATAACAAAATAGAAAATTTTAACAATACACAAGTAACAAAACCCCATTATCTATTGACCTATACTAAACTAAACCCCCCCCCTCCCCCTCCCCCCCCCCCCCCTTCCCCCTGCGGTGACAGGAATTTTGATGGCATTGTGAAACATTGGTCTCGATATTCCCCCCCTTTCTTGCCCTGCCCTGCCACGATGTCAGCGAGAGGGTTGGGCATGGGTGAAAGAGAGAGATGCGGGTAACCTGACCCCAAAATGCTGCACATTTGCCTGCTATGGTAGCGGATATCGGTGTGCCCAGGTGTCCGGTCATATAATCCGATAGTTTATTGACATGCTTCAATCAGGCTCCTACAATACAATTGGAAGTGAAATGAATGCTCCCTAAGGTAAGTGGATTTTTTAACACCTCTTGTGGGCCAGGAAAAACAGGTGCGCTCCTCTCAGGCTCCTCAAGGAAGCCTGTGGCCTTCCCTAGCTGCCATGCGCCCCAGCCTCCAAGCTTCAGCTCTCAGTTCTCTGGTATATATGCCTGCCCCTCCACTAGCCAGTTGCCACCCAGAGCTTCCCCCTCACCCTCCTGACTACCCCGAATCATCCTCAGCCATGCCTCCTGTTCTCAGTGTTCCATTCCGCCCACCTGCCATTTGGATGGCATCCACCATTTGGGGGTGGCGGCCATATGAGAGGCAATGCTTCATGATGCGAATTAGGCTCTGCTTTCAAGAATAGCTGGACTTCTGCAACCTCACCTTAGCTCTTGCCTGTTTTAGGCCTCACCCGCAGCCTGCCCACGTCCCTGGAAATATTGGGACCACTGGCTTCTGTCCTCGAATACAACTCATCACGTCAGAGCCAATGGTTTGAAGGGAGAGATTCCCCACTCGAAACATCTCCTTTTCCCCAGTCTCCCTGCTGCCCAGTGACCTCTTCACTGCGATGAATCAGTTGGCTAAGAACCAGGAGCGGGCTTCACCAGAAGGAGCTGGGAAATCCAGAACGGCCTGGTCGCATTGGCCCTCCTGTAACCTCGAGGATAAAAGATGTAGGGTGTGATTCTCATGTCCGCCAGCTGCGGGTTTCTCCGTGGCGCGCTGTTCGTTGACAGACGGATGCTAAACTCCTGTTGCTTGTCAGTGGGATTTCCTATTGTAGCCACCCCATGCCGCTGGGAAACTTGCTGGCGGGGCTGAACTGCCGGTGGAGAAATTGAATTGGTGTAAGTTCAGGGTGAGGTGAAAGGGGGAACGTTAGGAGATTTTTGGTCTGGTGGCTAGTGGAAGGGATGGAAAGGGGGGGGGGACACGGTGGAGGCAGTTGATCAGATGATCTAGATCTGAGTGAAAGAAGCCCATGAGTTTCTTGCACTTATTTTTGGAGGAGACAGGGCAGAGTGGGTTAAGAGGGAGATTTGCATTCCAGAATGATCCTGAAGGACAGTGGAGACTTTATCAGAGGTTAAAATTGTTGCAAATGGACAACAGTGTGACCAACATATGAAGAAGAAAGAATGAACATGCTTTTATTAGACTGTCTTGTTATCGTTTTAAGATGCACCAACTCATTAAGCATTCAGTCAGCTTGCTAGGTAGGCGAGCTTGGCAGTCAACTGTGTTTGCTGCAAGATCTCCCAATGAGTGCACAACATCCTGTCTCCTAATTGGAGATGGCTGAATAGGAGACAGCAATGATACCTGCCACTTGCTCATCTCATGCAGGTTAGCTGAGTCCAGGACCGTATTTACTTGAGGTTCGGCTTGTGAATACCGCATACTGATTGACAAGTGCTAGGAGCTTAAACCTGGTGGAAATCAGCCCTGCGGTGTCTCTTCAGGCTGCACTCACAAACCCCTTGTTAGCCAGGTACAGAATGACAGCAGGGAGAAAACATTTTGTTGGAGGAGCTCCACGTGGCACACGATGAAGCACAGAATAGAAATGAGAGACAGTAACAAACATCTTACAGTATGTGGTATTGTAACTGGACTGGTAAACCAAAGACCCAGAATAATGCGCTGGGGACCCGGGTTCAAATCCCACCGTGGCAGATGGTGAAAATTGAATTCAATTAAAAATCTGGAATTAAAAGTTGAAGAATGACCGTGAATCCATTTTCGATTGTCATAAAAACTCATCTGGTTCACTATGGGAAGTGAATCTGTCCTCCTTACCTGGTCTGGCCTACTTGTGACTCTAGATCCCCAGCAATGTGGTTGACTCTTAACTGACCTATTGAGGGAAATTAGGGATGGGCATCAAATGCTGGCCCAGCCTGCGACGCCCACATCCCACGAACGAATAAAAGAAAATCACCTCGCTGTGCGTGCTTGCTAATCCATTCTTCTCAGTGAAATAATTGAAGGAAGCCCAGCCCGCTCCCCTTTGGATGAAGCCCACAACCTCACACTTTAAATGATTCATTGGGCGCGATCCATCGGTCTCACTGCACCTGAAAAGCAGCTCACTGTGGTGCAGCGTGGCCATTGAAAACCGGGAGTCCCCACGCCCGGGATCAAACCAGCTTGCCACGCCTCCCGAGATCCAAGGCGTTCTCGTGGGACATTGCGATGTAACCTCGCCCATAACGGGCAGGATCATTTTTTGGCAAATCTGCATGTTAGCTCGAGGCAGTTAGCCTCACTCTAATGTGCGGATTCCCCAGGTAACTGAGACTTTGGGATTCAGCCCCTTCACCTCAGAGACCCCGATCGAGCGCCGTTCAGCTCTGGACCCCACAAACAGGCACCAAACGGAACAGCACTTGTGGGGGTTTCTTAGGGGATCAGAGACCCCCAGCTGCATGCCCTTTGGGCAGGGTGGTGCCTTGGCACTGCTGGTGCCACCTGGGCACCTTGACAGTGCCAGCCTGGTGCCTTGGCAGTGACCCCTGGGTGCCGTTTGGCATTGCCAAGGTGCCAAGCTGGCAGTTGTTGCACGTGTCAGGCAGGGAATGCCCGGTGTGGGTATTGGGGGAAAGGTGTGAGGGGGGGCCCTTCCACAGTGCATTCAGGCTGGGGGGAAGGTCTGGGAACGTTTTGGTGGAGGCCTCTTAGCTGTTACATTTCAGCATTTAAAAGAAGCGCCTCGCTCTCTCTCTACCCTGTACAAATCGGGGCTATGTGCAGCCTCGGCCGTGCGTTCCCCGTTCAGGCACCTTGGGCGTCATTCTCCGAACCCCCAGCGGGTCGGAGAATGGCCGTTGGCCGCCGTGAATCCCGCCCCCGCCGGTTGCCGAAGTCTCCGAAGGGAGAAAAGTCGGCGGGGCGTTAATGGCGCCGCTGCCGTCGGAGAATGGCACAGGTCTGCGCAAGGCAGCCGATTTTCGGCCTGCCGATATTCTCCCTTCCGGATGGGCCGAAGTCCCGTCGACGTGATGACGTCGACGTAAATTAAACCTCCTTTTCATCGGCGTGACCCTGTGCTCCAGGGTCACGCCGACCAGCGTGGAGGTGAGTGACGGCCTGGGGGGTTGGCTATGGGCAGGCGATGGCGTGGCCGCAGTCTGAATGCGTGAGGAGAGGTGTGTCTCGGGTTGTGTGTGTGTGTGCGCGGCGGGTGGGGGTGGTTAGAATAGGCTGGGCTCCGGGGGAGTTCCGGGAGGGGGGTCCGTGGCGGGGAGGAGGTTGGGGTCCGTGCCGGGGAGGGGGATGGGGGGTCCGTGCCGGGGAGGAGGTTGGGGTCCATGCCGGGGAGGAGGTTGGGGGGGGTCCGTGCCGGGGAGGAGGTTGGGGGGGGTCCGTGCCGGGGAGGGGGATGGGGGGTCCGTGCCGGGGAGGAGGTTGGGGTCCGTGCCGGAGATGAGGTTGGGGGGGTCCATGCCAGGGAGGAGGTTGGGGGGAGTCCGTGCCGGGGAGGAGGTTGGGGGGGGGGTCCGTGCCGGGGAGGGAGATGGGGGGTCCGTGCCGGGGAGGAGATTGGGGGGGTCCGTGCCGGGGAGGGGGATGGGGGGTCCGTGCCGTCGAGGAGGTTGGGGGGGGTCTGTTCCCCATGGTCCAGGGCGCGATTGATGGGATGCACGTCGCCGTGCGGCCACCTGCAGATAACAGGGCCGTGTTCACCAATAGGAAGGGGACCTATTCGATGAACATACAGGTGGTCTGCGACCACCACATGATGATCCTGCACGTCTGTGCCTGTCACCCAGGCAGTGTACACGACTCATACGTGTTGTCGCGGTCATTCATCCCCGGCATGTACGAGGGACGCCATCCCCGGCTGAGGGGCTGGTTTCTGGGCGACAGGGGCTACCCATTGCGATCGTGGCTGATGACGCCTATACGGAGGCCACGCAATGAGGTGGAGAACCGCTACAATGATGCCCATGTAGCGACACGGGGAGTGATAGAGAGGTGCTTTGGCGTGCTGAAGATGCGTTTCAGGTGCCTGGACCTCTCTGGAGGTGCCCTCCAGTATCGGTCAGATAGGGTCGGCCGCATCATTGTGGTGTGCTGCGTCCTGCACAACATAGCCCAGCAGAGGGACGATGTGCCGCAGGCAGAGGAGGGCGGAGTGGAGGAGCAGCAGGAAGAGGCGCAGTCCTCCCCAGATGAGGGGGATGGGGGTAATGGTCAGGGCAGACGGGGTAGACACAGGCGGGTGGCTGTCCACCGTTACCGGCTGGCCCAGCGGGCACAGGACAGACTGATAGCCGCCCGCTTCACTGACTAGATGGGCGTGGGAATCGGGTAGTATGGCCACAGACCGCACACCATGGCAACAGCCGACCACCCACACCCCCCACCCATCCACCCACCCAGCACCCTCACCCCCCTCCCCAACCCCACCCACCCCACCCGCATGCACACCACCCCCCCCCCCCATTGCCGATCCACCTGCGGCACAACGGGCCGGGCTCACACAGTTGCGGGTGGACGCGTGTCTATCGCAGGCCATGGAGGATGATGACAACCCGACCTGCGGTGAGCTCCTGGCTCCACATCGTTGGACTATGTCTGACCCATGGCCACAGTACCACCATCCACCCGGACCATCCCTGCATGCGGCTGTGACACTGCAGCGCACAGTCCCGTCCTCTGCCCGGGGGATATTGATGGCGGCCCAGGGGGAACGGGGCAGACTCACCTGGGGCTGAGGTTAGACCACCCCTCACACACACACTTGCGCTCAACGTACATGACACCCCCGCACGCTTTGGACAGGGCACAAAGGCAGCTTCTGTAGGTGTAACATTGACTTTAATAACCAAAGGAGTTCATGCACGTGCCCTAGCCCCTAAAACTCATCTGTGCCCTGCACCCATGCCAACTTACTCAGTGTCTAATTGTTTGGCCTTACGGGCCCTTTGACTACGTCGACGTGGTTCCCCAGACGGTACAGCAGAACTGGAGGTGGACTCCTGTGATTCCTGCCCTCTGACACTGGATCCGTTTGGCGGCCGTTTCCTGGGGCGTCCTGGCCTAGATGGGCCAGGCTGCGGCCCGGGCGACTGGGATGGCGAGCTGCCAGCCTGTCCTGCCCGATGCACCTGGGACGGAAGGGGGGGAGTCCGATGTGTCGCGGTGTTCCGGGACCTCCCCTACAGGGGGAGCCGGGACGGACCACACCACCTCCTCCTCCCTCGGGGTGCCCGATGGCCCCCAGGCCTCTACATGGGTGGGGGATGCGAACGGACTGGCCATCCGACGCCCCCCCGACATCTGGCGCTGCCAGTCCTGGAGGCCCGTGCTGGTATCGACAGGGGTCTGCAGGTT
Source organism: Scyliorhinus torazame (assembly GCF_047496885.1). Lineage (NCBI taxonomy): Eukaryota > Metazoa > Chordata > Chondrichthyes > Carcharhiniformes > Scyliorhinidae > Scyliorhinus > Scyliorhinus torazame. The sequence continues at coordinate 177,326,943 of NC_092721.1, read as the reverse complement.
TGCAGCCATGGAGCCCAGGGGGTTGGCAAACCCTGTCTGTGACAGTGCGACGCCGGCTCGCACATGGCCACTGGCGCCGATGCCCTCAGCGATGGCCTGCAGAGACTGGGCCATGGCCTGCAGAGACTGGGCCATGGCCTGCTAAGACTGGGCTATGGTGTTGAGCGCCTCTGCCATCTGGCGCTGGCACTGGCTCATGGCCTCCTGTGAGAGGGCAGCCATGTCCTGGGCCACAGACGGTGCCTGCACGGAAAGCCCCAGGCCTCGCAAACCGTTCCTCATGTCTGACACCGTCGCACCCATTGCCTCCACCGCGGACGCCACCCATGCGGTGTCGGCCTGGGTGGCACGTAATACCGGCACCACTTCCAGCTCCTGGACGCGGGTGGACTCCTCCACCTGCGACTGCAGCCGCCGCAAGCCGGCCGTCACCCTCTTCGCTCGTCTCCGGGTCTGTGGTTGCATCGGATCTATGTGTGGGTGTGGTAACTCCAGGAACCCGGGATCCACCTGGGCGGCAGATGTTCGCTTGGCCTGGGCTGCCCTCCGACCGCCCGGCCCCTCTGCTGCTCCTACCTCCACCTGCTGTACCGGGACGGCTGTGTTGTGCGCACCAGTGAGTGTACCAGACGCCTCATCACTAAAGTGCCCAACCGAGGTGAGTGTTTCTGCGATGGTGGAGGGTGTTGGTGACAGCAGTGGCGTTGTGTCGTGCTCTTCGTCCCACTCTGAGTCCATGGCACTTTGGGGTGGGGGTTCGTCTCCACCCATCCACTCTGAGTCACTGTCCGGTATTTTGTCTTCCTGGGTAGTGCTGTCCCGGGTAGGGGTGTCCTGGGTAGTGCTGTCCCGGGTAGGGGTGTCCTGGGTAGTGGTGTCCTGGGTAGTGGTGTCCTGGGTAGTGGTGTCCTGGCTCGGATGTGACGGGGGCCTGTGGCTGCCCCCCTCGTCGCTGGGTGGTCGCTCCCGCACGTGACGGGGGTGTCGTCTCCCTGTTGCTCCAGGTCTCTCCATCTCCCGTGGAGGGGCATCCTACGGGCGTCGCATGCTGGAGGGTCCGGGTCTCTCTGTCTCCCGTGGCCTCCGAGGGGCATCCTGCGGGCGTCGCATGCTGGAGGGTCCGTGTCGCTCTGTCTCCCGTGGCCTCCGAGGGGCATCCTACGGGCGTCGCATGCTGGAGGGTCCGGGTCGCTCTGTCTCCCGTGGCCTCCGAGGGGCATCCTGTGGGCGTCGCATGCTGGAGGGTCCGGGTCTCTCTGTCACCCGTGGCCTCCGAGGGGCATCCTGCGGGCGTCGCATGCTGGAGGGTCCGGGTCTCTCTGTCTCCCGTGGCCTCTGAGGGGCATCCTGCGGGCGTCGCATGCTGGAGGGTCCGGGTCTCTCTGTCTCCCGTGGCCTCCGAGTGGCATCCTGCGGGCGTCGCATGCTGGAGGGTCCGGGTCTCTCTGTATCCCGTGGCCTCCGAGGGGCATCCTGCGGGCATCGCATGCTGGAGGGTCCGGGTCTCTCCGTCTCCCGTAGCCTCCGAGGGGCATCCTGCGGGCGGTCTGCATCTGCGGGGATGGGTGCCTGGACGTTTGGTCCTGCGATACACAATGAAGCATGCATGGTTAGACACGCAGGCAGTGATCAGGTGATATGGGGGAGGGGGATATAGGTGAGGGGGGATATGGGGACGGGCTGTCGGTGCCTCACTTGCTAGAACGCCCCTGACCTCTGCATCAGCAACCTCCCGGTCGTCAGGTCCGCCAGCCAGTTCCAGGGCCCTTTCCTCGTGATCGGTCAGTGGCCTCTCATCAGCGGGGCCTCCTCCAGTCCTCACATGCTCCCTATTGTTGTGTGCGCGCTTCTCCTGTGGGGGGGGGGGGGGGGGCGGTGGTGGCAGGGGTAAAAGGCAACACTGTTAGGCAGGTATATGAATGCACGCCATCGGTTGCGCGAGCATTGCAGAGGTTAAGGATAGGGCTGGATTCACTTGGGGATATGGGGGATATTGGGGAGGGGGGGATATGGGGGATATGGGGGAGGGGGGATATGGGGGAGGGGGGATATGGGGAGGGGGGATATGGGGGAGGGGGGATATGGGGGATATGGGGGAGGGGGGATATTGGGGAGGGGGGATATGGGGGAGGGGGGATATTGGGGATGGGGATATGGGGGAGGGGGGATATGGGGGAGGGGGGATATGGGGGAGGGGGAAATGGGGAGGGGGGATATGGGGGAGGGAGGATATGGGGGATATGGGGAGGGGGATATGGGGAGGGGGGATATGTGGAGGGGGATATGGGGGAGGGGGGATATGGGGGAGGGGGGATATTGGGGAGATGGGGGATATGGGGGAGGGGGGATATGGGGGATGTGGGGGAGGGGGGATATGGGGGAGGGGGGGTATGGGGGATATAGGGGAGGGGGGATATTGGGGAGGGGGAATATGGGGGATATGGGGAAGGGGGAATATGGGGATTTGGGGAGGGGGATATGGGGGAGGGGGATATGGGGGATATGGGGAGGGGGGATATGGGGGAGGGGGGATATGGGGAGGGAAGATATGCGGGAGGGGGGATATGGGGGAGGGGGGATATGGGGGAGGGGGGATATGGGGGATATGGGGGAGGGGGCATATGAGGGATATGGGAGAGGGGGGATATGGGGGAGGGGGGATATGGGGGAGGCTAACCCTGTCTGCTCTGACGAGGTCGTTCACCTTCTTGTGGCACTGGGTGCCTGTCCGTGGTGTCAGGACCGCAGCGGTGACGGCCTCTGCCACTTCCCTCCACAGACGCCGGCTGTGGCGTGGGGCAACTCTGCGACCATGCCCGGGATACAGGGCATCCCTCCTTTGCTCCACTGCGTCCAGAGCGCCTCCACATCCCGTGACTCGAACCTCGGGGCTGAGCGGCGGCCAGCCATCCAGTCGGGTGTTGCGGTCGGGTGTTCCGGTCGGGTGGGGGGGAGCAGCGCGGCCTTATGAGCCGTCACGCCGTGCAGCGCGTATGACGCTGCACGGCGTGAACCACTGCGCAAGCGCGGATCCCGTTACGTCGCTGCTAGCCCATTTCGGGCCGGAGACTATCGACCCATTTTTCCGACGTGACGCAAGTCGGATTTGCGCCATTTTTTGCGCCGATAACGGAGAATTTCGCCCCTGAATCAGCGTGAGTGGCATTGAATAGCCACGTGATTCTCGCCACTGTGAGCACCGGGAAACATGAGGCTAAACAAAAGACTAGTTCCCTTTTGGGAGGTTGGCGCCCATTGTGTTACCTTTCACTCGAATTCATGTTAATAGGCCACCTGCTGAAACTTAACAGTTAAGATAACTAATTTTATATTACCTTTAACATATTATAATTAATAATGAATATAAGATTTGTCTGGATTGCTCAACAAGTTATGCAGTACTGCAATACATTGTGAAGAAAGAGTCCTAATGTGTAATAGAAGGTGTTGCTTAACTCACTATGTTGCACAATGAATTTGAACTTTGACTTCTGTAGTAAGTCTGAAGAAGCAAATCAAAGGTTGAAACCAGCAGTGTAAGTAAGGCAGCTCAAAGACACAGATTTATCCTAAAGACTTTTTTATAGAGAAGATTCAGAACAAAGGAATAATTATTAAATGGCTTTATCAACCAGAAATACTTTTAAACGCAGCTTTAGCTATCCATGCATTGAGATCCATTATCAAATCAGCCTGGAATGCAATTATGTTCAAAGCTATCCTGCCTTGAACGGTGGTGGGGTGAAATCTTCGCTTGTGTGTACAAAACTCTAATTCTTTGTGGCAAAGGCAGCTTTAATGAAGAACAATCAACAGGGGTTGATTCTCTGGAGAATGTGTCAAATAGTCAAATCAATAAATGAAGCGAATGAGCCAAGGAGTGAGAGGTGGCCAAATACAAACATAACTCAGCAAGAATAAATATATTATTGAAGTGGAGAAGCATGGTGTTGCACAGTTTAGCTTGGAAGCAGCAGGGATTTTAGCTTTGTATGTTGAGCCATTTCTAGGATTTATAAACAAAAAGGGTTTGTTGGAAGAGGCCGGCATTCTGACCTTTGCGTCCCTGGTAGCCCGGCGAAGGATCTTGCTAATGTGGAAGGAGGCGAAGCCCCCTAGCGTGGAGGCCTGGACAAACAACATGGCTGGGTTCATTAAGCTGGAGAGGATTAAGTTCGCCTTGAGAGGGTCTGCGCAGGGGTTCTACAGGCGGTTGCAACCATTCCTAGACTACCTCGCGGAGCGTTAGAGGAAGGTCGGTCAGCAGCAGCAGCAACCTTGGGGGGGGGGGGGGGGGGGGAGGGGAGGGGGGGACGAGAGATTGCTTGAGGGGACGGATGCGTAGGGGATAACATGGAGGGTGGGGGAAACTGGCACGAATGGGCGAGAGCCAGTGTATAAAGCTCTGTAAATATTTAATCTTACCATGTATATATCTTGCTCAGGGCGATTTTGTATTATTTTGTTACGGGAGGTGGGGGGGTTTATTGTTTGTAAGGGGAACAAATTGTTTTGTTTTGTTAAAAAACGTTAATAAATATATATTTTTTAAAAAGGGTTTGTTGGACGTTTGAATAAGAGGATTGTCTATCAGATATAATAGACCAATTTTTTTGCAATATGTAAATAAGGAATCTTATACCTCTGGCGAATTTGATGTATGTGTTCTTTTTAATTATTTAATTAAAGATCTGCTATTTCAAAAGTTCAATAATCATTTATTTTTGCATCAGTTTAAAGAAATGAAGGAATGCAATGTGATTTCACATAAGGAAGGGAGAGTCTAATTATGTGGCACTGTTAATTATTTTTACTGGATAAGCTCATCCAGTGGGTGCTGAGATCAAAGAGAGAAATCATCTTGGTATTTGAAGCCATAGATCCTGATTCACAAATACCCTTGAATTATTTCTAAAGGTATTTAAATTGAAGAATCAGAGCTAATCATTTCTTTGAATATTCGCAAGACATTAGGTTCGGTTCCACATGTGAGACTTTTAATTCAAATTAACATGCCAGTAATCCATGAGTGTGAATTAGGTGATAACTGGTGACCAGAGGTACCTCCTCTATCAATTATTATTTTACTTGACCTGCCACTGTTAAACATCTGTGCAGCTGAGTTGGCCAAGTCTCTTTTTGTTCTGCTACTCCTTATGAAGTGTTATCATTTGGTATTTATGCCGCCTTCTTATTCATACCAAAAACATCCCTCTGACTTAAATTCTTTGATCTGCCCACATGACTGACCTCGCGATGGCATCCTGAAATTGCTGCTAGCCTGGTTCATAGTTGGGCATGATCCCTATTTGCAGATAGTCTGCAAATTTAGATACTGTACCCTAGCTAAATGTTCTTATTGTCTTTTGGTCCCCAGATATTGGTAATAGAATCATAGAATCATAGAATCATAGAAGTTTACAGCATGGAAACAGGCCCTTCGGCCCAACCAGTCCATGCCGCCCAGTTTTTACCATTAAGCTAGTCCCAGTTGCCCGCACTTGGCCCATAACCCTCTATACCCATCTTACCCATGTAACCATCTAAATGCTTTTTGAAAGACACAATTGTACCCGCCTCTACTACTACCTCTGGCAGCCCATTCCAGACACTCACTACCCTCTGAGTGAAGAAATTGCCCCTCTGGGCCCTTCTGAATCTCTCCCCTCTCACCTTAAACCTATGCCCTCTAGTTTTAGACTCCCCTACCTTTGGCAATAATCACACTTCAAGCTTGGAAAGGTCATATCTCTTTGGTCTGAAGTTGTCGTCTGTTGGCCATGCGTACTCGGCATGGAAGCAGGCACGAAACGCGTATCCGGCCGCAATCTGCTCTGGATACACGATTTCACCCTGGCGGACCAATTGCCTTTTCCTTCTGGGGCTGGTGAGGGGGAAGATTGCAGGTGCCAAGGAAAGAAAGGGTGTGAGCTGGCACTTCTATCGTTCCCTCAGGGGTCAGCCGCTGCGGAGCTGTCTCAAAGAACTACAGACTTGTCAAAATCAAATTCCATTGGGGAAATGCTGCAATGGGTGTCTACGCAGCACATTTAAACACAAACCTCAACCCCCCAGGCACCTTTACCCAAATTTTATCTTAACCCTGACTTTTCATCCCTCCCTGGATGGAGATTGCAGCGAAAACGTAAATGCCCACTGGCCAATTGCCCTACCAGCTAACCAGAAATGCAGACGGAGGCCAAGTAAAATTGCATTCAATTGCCCCCCTTAATGGGCTAAACCTCCTGCTTGAATGCCAGCAGGTGTGCTTCGGACTCACACGCATGCACGCTGACTGAAATATCGCACGGGTACGCGATGATGTCAACATGCATGCATAACATCCTCTCGCGCAATTTCAGCTACTTCCAGGTTGGGCCCACGCCCGCACGAGCAACGTAAAATTCTGACTTCAACATTTTTCTGAGCATGCTGCCTTGTACACACGAAGGACTGGTTTCAACTGATTCTGTTACACATCAATCTCTAGCAACCATGAAATGTAACCGCCTGGAATGCCTTTTTAAAAGAATATTTTTATTCAAGGCTTTTCAACAAAATATAAACATACAAAATATCAAAAGAACAACCAAGCCACCTTAAATACTTGCACATAACAATTAGTTCCCAGCTAATTTGTTCCTAACTCTTTCCAGATATTTACAATTTATACAACAATATATAACAACCCCATATAGGCAAGTCCGGATTATTTATATAAATTGCGAAGAGCAATAGTTCCAACGCTGAAACTTTAGGGGAACATGATTTACATCATCCCTGCTTCAGTGACATCCATTAACTCGCAAATCCCATTTCCCGCACTTCTTATCTCTGCTGCAACATCCCTCAATTTCCATGGTGCTTTAATTTTATCAACAAAGCTCCAATGTGGCATATCTGCAAATACCTCAAATCCACTGAAAACCTAGAGGAAATCATTTTGCAGATGAAGTGCTTTATATTCATTCACAGTATTGATTATGTGAGCACACTACACATCGCTAGCATTTTGGTTGCTTTTTGCTGTTTCAGTACTGCGAGGTTTTAACCACTATGATTAATCTTTGTAACTGTGTTACATTAAATTCATAGCCCTGAATGGACATTGCAGACATTATTAAATTTAAAATGTCAAAATTTAAATTTTAAAAAGTTCTTAACTGATCATTTCTTTCCAATGACCACACACCTTTGCAGTACTACAAACTGCCAGTGGATGTCGATGCTAAACTATGACAATGTGACATTCACAACAGCACAGCCCGCAGCAGTAGTTAGGGATGCGAGTCTTTAATGCGTTTTAATCCTTGGTCATATTAACCCCACAGAACCAATTTTAAAGACATGACCCTGAGGTTTTGCAGATCAGATTGTTGCCCACAGAACCTCCTGCATTAACTTCCAGCTTCTGTGCAGTGCTGAAGGCAGTGCTGCGTTGTCGAAGGTGCTATCTTTTGAACATGATGATAAATCCGGGCACCACCTCTTCAGTTGGTATTTAAGGTCACTTTAGAAGAAGATCAGGTCCCCTTTAAGTTCTGAAGAGATGAACAAGAGGAGTGGGAGGTGAAGAGTTGATGTGGGAAATGGCCACCTGTGGTTGACTGGACATACGAATTGCCTCAAAGTCCGGCCATCAGTTGTCCAGCACATCCAACCTTCTTCTGCCAATTGGAAAGCCAAAAGGCTCATCATTCAATGGCATGATTCTTGATGGTAGCTAAACAGCCTTTCCTCTCCCCTTACCGCCGCCCTTCCCATTTTCAATACTTTTATATGGGGTAAAGAGAAATGCTTAAAGAAAATGACAAAAAAAACAATTTCTTTTTCATGTCCTGATAATATTCCTCGAAGGTTGCTCACAGCTGTGCCCTGGAGATTGATCTTCAATTCCTGGAGACTCCAGCCGATCCTGGAAGATTGCCAAGCCTAATGGGGAATCTCGGTTGGAAGGAGGTAGTTGGGGCGAGGGGAAGGGGAGGGAAATAGATTTCAGTGAAGGAGCAGAGGCAGAGGAGAAATGGTGAAGAGATTCGATCGGAAGGGAGGACCTGGATGGGGGTAGGAAGGGAGGTGAGTTATGGATGAGGAGGCAGAAGAGGGAGAGGAGGTGAATTAATAAGAGGGAAGGAGGTGAGAAGGGAGAAGACTAGATGAAAAAGGATGGAGGGGAAGAACAGTTGAGACAGAGGAAGAGAGGGATGAATAGATGTGAGAGTTAAAGAGAGGGTGGAGGAAGATGAGGACAGGGAAAAGGAATAAAGAAAGCAGGGTTTAAATTTAATAAAAACAGCTGAGACATCAACATGGGGCCACCCCAATGCCATTCACTTCAAGTGAGTAAAGGGCCACACCTGGAATACTGTGAACAGATTTTACTCCCTTATCTAAGGAAAGATATACTGACATTGGCGGCAGTACAGAGAAGGTACACGAGGTTGATCCGGGGTATGGAGGGATTTTGAGGAGAGGTTGAGTAGATTGGGCCTGTATGCACTGAAGTTTAGAAAAATGAGAGGAATTGAGACATATAGGATTCTCAGGGGGCTTGATAGGGTAGGTGCTGAGAGGTTGCTTCCTCTTGTGGGGGAGTCGAGGAACAGTGGGCACAATCGCAGAGTAAAGTGTCGCCTATTTAAAACAGGGACGAGGATTGGATTGGATTTGTTTATTGTCACTTGTACCCAGGTGAGAGCGTAAATCACCAACCGATCCTCCGTTTGGCTGGGGGCTAGCTTCAAGGCAGCGTAGAGCACCCGCCCGAGCTGCCAATATGGCCCGGAGAATTGCCAATCCGTGGCCACGCATGCGCACGGCGGTGGCCTGCAGCGGCCGTGCCGTGCAACAAGGCGCCGGCCGCTCGCGGACCCAGCCTGTTAAATAATCCCCCCCCCCCCCTTTGGCCAGCTCGCGTGCCGCAGACCACCCGCCAACAACGCCGCCAGCCCCTGTAAAGTCTCCCCTGCCCGCGGATAGGCCCTCCCCGACTGTGTCAGCGCTGGACTGAGTCCGCAGCCGCTACGCCAAGTTCCCGACGGATGAGACCACACGCGACCGACGCCGTCAGGAACGCAGCCAGTCAGGGGCGGAGCATCGAGGGCGAGCCTCAGGCAATATCCTGAGGCCATCGATACGGCGCTTTGGAGGGGGACGAACATTGTGAAAGCGGCACCGCCCCCGATTTGGTCGGGAACTTTGATTCGCCGGCCAATTGCCGAATGCGATTCTGGCATTGGCGACCGGAGAATCCAGCCCCTGGCTCATGGATCCTGGCGGAATTCTCCCGTCCCAGTCAAGGCCGGTTGGGTGGCGGGCAGGAGCAGAGAATCCAACGGTCACCAAAATCGGAAATCCGTCAGCGTAAAATCACGTTGCAATTCTCCCAATGGCCGGCTAATGGCGGGTCACTCTTCCCATTGGCTATTGGTGTGAATTTTATTTGCACTAATTTGCATGTCATGAATGCTCATTAAAACAACTGCTCGCCGGTATCCCGTCACACCTTGCATCACGCTTGTGTGAAATTACAGGAGCGATTTTCGGGCCGCGTTCGCAACACACGCTAACCCACTAACTCTTGCGAGAGGGCCATAACTGGATTTCCCCTGGGGAGATCTCACTTCACGCAAGGGCGTGAACCTCATTACCATGAATTTGAATGCATTTAATATTCAAATCCGTCTTTATGCTGTTGCTTCTGAGTTCACAGTATGTTTCCCCCTCTGCAAGTGTGACTTCACACCGGCGAGAATCACTACTAATAACCACACCGGGGGCTCAGAGGTGGCCCCTGGGTGGTTAAGGACATGGCCAGGCAGTGCCCAGGCACAACCCCCAGGTTGGCACTGCCAGGCTAGCACTGTCAGGGCACTTCCAGGGGGCATTGCCAGGTTGACATTGCCAAGGGCTAGGGTCTTTAAAAAAAACCATTGGGGGGGGGTTCCTACTAATTTGAGGAAGGGTGATACTGGAGGGGGGGAATATTTCTCATGCATTGCGGTGGAAGGGGCAGGCTGGAGACTTTGAATAGGGAGGTGCCTTCATGACAGTGAGGAGGAGGGCGCGAGGGTGGTGTGGGATTTGGGAGCGGGGTCATCCTGATGCCTGAGTGGTGTGGGGGGATGATGTGACCATTGAGTGGCAGGGGAGATGTTGTCCCTTTGTATTGGAGGGGTGAGCATGTTCCTCTTGTCTGCTGGGGGCTCCCTATAACCGGGAGTGGAGAGGGGTGTTGAGATCTTTAACTTCACATTATGCTATCTGTGAATTCCAACTTTGCTGGTGGGTTTAGGCTGCGTCGCCCCCAGCGAGTTGTGTAATGCTAGCAAGGGAGCTGTGAAACCAGCAAGTTTCACACTTCTTTTCTTGTTTGATCCATCACTCTGTGCAATTTTTGGAAAAATTCCCCCATACGCCAGTCTAAAACCGGATTACTAAAGAATGGTGTGCACAAGGTAGTCCATTGTTCCCATGAGACTTTGAGGTCAGTGCAACAAGGCTTTGCTGCCATAGTGCTGTGCTGCTCTTGATGCGCTGTACACCACTCTGCCGGGTCAGACTGGTTCCTGCCCTTCATCTCCATGCCAAGCTGGTCTTCATGGACAGCGCTGTGCTGCTAGACCTATGGACCCTCCTCTGTAACCTGTCTCGGATCAGTACTACGCCTGGGGTTGCTGAGTACAGGGGTCTCCTTCCCCCAGGTGCCATAGGCTACTGCCAATCTGGACAGCACTATGCTGCGGGACTCATGTAGCCACCGTAACAAAGGTCCAATGTTCAACCAGGGTTGGAGTGTGAGGTGAAGTGGTTGGGGGTGGAGGAGGGCAATGGGGTGAGGAAGGGAGTCAATGTGGAAGGAGGGCTGTGCTGGGGGTGGGGGGCAATCGGGCAAGGGCTCACAATGGCAGGCAGTGGGGCAAGAAGGTGAATGAAGAATATAAACAATGAATGGCAGAGAGAAGACTGAGGAGAAGAAAGCTGGATCCTGACAAGGCTGCAGGAAATGCCCACAAACAAGGGGTGAAAGGGATGCCACACCATCTACTGAAAAGGGATGGCTGAAGATTCCAGAGGTGGTGGGTCGAGGTCCAAGTGGGATATGGGCGCATCGCGGGTGCTTTGCGCAGAGGAGGGTGGTTGAATAGAGGAACAGGCTTCTTCTTGAGGCTGCTAGCCTTTTCCCTCTGGGTTGCCGACAGCTTGCACAACCTGGTGAAGACAGGCGGGCAGGAGAGAGTGATATGAGTGATGCTGGACTGGTATTTAAAAGTGGCACTGGGATCTTCTAACCCATCAGCTGGTGGTGGGCGAACAAATTAGAGATTCAGAGGAAAACTCACCTGTGCATAAGTAACGAGGTTCCAAGCGCAGAATCTGGCGAGCGATCCTGCCACTCTGGCCAATGGAAAAGGCGCCATCGGAGCCACCCACCACAACACTTAGTCTCAAAACTGGAAACTTCTGCCCTATGTGCTTTAGAATATAACTTTTAGTTTTAGAAATTAAAGTTTTAACTATAGGTAAATGGGGGTAACTGATTGGGAAAGTGATATGCAACCTTGCTGTAAAGGTAAATTAAACAAGCCTCAGTTTAATTAACCTGTGTTTATCTTATATCGTTAGAGTAGATAGTGGAAAAAAACATGAAAAATGGGTGACCTATTTCTTGATCTTTTGATGGAGACAATGTGTCAATTGTTATCTCCATAAAAGTCGCTAAAAGCTAGAAATTCTGGGAAAGAAGGTAGTAAAGCTCTACCACAGGTAGAAATTAATCAAGTGGGTTACAGACTCAAAGAGTTGTGTTGAAGGTAAAATAATTTGTTTGCCTTTCTGTTTGAACTATCTCAAAGCATGCCACATGTCAAAGAGATAGCCATTCAGGGTGTAGCCTTCAGTAGAAAACTCTTTTGTTTAGTTTATCTGTGTGCATTTTTCTAAAAGAAGCAAATCGTCAAGTCAACAGAAGTAGCTTGGAAAGCTGGAGCAAAGCAGTTGGGCACCTGCCAGAAACCCAAACAAGGAGCTGAGGCATCCACAGTTGTGAGGTCTGCAAATAAAAGGTGGAGGCTGGCATTAAAGCTAATGGAAAAATCCTACCTCAGAAGATAGGTAGCACAGTGGATAGCATTGTTGCTTCACAGTTCCAGGGTCCCAGGTTCAATTCCCGGCTTGGGTCACTGTCTGTGCAGAGTCTGCATGTTTTCCCCGTGTCTGTGTGGGTTTCCTCTGGGTGCTCCGGTTTACTCCCACAAGTCCCGAAAGACGCGCTGTTAGGTAATTTGGACATTCTGAATTCTCCCTCTATGTACCCGAACAGGCGCCAGAATGTGGCGACTAGGGGCTTTTCACAGTAACTTCATTGCAGTGTAAATGTAAGCCTACTTGTCGCACGAAAGATTATTATTATTTTTATTATTATCAGCTGGAACACTGAGGAGAAATAAAATGAATTCTAGAGGGCTGTTGCATACCTTTGGGTTGGTCACAGGAAAAGTGAATGAATGTTAACATTATGTAAGATAAGGAAACTCTTGGGGTGAAACTAAATAGTAGAACTGAGTTCATAGCATTATTAACTATAGTGTTAATAATGCTTGCTTTGTTTAATTCCAGTGTACAATAAAGTTTGTTTTTGTTTAAAAATGCAAAATCTGGTGGCATACAAGAACACAATGAATAGGAGCAGGAGTAGGCCATTTGGTCCATCAAGCCTGCTTTGTTATTCAATATATTCGTGGCTCATCTTGGGTTTCAACTCCATTTACACGATCGTTCCCCATATCCCTTAATTCCCTGAGACACCAAAAATCTGTCTATCCCAGCCGTAAATGTATTCAACGATGGAGCACCCACAACCTTCTGGGTTAGAGAATTCCAAAGATTCACAACCCTTTGAGTGAAGTAATTCCTCCTCATCTCAGTCCCAAATGATCAGCCCTTTAGTCTGAGACCGTACGCAGTGTTTTAGATTGCCTGACCAATGGAAACAATCTCTCAGCATCCACCCTATGAAACCTCCTCAGAACTTTGTCGGTTTCAATGAGATTGCCTCTCATTCTAAACTCGAGAGAATAGAAGCCCAATTTACTCAGCCTCTCATCATACCACCACTGTTCACTGTACCACCACCGAAGCAAATATACCCCTAGTCTCAGAATAAAGGGGTTCCAATTTAAGACTGAGATGAGGAGGAATTTCTTCTCTCGGAGGGTTGAGTATCTTTGGAAGTCCTTGCCACAGAGAGCTGTAGGGGCAGAGTCCATGAGCTGGATTCTCCGCCGGCGGGATGCTCCGTTTTGCCGGCAGCCCGGGGGTTTCCCGACGGCGTGGGGCTGCCCCACGATGGGAAATCCCATTGACCGGCAGGCGTAATGGAGCATCCTGCTGGCGGGGGTGAAACGGAAATGTGGCGCGGCGGGGCGGAGAATCCAGCCCCTTGTGTGTAAATTTGAGGCTGAGATAGATTCTTGATGAGTAAGGGAATGAAGGGTTATGGGGAAAGGACAGGAAAGTGGGCGTGAGGAATGTCAGATCAGCCATGATCCTATTGAATTGTGGAGCAGGCTCGAGAGGCCGAACGGCCTACTCCTTTTCCTATTTCTTATGGCTTTATGATCCTTTCACAAATGTGGAGACCAAAACTGCACACAGTATTTCAGATGTGACCCTGACCAAAATCTTGCGCGACTGTAGTAAGACGTCTTTATCTTGTATACCAATCCACTTCAATAAAGGCCAATAGTTCTGTCATAGAGTCATAACATTTTCTACAGCACAGAAGGAGGCCCTTCGGCCCATCGTGTCATCGCTGGCCATCAAGCACCTATTTACTCTAATCCCATTTCCCAGCTCTTGGCCCATGGCCTTGTATGTGATGGTATTTCAAGTGCTCATCTAATCACTTCTTAAATGTTATGAGGGTTCCTCCCTCTCCAACACTTTCACGCAGTAAGGTCCAGATTCTCACCACCCCTTGGGTGAAATGCTTTCCCTCACATCCCCTCTGAACCTCCTGCCCCTTACATTACATCTATGCCCACGGGGGAAAAGGTCCTTCTTATCCACCCTGTCTATGCCCCTCATAGTTTTATACACCTCAATCAGGTCCCCCCCCCCCCCACCCCCCCCTCGGCATTCTCTGCTCCAGGGAAAACAACCCCAGTCTATCCAGTCTCTCTTGATGGCTGCAACGATCCAGCCCAGGCAATAATCCCGGTGAATCTCCTCTGCATTCTCTCCTGTGCAATCACTTCCTATAGTGTGACGACCAGAACTGCACACAGTACTCTAGCTGGATTACAGCCTCTACCACCCTCCCCAGGCAGTGCGTAACAAGCATTTTACACTACTCCATCATAACCTTCCTGCTCTTATATTCGATGCTATGGCCAATAATGGCAAGTAATGCCTTCTTTTTTTTTTTAAATAATATTTTATTGAAAATTTTTTGGTCAACCAACACAGTACATTGTGCATCCTTTACACAACATTATAACAATACAGATAATAATGACCTTTTTTATTTAAACAAGAACAAAAGAAAACAACAACAAATAAATAAATATTAAATAACAAAAATAAAAAACTAGCCCTAATTGGCAACTGCCTTGTCTCAGCCACACCCCCCCCCCCCCCCCCCCCCCACCCCCCACCCCCCAAGTTCTGGGCTGCTGCTGCTGCCTTCTTTGTTCTCCCCTATCTATCTTTCCGCAAGATATTCGACGAACGGTTGCCACCGCCTTGTAAACCCTTGAGCCGACCCCCTTAGGACGAACTTAATCCGCTCTAACTTTATGAACCCCGCCATATCATTTATCCAGGTCTCCACCCCCGGGGGCTTGGCTTCTTTCCACATTAGCAATATTCTGCGCCGGGCTACTAGGGACGCAAAGGCCAAAACATCGGCCTCTTTCGCCTCCTGCACTCCCGGCTCTTGTGCAACCCCAAATATAGCCAACCCCCAGCTTGGTTCGACCCGGACTCCTACTACTTTCGAAAGCACCTTTGTCACCCCCATCCAAAACCCCTGTAGTGCCGGGCATGACCAAAACATATGGGTATGATTCGCTGGGCTTCTCGAGCACCTCGCACACCTATCCTCCACCCCAAAAAATTTACTGAGCCGTGTTCCAGTCATATGTGCCCTGTGTAATACCTTAAACTGAATCAGGCCTTAGCCTGGCGCACGAGGACGACGAGTTTACCCTGTTTAGGGCATCTGCCCACATCCCCCTCCTCAATCTCCTCCCCTAGCTCTTCTTCCCATTTCCCTTTTAGTTCGTCCATCATAGTCTCCCCTTCGTCTCTCATTTCCCTATATGTATCCGACACCTTACCGTCCCCCACCCATTTCTTTGAGATGACTCTGTCCTGCACCTCTTGTGTCGGGAGCTGCGGGAATTCCCTCACCTGCCTGCCTCGCAAAAGCCCTCAATTGCATGTACCTGAATGCATTCCCTTGGGGCAACCCATATTTCTCGGTCAGCGCTCCCAGACTCGCAAACTTCCCATCCACAAATAGATCTTTCAATTGCGTTATACCTGCTCTTTGCCACATTCCATATCCCCCATCCATTCCCCCCGGGGGCAAACCTATGGTTGTTTCTTATCGGGGACCCCCCCAGTGCTCCGGTCTTTCCCCTATGTCGTCTCCACTGTCCCCAAATCTTCAGTGTAGCTACCACCACCGACTCGTGGTATAGTTCCTTGGTGAGAACGGCAATGGGGCTGTCACCATAGCCTGCAGGCTGGTCCCCCTACAGGACGCCCTCTCTAATCTCTTCCACGCCGCTCCTTCCTCCTCTCCCATCCACTTACTCACCATTGAAATATTAGCGGCCCAATAATACTCACTTAGGCTCGGTAGTGCCAGCCCCCCCCTATCCCTACTACGCTGTAAGAATCCCTTCCTCACTCTCGGAGTCTTCCCGCCCCAAACAAAACCCATAATACTCTTTTCTATCCTTTTGAAAAAAGCCTTCGTGATCACCACCGGGAGACACTGAAACACAAAAAGGAATCTCGGGAGGACCACCATCTTAACTGCCTGCACCCTCCCTGCCATTGACGATGCTACCATGTCCCATCTCTTGAAATCTTCCTCCATCTGTTCCACCAACCGCGTCAAATTTAGCCTGTGCAATGTGCCCCAATTCTTAGCTATCTGGATCCCCAGGTAACGAAAGTCTCTTGTTACCTTCCTCAACGGTAGGTCTTTCTATTTCTCTACTCTGCTCCCCTGGATGCACCACAAACAGCTCACTCTTTCCCATGTTCAATTTATACCCTGAAAAATCCCCAAACTCCCCAAGTATCCGCATTATTTCTGGCATCCCCCTCCGCTGGATCCGCCACATATAGTAGCAGATCATCCGCCATATAAAGATACCCGGTGTTCTTCTCCTCCCCTAAGTATTCCCCTCCATCCCTTGGAACCTCTCAGCGCTATCGCCAGGGGCTCAATCGCCAGTGCAAAACAGTAATGGGGACAGAGGACATCCCTGCCTTGTCCCTCTGTGGAGCCGAAAATATGCCGATCCCCGTCCATTCGTGACCACACTCGCCACTGGGGCCCTATACAACAGCTGCACCCATCTAACATACCCCTCTCCGAACCCAAATCTCCTCAACACCTCCCACAGATAATTCCCACTCCACTCTATCAAATGCTTTCTCGGCATCCATCGCCACTACTATCTCCGTTTTCACCCTCTGGTGGGGCCATCATCATTACGCCTAACAACCTCCGTATGTTCGTGTTCAGCTGTCTCCCCTTCACAAACCCAGTTTGGTCCTCATGAACCACCCCCGGGGACACATTCCTCTATTCTCATTGCCATTACCTTGGCCAAGACCTTGGCATCTACATTGAGGAGGGAGATTGGTCTGTAGGACCCGCATTGTAGCGGATCCTTTTCCTTCTTTAAAAGAAGCGATATCGTTGCTTCTGACATAGTCGGGGGCAGTTGTCCCCTTTTCCTTTGCCTCGTTGAAGGTCCTCGTCAGTAGCGGGGCGAGCAAGTCCAAATATTTTCTGTAAAATTCAACTGGGAATCCGTCCGGTCCCGGGGCCTTTCCCGTCTGCATGTTCCTAATTCCTTTCACCACTTCTTCTACCGTGATCTGTGCTCCCAATCCCATCCTTTCCTGCTCTTCCACCTTGGGAATTTCCAGCCGATCCAAAAACTCCATCATTTCTCTCCCTCCCATCCGGGGTTGAGCTTCATACAATTTTTTATAAAATGTCTTGAACACTTCATTCACTCTCTCCGCTCCCCGCTCCGTCTCTCCATCTTCGTCTCTCACCCCCCTATTTCCTCGCTGCTCCCCTTTTCCTCAATTGGTGTGCCAGCAATCTGCTCGCCTCTCTCCATATTCATACTGTACACCCTGCGCCTTCCTCCATTGTGCCTCTGCAGTGCCTTGTGGTCAGCAAGTCAAATTCCACATGCAGCCTTTGCCTTTCCCTATACAGTCCCTCCTCCGGTGCTTCCGCATACTGTCTGTCCACCCTCAAAAGTTCTTGCAACAACCGCTCCCGTTCCTTACTCTCCTGCTTCCCTTTATGTGTCCTTATTGATATCAGCTCCCCCCTAACCACCGCCTTCAACGCCTCCCAGACCACTCCCCACCTGAACCTCCCCATTGTCATTGAGTTCCAAGTACTTTTCAATGCATCCCCTCACCCTTAAGCACACCCTCTCATCCGCCATTAGTCCCATATCCATTCTCCAGGGTGGACGCCCTCTTGTTTCCTCCCCTATCTCCAAGTCTACCCAGTGTGGGGCATGATCCGAAATGGCTATAGCCGTATATTCCGTTCCCCTCACCCTCGGGATCAATGCCCTACCCAACACAAAAAAGTCTATGCGTGAATAGACTTTATGGACATAGGAGAAAAACGAGAACTCCTTACTCCTAGGTCTACTGAATCTCCACGGGTCCACCCCTCCCATCTGCTCCATAAAATCCTTAAGCACCTTGGCTGCTGCCGGCCTCCTACCAGTCCTGGACTTCGACCTATCCAGCCTTGGTTCCAACACCGTATTAAAGTCTCCCCCCATTATCAGCTTTCCGGTCTCTAGGTCTGGGATGCGTCCTAGCATTCGCCTCATAAAATTGGCATCGTCCCAATTCGGGGCATACACGTTTACCAACACCACCATCTCTCCCTGTAATTTGCCACTCACCATCACGTATCTGCCCCCGTTATCCGCCACTATAGTCTTTGCCTCGAACATTACCCGCTTCCCCACTAATATAGCCACCCCCCTGTTTTTCGCATCCAGCCCCGAATGGAACACCTGCCCTACCCATCCTTTGCGCAACCTAACCTGATCTATCAGTTTCAGGTGCGTTTCCTGTAACATGACCACATCTGCTTTAAGTTTCTTAAGGTGTGCGAGTACTCGTGCCCTCTTTATCGGCCCGTTAAGCCCCCTCACGTTCCACGTGATCAGCCGAGTTGGGGGGCTTCCCCCCCCCCCCCCCCTTGCCGGTTAGCCATCATCTTTTTCCAGCTTCTCGCCCAGTTCCCACGCGGCTGTATTTCTCCCAGACGGTGCCCCCCCCGCCCATCCTTTCCCGCACCCACTCCCCCCTTTCCCCAGCAGCAGCAACCCAGTAATTCCCCCCTCCCCCCCCCCCGCTAGACCCCCCGCTAGCGTAATTACTCCCCCCATGTTGCTCCCAGAAGTCAGCAAACTCTGGCTGACCTCGGCTTCCCCCCGTGATCACGGCTCGCCCCGTGCGGTGCCCCCTCCTTCCTGCTTCTCTATTCCCGCCATAATTATCATAGCGCGGGAACCAAGCCCGCGCCTCTCCCTCGGCCCCGCCTCCCATGGCCAACGCCCCATCTCCTCTCCCTCCCCACCTCCCCCCATCACCACCTGTGGGAGAAAGAAAAGTTACCATACCGCAGGATTAATCATACAATCCCTCTTCGCCCCCCCCCCCCCCCCCCACTCGTCCCACCACTTTGTCCAAACGTTCATTTTCGTAGTCCAATCATTCCAATTTTTCTTCTACAATAAAAGTCCACGCTTCATCCGCCGTCTCAAAGTAATGGTGCCTCCCTTGATATGTGACCCACAGTCTTGCCGGTTGCAGCATTCCAAACTTTATCTTTTTTTTGTGAAGTACCGCTTTGGCCCGATTAAAGCTCGCCCTCCTTCTCGCCACCTCCGCACTCCAATCTTGATAGACGCGGATCACCGCGTTCTCCCATTTACTACACCGAGTTTTCTTCGCCCATCTAAGGACCATTTCTCTATCCTTAAAACGGAGAAATCTCACCACTATGGCTCTGGGAGCTTCTCCTGCTCTCGGTCCTCGCACCATAACTCGGTATGCTCCCTCCACCTCCAACGGACCCGTCGGGGCCTCCACTCCCATTAACGAGTGCAGCATCGTGCTCACATATGCCCCGACGTCCGCCCCCTCCACACCTTCAGGAAGGCCAAGAATCCTCAAGTTGTTCCTCCTTGCGTTATTTTCCAGTGCCTCCAACCTCTCCACAGATCGTTTCTGGTGTGCCTCCTGTATCTCCGACTTCACCACCAGGCCCTGTATGTCGTTTTCATTCTCTGCTGCTTTCGCCTTCACGACCCGAAGCTCCTGCTCCTGGGTCTTTTGTTCCTCTTTCAGCCCTTCAATCGCCTGTAATATCGGGGCCAACAACTCTTTCTTCATTTCCTTTTTTATCTCCTCCACGCAGCGTTTCAAAAACTCTTGTTGTTCAGGGCCCCATATGAAACTGCCACCTTCCGACGCCATCTTGGTTTCTGCTTGCCTTCCTTGCCGTTGTTCCAAAGGATCCGCTGCAATCCGGCCACTTTCCTCTCCTTTTTCCATCCGTGTCCAGGGGGAACACCCTTCTGGTTTACCGCACGGTGTTTTCAGCCGTTAAAATTGCCGTTGGGGCTCCTATCAAGAGCCCAAAAGTCCGTTTCACAGGGAGCTGCCGAAACGTGCGACTCAGCTGGTCATCGCCGCACCCGGAAGTCCCAAGTAATGCCTTCTTAACCACTGTCAGTTAATGACTAGGTGTTTGGATTTCTCTTCAAACGCTAACAGTCCCTAACAGGATCATATCATAAGACTCATTGAAGAGAATGACACTAGTGCATTCCTAATACTTTTAATGGCTTCCCAGTTCAGTCTGATACAACCAAGACAATCACAGAAGCCCTACGGTGCAGAAGGAGGCCATTCGGCCCATCAAGTCTGTACTGACCCTCTGAAAGAGCACCCTACCTGGGCCCAAACCTATCCCCATCCCCGTAGCCTCACCGAGGGGCAGTTTAGCACGACCAATCCACCTAACCTGCACATCTTTAGACTGTGGGAGGAAACCGGAGCACCCGGAGGAAACTCATGCAGACACGGGGGAATGTGTGAACTCCGCACAGTCAACTCAGGTCGGAATTGAACCCAGGTCCCTGGCACTGTGAGGCAGCAGTGCTAACCACTGTGCCACCGTGCCGCCCCGTGGCAAGTGATATGAAAAGCGATTTGAGAAAAAACGTTTTCACCCAGCAAGCAGTTAAGGTCTGGAATACACTGGCTGAGAATGTGGAGGAGCAGTTTCAATCACATTGGAAGGAGCTATGTGACAAGGAAATATTAAGTGAATGGAACCACACTGGGAAGTCCTGAGGAACAAAGAGACCGTGGCGTATTTGTAAATAGACCTCTGAAAGTAGAAGGACTGGTTAATAGGGTGGTGAAAAAGGTATATGGTACACCTGCCTTTATCAATCATCATAGATTACAAAAGCAAGGAAGTCATGTTGGGAGTTGTAGAGAACATTGATGAGGCCACAGCTGGTGTACTGTCTGCAGTTCTGGTCGCCATGTTGTAGGAAGGATGTGATTGCATTGGAGGGGGTGCAGAGGCGATTCACCAGGATGTTGCCTGGGATGGAGCATTTAAGTTATGAAGAGAGGTTGGATAGACTTGGGTTGTCTTCGCTGGAGCAGAGAAGACTGAGGGGCGACCTGACTGAGGTGTGCAAGATTATGTGTGGCATGGACAGGGGGGACAGGGAGCTGCTGTTCCTCTTAGTTGAAGGGTTGGTTAAGAGGGGACACAGGTTCAAGGTGAGGGGTGGGAGATTCAGGGGGGATTTGAGGAAAAGAAGGTGGCGATGGTCTGGAACGCATTGCTTGGGAGGGTGGTAGAGGCGGGTTGCCTCACATCCTTTAAAAGGTACCTGGATGGGCACTTGGCACGTCTTAACATTCGAGGCTATGGGCCAAGTGTTGGTAAATGGGATTAAGATCGGCAGATCAGGTGCCTTTCATGCGGTGGTGCAGACTAGATGGGCTGAAGGACCTTTTCTGCACCGTATGTTTCTGTGAATCTGTGAAACATTATCCAAAAGAGTCTTAGACTGTGATCTGAAAAGGAAGAATGTTCGGGCTCACCGGAGAGAAGGCGGGTGAGTGGCCTTGAAGGAATTGCCCATTTGGAGTGTAGTGATCTGTACATCTGTACATACATCCGCACATACACCAGGGACTGCAGACAGATGTAACAGCCAAAGCATCACTAGAGGGCATCAGAGACGGGTATAAAGGGTCCAGCACAAGGTAGGACCGTCTCTTTCAGAAGCACAGGGCTAGTGAGCAGCAGCACACAGAGACAGCTCAGCATAGGCAGCTTACCTTAGCTTCACTGGTGATACCTCTTGACTGTATTACATCTAGTTAAGCTCTGGAAACAGAATGAACCCTCTGAATAAAGTAGTTGTGTTAACTGGAAGTCTACAATCTTTATTCAGACTTAGAGAATAATATATGATACCAGGAGTGATTTCAGAAAGCTAGCTAGACACCAGCAAGAGAAGAAAAACTAAAACCAGATATTCGACTGTGGAAGACTTCGCAGCAAATGGATCCTCGACGACTAACTGATTCGATGGAACTTGTTGGAACCCCATGGCAGCTGGAAACAGGGGGTAATTTAAGTTATAACTGGAAAATGTTTGAACAGCGGTTCCAAATATTTATTACAGGGGCTGTTTAGCACAGGGCTAAATCGCTGGCTTTGAAAGCAGACCGACGCAGGCCAGCAGATCGGTTCAATTCCCGTAACAGCCTCCCCGAACAGGCGCCGGAATGTGGTGACTAGGGGCTTTTCACAGTAGTCTACTTGTGACAATAAGCGATTTTCATTTTCATTTCATTTCATTACAGCTAATGATTTAAGCACTGCCTCTGATGCAACAAAAATAGCCCTACTACTGTCAACAGGAGGGCATGAAGCTAGAGAAATGTATAATTGCTTTAATTACTTAGAAGGTGAAGACAACACCAAAGTAGACGGTATACTCAAAACATTTGCTAAACGCTGTAACAGTCAGGCTGGTGCGATGCTGGAAAGATTTAATTCTTGTCAGAGAAATGGAGGGCCCACCTCTGATTTTATTACATATCTCAGGTTAATACCACAATGCTGTGATTATGCTGATTTCAGAGACACTGTGATAATGCAACAGTTAATTTCTGGACTATCTGATAAAAATTTGAGGGCAGAACTATCACAAAATAAGCATCTAACTCTAGAAACTGCTATACAAAAATGCCTTGCTTATGAACAAAAACAAAATCAATACTGTCAGTCTTTACAAACACAGAATCAGTGTCTAGAAAAGAAAATCGGAAAAAACGGCACCAAAACTTACCACGAGGCAGCGGCAGGATTGAAGGAAGTTCTGAGCGGCAGCCATATTGAGAAAGGAGCAGCACAGGCGCAGTTGCGAAAAGAGCGCACAGTACAGGAAACTCGGAGTGCGCATGGGCAATTGAGTCCGGCACATGACATCACGAGCATCATGACGTCAGAGGACCAGGACCACGCCCACTTAAAAGGGAAATGCACGAAAATGAACAAAAAGAAATTTAAAGCTGCAAAACCCAATTTTCTTGCCTCAAAAGACTGAACAATGCCCGAACTTAAACCAGCAGTTGAAAATAACTTTCACAACACCCTAGAACAAACAGTTAGCACAGCCCTAGAGGATGATATGGTCCTTGTAGACTACGGCTCAGATGAAGATTTCATCTTGGGAGATGGCTACCCCAGTACCAAATCCGAACTGCAACTAGAGGTGTTGTACTGTGAAGACCCCGAGGGTGAGTTCTTCGGATTGGGGAATCTTCAGCCCAGCATATATGACATCCCGACTCGTGAGTGCAGGATTATGCTGCGGCCTGACGCCAAGAAACAGAGAGTGGTCCACGCACCACGAAGGGTCCCAGCCGCCGCACAAGATGATTTGTTCTTTGAACATGAAGAGAACGATCACAACTCCGAAACATAAAGTGATGATTTGTCTATCGAACAATACACACAATACTACTCAAACATGGCTGAGTTATTCGGAGATCCTGATCACAGCATCAGCAACACGGTTGAAAAGCTCAATACGACTTTTCTCATGGTAGATGAATCCAATACCAAGGTGCTATGGCAGATCGTCGGTACATTGGATGACAGCAATACCCAAGACGAAGACGACGCCACACAGAGAGCACAGATCGACTCTACAGCTAGAACACTGCACAACTCCACAGAGAGAGCGATGACAGACTCCACAGAGAGAGCGATGACAGACCCCACAGAGAGAGCGATGATAAACTCCACAGAGAGAGCGATGAAGGACTCCACAGAGAGAGCAATAAAGGACTCCACAAAGAGAGCCCCGCAAACCTTCACAAAGAGAGTGACACAAGCCTCCACAGACAGCTCGGTGACAGACTCAAAAATGGAAGCAAGCAAATACTCCATAGCGAACGCCATGCATGTACAAGACCATGAAGATCTATCAAGCTTATTTGAGCCACCAGAAGAAGACACTGAATGTCTACCCACTGTATGTGAGACAAGTGACGAAGAAATCACAATTCCCATACAGGATGTGCAGGATCACAGCGAGACTGACATATCTCAGCTCGTCTGCACATAAGCACTCAATAATCAGAGGACGGCCACCCAAGAGTCCAGAGAGACCATGTCAATAGAAATCCTGAAGATTTTGACTCCAGAAGAGGAGCACCATGACCCACAACAAAATGAAATTGTGAAGATTTTGACTCCAGAATAGGAGCACCAAGAGATCACAGATGATTCAAATGAACCTGAAATGACTCCAAAAGAGGAGCACCAAGAACTCAATGATAATTCAAGTGAACCAGAAATGACTCCAAAAGAGGAGCACCTAGGAATCAATGATGATTCAAGTGAACCAGAAATGACTCTAGAAGAGGAGTACCAAGGAAGCAAAGAAGAGGAATCGAACCCACCACAAATGACTGATGTCACCAACATCAATGCAATATCAGATCATTCTCACAATTCTCAAGAAGATACGCTCAATGTAGCAGATACCACAAAGGACACTGACACCAATAACTGTGACAATGACTCAAATCATCCACATGGCGCACTCATAAAGCGCAACAAGAACAACAAAAACCGCAAGAAGCACAGCAGAAACAAGAACAACAACAGCAACAACAAAAACAACATGCAGCGCAACAAGAATGAAAAAAGCAACAAGAAGCATCCCAGAAACAACAAGCACGACAAGAAAAAGAACAAGAATAAAAGCAAAAATAACGAAAACAGAATCAACAAGAGCGACAAAAAGGACAACAAGAATGACAACAACAAGAACGCCACCGAAAACAACAAAGACAGAAACGACAGAAACAACAACAATGAAACAACGATCTGTACAGCATGGTACAACTCTGCACGTGAAGGACAATGCCACAGCACACTGCGAAACAATGACACGACTACAAACATGCCATGGCATGATAAAGAATCTCACGAATTCACATCTGCTCCAGAACAAAGAAGCAAAACAGCTTTCACGAACGATGACATACAGAATCAATACCACAAACACAGGAAAAAGTCGAGGTCAGACAACGGTGCGACACAGACTCGCTACCCACAATCAAATGGAACAGGGGAAAAAGGTGTCCACATCATTAAACGGCTCATCAGAAAAGCAGCCGAGTCACGTTCCGACATCAACCTAGCTCTGTTATCGTACCGAGCAACCCCATTGAGCTCAGGACTATCGCCAGTGCAAATGCTCTTCAGCAGAGACATCTGGACAACCCTACCGGCAAAGCAATTCCGAGACCCCGGCAACGCACCGGTTCTCGACGACATGCGGGCTCCAAACAAAAACTATACTACGATTGACATGCGATCCCACTCAAGCCACTGACAGTAGGTGACACCATCAGAATCAGGAACCCAGAAGGCGGATGTTCTGTGTCAGCCACGGTGATCAAGCAGGAGGCACCGTGGTCCTACATTGTCAAATCGTCTGCGGGAGTACTTTTTCGTCGTAACCGCCGGGATTTATTAAATGCCAGTCTTTCCCACACTGGACTTGACCGAGTCTATTTGTCCACAAGACGTTCCTCGCCACACAACGCCAGACAGTACTCTTCATGACATCAAACCATCATCCCTACTACCACTGTTAAGACGCTCCAGCAGAAGCCGTAAAGCACCCGACCAGCTAGATTTGTAACGACAGTTCAACACACGCACAAGACGGATATGGACATTTCTCACGATGGACTCATAGCACAGTTAATTGTTTCTGTATTACTTTTATCATTTTCACAGTGTGCAGGTTTGCATCTTCTCACCACTTGTTATGTACAGTTTTCTTGAGGCCAGTCTAGAAAACATGTCTAATAAAAGGGGGGGGGGGTGTAGTGATCTGTACATCTGCACATACACCAAGGACTGACTGCAGACAGATGTAACAGCCACAGCATCACTAGAGGGCATCAGAGACGGGTATAAAGGGTCCAGCCCAAGGGAGGATCCGCCTCTTTCAGAAGCACAGGGCTAGTGAGCAGCAGCTGACAGAGACAGCTCAGCATAGGCAGTTTACCTTAGCTTCACTGGTCATACCTCTTGACTGTATTACATCTAGTTAAGCTCTGGAAACAGAACAAACCCACTGAATAAAGTATTTGTGTTAACTGGAAGTCTACAATTCAGACTCAGAGAATAACATGTGGAGGGCTGGCACAGACATGAAGGGCTGAATGGTCTCCTTCTGTGCTGTAACAATTCTGTGATTCTGAGAGCCGTGCTTACAGCCTTAGAATCAGCTACATTCCAAAGGTTGTGAGTCTAAATCTCCTCAGTAAATTAGATAGTTTGTGGTCAGCCTCAAATGACCATGAGAGTTGCTCCATTTTCATTAATGTGCTTCAGGGAAAAGGAGCCCATGGCCAGACTATAGCTAGTTCTATTTTCTAGTTTGTCTCAGTACATTAGCTATGAGAAATTGGGTGTATTGTCTCCTTTGTTTGCCTGCAGTCAATTTGTGACTTTTGGCCCTGGTCCAAGTACCTGCAGTTAAGTCCTAAATCAAAAGAGATAAGTCTTCCGGTGTCTTGAAGCTTTATTTGTGCACAGTTTGCCTTTCAAACCCCTTTGCGGTCCTGCTCCTTGTGCCTCTTGCAATAGAAGTTTAGAAACAACGAGATCTGGAATTTCTCTCAAATATGTAACTAAATCTCTGTTGTACTGGCCCGATTAACCTTGGGTGCAGAGGTTTATTTTGTGCTGTGCCCAGTATTTTGTCCCACAATGGGATGAACTTTTCACACAGAGGATTACCATATCAGATCAGTCATGATCTCGTTGAATGGCGGCGCAGACTCGATGGGCCGGATGGCTTGCTTCTGCTCCTGCGTCTTATGGTTTTCGAGACAGGAAACAGAAGTCGGGACTGTTTTCAGGTCCTGAGTCCCCACCTCCAGTGGGAACCTGAACAAAGTCAGAATTCTTTAAAGGAAGGCCATGAGGCCTTTGGATGTACCCCCATCCAGGCAGGCCAAGAGGGGCTGTCAGCCTGTCTGGGGAACTGGCTACCCGGCCTGCTGCTGGGTGCCTGTCCCCAGGCAGCTGACCAGCCCCCCCCCCCCCCCCCCCGTCACATCAGGGAGCTGGAGGTCCGTCGCCAAAATCCTTGGCTAACAAGGTTCTTAACAAGCCTAAATGCTGGAGCTGGAGTTGGGGGAGGAAAGGGACCAGCGCCCGCTGTGGCGCCTCGATGTGGGACTGTTGGCGGATGAAGGGGTGTGCGGGCGGGTGCGGGCGGGTGCGGAGGTGTATTGAAAGATACTTGGAGGCCAACGACAACGGGGAGGTGCAGGTGGGGGTAGTCTGGGAGGCGTTGAAGGCGGTGGTCAGGGGAGAGCTAATCTCCATTAGGGCCCACAGGGAGAAGAGAGAGAGGAGGGAGAGGTTGGTGGGGGAGATTTTAAGGGTGGACAGGAGTTATGCAGAGGCCCCCAAGGAGGGGCTACTTAGGGAGCGACGGAACCTTCAGACGGAATTCGACCTTATGACCACGGGGAAAGCAGAGGCACAGTGGAGGAATGCGCAAGGGGCGGCGTATGAGTATAGGGAGGAGGCGAGTCGGATGCTGGCACACCAGCTTCGGAAGAGGGAGGCAGCGAGGGAGAATGGTGGAGTTAGGGATAGAGGGAGGAATACGGTGCGGAGTGCGGTGAGAATAAACAAAGTATTTAGGGACTTCTATGGGGATCTGTACAGGTCTGAGCCCCCAGCGGGGAGGAGGGGATGCGATGATTCCTAGATCAGCTGAGGTTCCCGAGGGTGGAGGAGGAGGATGTGGCTGGTTTGGGAGCGCCGATTGGACTGGAGGAGCTGGTTAAAGGATTGGGGAACATGCAGGCGGGGAAGGCCCTGGGGCCGGATGAGCTCCCGGTTGAATTTTACAGGAAATACGTGGACCTGCTGGGCCCGTTGCTAGTGAGGACTTTTAATAAGGAGGGAGGAGGGGACCCTGCCCCCGACAATGTCCAGGGCGCTGATTTCTTTGATTTTGAAGCGGGACAATGTGGGTTGTATAGACCGATCTCGCTCCTCAATGTTGACGCTAAGTTGCTGGCGAAGGTGCTGGCTACGAGAATTGAAGACTGTGTCCCTGGGGTGATTCATGAGGACCAGACGGGATTTGTGAAGGGTAGGCAGCTAAATACTAATGTGCGGAGGCTCCTCAATGTGATTATGATGCCCTCGGTGGAGGGGTAAGCGGAGGTAGTGGCAGCTATGGACGCGGAGAAGGCCTTTGATCGGGTGGAGTGGGAGTATCTTTGGGAAGTGTTGCGGAGGTTTGGGTTCGGGGACCGGTTCATCAGTTGGGTCAGGCTGCTATATAGAACCCCTGTGGCGAGTGTGGCTATGAACCGGCGGAGGTCGGAGTACTTTCGGCTGTACCGGGGGACGAGGCAGGGGTGCCCCTTATCCCCCTTGTTGTTTGCATTGGCAATTGAGCCGCTGGCCATGGCACTGAGGGAGTCCAGGAAATGGAGGGGATTGGTTTGGGGGTAGAGGAACACCGGGTATCGTTGTATGCCGATGACCTGTTGTATGTTGCGAATCCAGTGGAGGGGATGGCGGAGGTCATGCGGATCCTTAAGGAGTTTGGGGACCTTTTGGGGTATAAACTCAACGTGGGGAAGAGTGAGCTCTTTGTGGTGCATTCAGGGGACCAGGGAGGGGGGGATAGACGAGCTACCGCTGAAGAGGGCGGAAACGAGCTTTCGGTACCTGGGGATCCAAGTAGCTAGGAGTTGGGGGGCCCTGCCTAAGCTCAATTTGACGCGGTTGGTGGAGCAGATGGAGGAGGATTTTAAAAGATGGGATATGCTGCCACTCTCACTAGCAGGTAGGGTGCAGTCGATCAAAATGACGGTCCTTCCGAGGCTTCTCTTTGTGTTCCAGTGCCTTCCCATTTTGATCCCCAAGGCCTTTTTCAAACGGGTAAGCAGGAGCATTATGGGATTTGTGTGGGCGAGTAAGACCCCGAGGGTGAAGAGGGTGTTTTTTGGAGCGTAGCAGGGACAGGGGCTATGTGGCTATTTTGGGCAGCCAATGTGGCGACGATCCATAAGTGGGTAATGGAGGGAGAGGGGGCGGCGTGGAAGAGGCTAGAGATGGCGTCCTGTGTGGGCACGAGCCTGAGGGCGCTGGTGACGGCACCGCTGCCGCTCTTGCCGACAAGGTACACCACGAGTCCGGTGGTGGCGGCGACGCCGAAGATCTGGGGGCAGTGGGGGCGACACAGGGGCGAGGTGGGAGCCTCGGTTTGGTCCCCGATTCGGGAGAATCATCGGTTCGTCCCGGGAAGGATGGATGGGGGGTTTTGGAGCTGGCATCGGGCCGGGATTAGAAGAATGGGGGACCTGTTCATCGATGGGATGTTTGCGAGCCTAAGGGTGCTGTAGGAGAAGTTTGGGCTACCCCCGGGAAATGCTTTCAGGTACATGCAAGTGAGGGCGTTTGTGAGGCGTCAGGTGAGGGAATTCCCGCTGCTTCCTGCACGTAGGATTCAGGACAGGGTGATTTTGGGTGTATGGGTTGGAGAAGGCAAGGTTTTGGCGATTTACCAGGAGCTGCAGGAAGAGGAGGAGGCCTCGGTGGAGGAGTTAAAGGGCAAGTGGGAGGAGGAGCTTGGGGAGGAGATAGATGAGGGTCTGTGGGCTGATGCCCTGAGTAGGGTTAATTCTTCCTCCTCTTGCGCCAGGCTCAGCCTAATACAGTTTAAAGTTGCTCACAGAGCGCATATGACAGGGGCGAGGTTGAGTAGGTTCTTTGGGGTGGAGGACAGATGTGGGAGGTGCTCGGGGAGCCCAGCAAATCACGTCCATATGTTCTGGTCATGCCCAGCACTGGATGGGTTTTGCGAGGACTATGTCCAAGGTGGTGAACGCCCGGGTGAAGCCGAGCTGGGGATTAGCAGTATTTGGGGTATCGGACGAGCCAGGAGTGAAGGAGGCGAAAGAGGCCGGTATTCTGGCCTTTGCGTCCCTGGTAGCCCGGCGGAGGATTTTGTTACTGTGGAAAGATGCGAAGCCCCCTAATGTGGAAGCTTGGATCAATGACATGGCAGGGTTCATCAAGCTGGAGAGGATAAAGTTTGCCTTACAAGGGTCTGTGCAAGGGTTCTCCAGGCGGTGGCAACCGTTCCTAGACTATCTCGCGGAGCGTTAGGAGGTCAGCAGCAGCAGCCCAGGGGCGGGGGTAGAGAGGGAGGGGGGGGTTCTTTTGGGGTGGTGTTTGGATTAAGGTGGGGGGGGGGGGTTCCCTATTTGTGTTTTTTTACTGTTATATGGGGGGTTATTGTATATGGGGAAAATCCAATGTATAATTTCTGCTTGTTGTGCTCTTGTTTCTTTTTTCTTGTGGGGGGGGGTGGGGGTTGTTGAAAAACCACAAGTCTAAATGCATGTCCACCTCGCGGGGGTAGGTCTGCTTTCCTGGGCCTAGGTTCCTATGTGATTCAAAATGGCTGCCATTGAGAAAGGGGTTCGAAAGCTGACAAATTGAGCAGCCTCATAATTTTCATGCCCTGTCTGTTTCCATTCCTGACACCAGCAGGGCCCAAAGATTCAGCCAAATGTGTTGGGTGCAATTTGGTAAATGCCTTTTCATCCTAACCAGTCCAAAGATGTGCAAGTGAGGTGGATTGGCCATGTTAAATTGCCCCTTAGTGTCCAAAGATATGCAGGTTAGGTGGTGGGATAACAGGGATAGGGCAGGGGATTGGGCCTAAGTAGGGTGCTCTTTCAGAGGGTGGTGCAAACTCGATGGGCCAAATGGCCTCTTTCTGCACTGTTGGAATTCTATGGTTTTAACTGAAGATCATTGAAAGGGAGCAGTGATGGCTTCCTGGCCAAGTCAAACCTGATGCGAGGTCGACAGAGGTTCAGAAGAGGCCTACAAGTAACCTTTAAAACATTAAAATATTTCTGTTGGTTTGCCCCTCGGGCGGAGAAGCTGAAATGCTCCTCGAAGCGTGGATATTGGGCCTCCCTTTCTCCGCAATTATCTGAATGCTTGGGGCCTTTCAGCAGGGGTCGTGGTAGCGGCCTACTGCAGCCCAGGTTTTCACTTCTGCCCACCAGCCAGTCAGTGAGTTTAGGAAGGGGGTAGGATGCTAGCTCCGGAAATGTGGCCTGGGAATTAAAACCTCTCTGGGATTCATCATGTGAGTTTGTTGCAGATTTAGATCGCTTACACTCCCACTCTGTAATAAAACTGCTTTAATGTTGTCAGTTTGGCTAATTTGGCACTTTTCTGAGTTAGCAGTGTGTGGGTTGAGGCCCTACACCAGGACTTCAGCAAATAGATTGATACTCCATAGTATTACATCATCAGAGATGGTGTCCCTCAAATTATATATCAAACCAAGTTCTGGTGAAAGGTCACAGACCGAGCTGAAACGTTAACTTGTTTCTCTCTCCACAGATGCTGAGGATTTCCAGTATTTTCTGTTTCTATGTCAGACTAAGATCCTGGTTGACTGCTTACTGGAAGGTTATACACCCCACTTGGCAAAAGGAAAAGCAGGGAGGTCTCCCCAGATATTGGGATGAATTCTCCGTTCTGCCGCCAGGTTCCCCAGCGGCCTGGGGTGGCAACAATGGGAAATCCCATTGGCCAGCGACGGGAACAGAGAATCCCGCTGCCAGTGAACCACCGAGAAACACGTGGATAGGGAAGCGGAGAATTCACCCCATTATCTGTCTCAACCAATGCCACCAAAAAGATGGTTGTTCAACTCTATGCTCTTTGAAGGATCTTGCTGAATGTACATGCCTCACATCAAATAGAAGTCATTCACTGGCCTGATTCCAACTCCAGCCGGCTTGGAGGCAGGGGGGAATGTTAAATCAAGCGGGTCCCTCTAGAGCGCCTCGTTTTGACCCCGACCACTCACCCTCCTT
The DNA here is from genome assembly GCF_047496885.1 of Scyliorhinus torazame. Classification (NCBI taxonomy): domain Eukaryota; kingdom Metazoa; phylum Chordata; class Chondrichthyes; order Carcharhiniformes; family Scyliorhinidae; genus Scyliorhinus; species Scyliorhinus torazame. The sequence continues at coordinate 177,295,128 of NC_092721.1, read as the reverse complement.
GCCGGGATCTGTCAGTTTGGCCCTGGTGAGAACCCACACTCACCTGCCAGGCTGGATCCAGCACCGAATGTCTCCTTTGGGCCTCCGATTGGTCGGAAGCTCCCTGAGGTGTGAACCTCCTGCTTCTGAGGGGCACAAGCCCTGCCTCAGCTCAATTGACGACCAGTCGGCCATTTTGTGGTTTGGGGGCAGCCATCTGGAGGGTGACTTTTTAAACCGGGGCGACAGGGACTACTGTGTCCCATTAAATCCAGCCCCATGACCTGCATTAAGGTGTCTTGAATGAACTGGTAAGTTGCTGTATGAATTCTAATTGCCTTTGCTCTTCTCATGAGGTACTTCAATTCATTATCTGAAATTGTTCCCACCAACCTCTGTAACCTGGACCACCCTGCTGTTAACTTTGAGCTCAAAATTCACTTTCTAAACACATTCAAGTTTTGGAAGGACAAAGCTGGTGATCTAATTGTAGTGCTGTGTGTTTGACAGTTTAATGGAAATTTCACATGCCCATCTCCAATCTTTACTGAAATCTTCTCCCTAAATTTCACATGGTCACCATTAGATTTACTGAGACCCCAGCGACAACACCAAACCTTAGTGTTCCCATACCATACACACTTAAGCTAGTGTTTGCGAAACGTATTGTACATAAATCACTGCATTCAGTACAAAAAGAATGCACTCTTTAGATTAGTAAAAAATAATCCTTTAATTTCCATCATGAATTAACAAGTAGGAAGTTCTAACAATATAAAAGTAGGGAAAGTAGTATAAATGGAGCAACATAAAGGTAAGGCTGTTTAACAGTCTGGTGCGTCACACAGTGGTGTTAGGTTCAAGCTCGTAGGATTGGAGACCTTAAATGTGTACCAGCTTTGCTGACATCTAATCAGAGAAGTAATCGTAAAAACATCAAATATGCAAAACAGGCACCCCTGACAGATCACCTATTCCCCAATCACACAGCATCTAACCAGGTTTGCCATTACAGGATTTTCGAACCAATGCTGCAGGACACTATTGAATAAATGATAACTCCTCAATGGATCTACTATCCCTTATTGTACGCACTATAAAATTCAGTGCATATGTGGTACCTTCACACAGGCATTTATGAACTAAGTGTGTAATCTATGTGAACCAGCGCGAGTTTACATTTGCAAGTGTGGGGACTTTACGACTTGGAAATTGCTGTTTGCAATATTAGCGCTCAAATCCTTAATATGTTTGTACAATATTTCACCATCTATTGTTGTAACTGAGGTGTCAACCTGTTTGTTTTAAATTAGATGGGGTATCCATTAAATTAGCAGGCAGACAAACATCGTATGGATTTTTTAAGGGTAAAAATGTCTGGGATGACTCCTCACTGGAAGGGCTTCAGTTAATTCGAAAATCATTGTCTCACTACGCACAATATTCCACTGAACCCTTCGCCATGTGTCTGTGCCCCCAATATTACAGACACTTACTTCAAAGATATACTTTTTAAAAAATGGGAAAACTCTCCCTATTATTCTCGCAGTTTATCTGCACCGGCCTCTCTGGATCCTGCACCAATTGCAGCCTGGAGTTGGCTGGATGATCCATTACTGGGTGTCTCTTTGTCAATGCAACTCTGAATCAGCTGCTATGAGGTGTGGGAGACCAGCTTCCGGATAAATCCCCGATTGATTCCCAGGCTTCAGCTACGCACTGCCCTGTATCAATTCAGGCGACACTATGAGTAGGGAATGAAATCCTCCATTCCACCTCTCCATGACACTCTGAGCCAATGCCCCGATGCATGATGCAATTCTGCCACTGATCCACCATTTCAATTTAGTGAGTCTTAGGACACAGTGCAGCAATGTATAGACAAAGAGAATGTATAGTACAGGCTTGTCCAACAAAGGGCTTGAGGTTGGATGTGGCCCTCAAAGCCCCTCTATGTGGCCCGAGGGGGATGTGGCCCTCAAAGCCCCTCTATGTGGCCCGAGGGGGATGTGGCCCTCAAAGCCCCTCTATGTGGCCCGAGGGGGATGTGGCCCTCAAAGCCTCTCTATGTGGCCCGAGGGGGATGTGGCCCTCAAAGCCCCTCTATGTGGCCCGAGGGGGATGTGGCCCTCAAAGCCCCTCTATGTGGCCCGAAGGACTAGTTTTCAAAATGTTGGTCAAATGTAAGTTTGATTTCGCATGGAGCTTGTCCTCCAATTGCAGGCTGTTTATTTCCCACGTTTTCTGCTGATAGGTTGACTAGAGAGCCTATTAGCGGAAAATGTGGGAGAGAAACAGTCTGTGATTGGCTGAGCAGCCAACAGCAGCACGGCGAGTTCCAGGGAAGGGTGAGAGAGCGTGAGGAGGGGTGAGTGTGAGAATAGGAGGTGCGGGAGAGAGCGTGAGGGAGGATGAGAAAGCGTGAGGAGGGATGAGAGCATGAGGAGGGATGAGAGCATGAGGAGGGGTGAGAATGTGTGAGGAGGGATGAGTGAACGTGAGGAGGGATGAGAGACCGTGAAGAGGGAAGAGAGAGTGTGACAAGGTGTTAGAGTGCACGAGGAGGACTGAGGAAACATGAGGAGTTATGTGAGAGTGTGAGAAGGTGTTTGAGAGCATGAGGAGGGATGAGAGAATGAGTGGGGATGAAAGAGCGTAATCGTTTCTGGGCCTTCTGGCCAGGGTGACCGTGAGATCAGGTGTAATGCCTGGATTTGGTATGTCTCTCCTGTGGGGACCATGAATTGGATTCAATTTGACTTGGTTTCTGGAGCAGGCACGGAGCTAGATTAAGGGTTTGTCCCTGTCCACACTCTGAGCTCTGGCTTTGTAACTTTGATAAAGTAATAACATTTTTTTTAAAGGGATTAAAGAGCGTGAGAAGGTGTTAGAGATGTGTGAGGAGGGATGAGAGAATGTGAGGAGAGATGTGAGAGTGTGAGGAGAAGAGGGGGAATGAGAGAGTGTGAGGAGGAGAGGGGGAATGAGAGAGTGTGAGGAGGGGAGAGGGTCTGGGAGAGTGTGAGGAGGGGAGAGGAGGGATGAGAGAGTGTGAGGAGGGGAGGGGGCATGAGAGTGTGGGGAGGGGAGAGGGTGTGAGGAGGGGAGGGTGTGAGAGAGTGTGAGGAGGGGAGAGGAGGGATGAGAACGTGAGAACCAGGGGCTGGTTTAGCACAGCGGGCTAAACAGCTGGCTTGTAATGTAAAACAATGTCAGCAGCGCGGGTTCAATTCCCGTACCAGCCTCCCCGAACAGGCTCTGGAATGTGGCGACTCGGGGCTTTTCACAGTAACTTCATTGAAGCCTTCTTGTGACAATAAGCGATTATTATTAGTGTAAGAGGAGTGGCGGCAGGCAGAATGTATCCATCAGCCTGGCTCATTGCCAGGCTCAGAGCTCTCATTCACCCTCACCCACACCATCATGCACTCTCAAAGTCTGAGTCTGAGAGTGAGCTGGAAACACACACTCTCACACTATTACACTCTAATATCCATCTTCATTTATTATTCTTTCTTTTTTTGCTCAGCAAGTTGTTCCTTTTCATATTTAAAAAAAAAATGTTATGGCAAACTTTTTCTTTCCAAAATTTGCTCATCAGCCGTTGAGCACGAAAAAGTTTGAAATGTGGTGCCCCACGTAAGGAGATTGGACAAGCCTGTGTTTCTCGATTCCCACGTAATGTAAAAGGGCTATTCCAAACATTGACTCCTCTTTCGTAAAAAGGGGAAGAAAAATTTCTATTTTTCATATAAACTCCTTACAAATAGTCACTCTGGAAGATGCATACTTTCTCACTCGGGAGTGAGCAAACAGTTAAAAACATGTCACTGGAGTGCGCTGTGAGCATTCAGACTTTCTCAATAGCAATTCACCCACATAAATAGCTGACTAAAGTCATTCAAACACTCATACTGCGTGAATACGCATTACGTGGCCTGACAACAGAATTAGATACTGTGCATGATGCAATACACAGTGCTTTAAATATATAAACAGGTACACACACACATACATACATACATGCATACCAGGCATAAATATAAATGTAAATCAGTGGAAATGTTGAGTAAGGAAAGGAAGCTACTAAACCCACAATTTGTGATTGACAAAACAGAGAACTTCCCCTGCCTAATATATTAGAATCTCGTAAACTATTAAAAGTTGCATTTTTTGCAGGGAAGTATATGGAGTGAAATTACTAACAGATGATAATATGTCAGATCTGAATCTATTACCTAAAGATACAGGGTTTCAGCACTTTTTGAAAGTGCGTGTTATCTATGATTTGTTCCAAAACAATTAACTCTTTGCACCAAATGCAACTGTATCACAGTGAGAGTTAACTTCTGGCAATTTAGGAAAATATTTTGGCAGGTACATATTTACACATTAGAGTTCTCACTAAGTATGAATATGATAAAGTCATTAAAGGTTAAAACATATAGTGCAATTTGCATTGTTACAAGTATTTAAATGCAGCCATGGACAATATAATTAGTTTGCTATGATACAAGATTCTTGAAAAATATTTTACACATTTTCCTGTGCAAATGACCACACTGCTCCTGTGGGTCTATTCAGTTACAATTACGTTATTGATATATGTGCTCATTCTCTTACAGCTAGGGAGTAACACTGTACCAGTTCAACTGCAGCCTTACAAAATAGGATGCCTGGCATCCGCTAATAACGGTGAAAAGAATTTCAGAGACAGTTAGCTGGGTGTTTTATTAAGTCCTTCTCAAGGGCAATTAGGGATGGGCAATAAATGCTGGTCTATACAGCGACGCCCACATCCCTTGAATGAATAAAATAAAAACATGATACACAGTAAGTTTAACATGCTCAGGAGGAGCAGGCTTCTTTAGATTATGGTTACCAAAACTTCCCACCACTGGAGAAGTCCCTTGTTTCATGTCTGGATCTGTTGTAGACTGACTGATTCACTGATAATTCTGTTAGCATTGTGTCAAGTGATTAGCAGGATACACAAGATGTGCCTTAGCTTTTTCTCATCGAGCAGTTCTTATGTTCCCACTGAAAGTCCCACCGATCGGCACACCCGGAATAACCCGTTTCATCTGGGACATCTTGACATTAAGCAACGGCTAATTTGTGGATCTAACAAGGTAGCACTCCCACCCCAATGCTGGTCAGAATCGAGCCTGGCAAAACCCTGCAGGATGTATGTACTGATTTGCTTGAAGCAGAAATAATTACAACCGATGTTGACATTAAACCCAAAATGTGAAATGCTAAGCAAACTTGAGCACAAATTATATCCAACACGAGACACATCTGATAAAATGTGAACTCGTGTGCGTATATCCCACACTTTTAGTGTGTCATTTATAATTTTCCTTTAACGAGAATGGAACTATAATTCAGAATGGCAAATCGTTACAAACATTTACCAATACGTAGGAAGCATACAAACGTAACTTTTTACACTTGATTCAAAACATGCTTCTTTTTCAATGTGGATCGACGAATGTAAGTGTAGTTGGAAGTGTTTTTGACAGAAGGAGCTGACGTTCTCTCTCTCACTCTGCTCCGTTGGTCACATTGCCATAAAGCACCTCCTGTACCCTAAACGAATGGAGCAAGCTAATAACACAAACAATGCTTTACCTATGCCCGCCTACAAGGAGACATAAAGGAAATTGACATTTGGTTCCTGCACTGTCCCAAACAAGTAGATCTCGGAGCATGACAAGAAGCCATTTCATGCCGTCTGGAATCTGTATTGCACTTATTGTTTGATCACCACCCCACTCACAGCCTCATCAGAATCCAGTGCTGTCATACACTAGATGTAGCACTCTGGGGAAAGCCCTATTTTAGTTTTTTTGAACAAAAACGACAGAACGTTAAGTTGACCTACGTTTCACCAACACAGGATCCTAACTCATTGTCAATCAACATTATAGACAATCTAACGCATGGCCAAAAACTAGCAGCTATGAGGGTTCCAGGTATAACTTAGAGGTTCCCTGTGGAAGTCTATTTGATTATCTGTGGCATGTCGCTCCAAGCTTTTGCCTTTTTCTTGGCAAGTTCCATCCACGATGGCTGACTGGATGAAGGAGAAGTTTTCTCTTTGCTGTGTTGATCTTTTCCATCTTTGTCACTAGCACTCTGTGGTGTTGCCGATGAATGCCTATTTGCTGTAAGTACAATAATACATCTTTAAAAAACTTATATACCTGTCAGAGAAAATAGAATCCAGTTATTTACACAGGTCTACAAGTTCAGGGTGCCTCTTCTTGTAACATTGCAAAACACCTCATGGACACGTTGACATACAAGATGGGGTAGGGTAAGAATAGATTATGTAAATAATGTGATTTAAAATGTTGTGCTAAATAAATCAATTATAAAAAATTGATTCGCTGACTGCAACTGTAAAGTATGTCACAATACAACTTTTTGTGAAATCCTCCTTTAATTAGTAAAGCGATTAATGTACAAATGTAAAATACCGAACAAAATTTTTATTTGCAATATCAAAACATTAGAACATAGAACATAGAACAATACAGCGCAGTACAGGCCCTTCGGCCCACGATGTTGCACCGAAACAAAAGCCATCTAACCTACACTATGCCATTATCATCCATATGTTTATCCAATAAACTTTTAAATGCCCTCAATGTTGGCGAGTTCACTACTGTAGCAGGTAGGGCATTCCACGGCCTCACTACTCTTTGCGTAAAGAACCTACCTCTGACCTCTGTCCTATATCTATTACCCCTCAGTTTAAAGTTATGTCCCCTCGTGCCAGCCATTTCCATCCGCGGGAGAAGGCTCTCACTGTCCACCCTATCCAACCCCCTGATCATTTTGTATGCCTCTATTAAGTCTCCTCTTAACCTTCTCCTCTCCAACGAAAACAACCTCAAGTCCATCAGCCTTTCCTCATAAGATTTTCCCTCCATACCAGGCAACATCCTGGTAAATCTCCTCTGCACCCGCTCCAAAGCCTCCACGTCCTTCCTATAATGCGGTGACCAGAACTGTACGCAATACTCCAAATGCGGCCGTACCAGAGTTCTGTACAGCTGCATGCAACATGACCTCCCGACTCCGGAACTCAATCCCTCTACCAATAAAGGCCAACACTCCATAGGCCTTCTTCACAACCCTATCAACCTGGGTGGCAACTTTCAGGGATCTATGTACATGGACACCTAGATCCCTCTGCTCATCCACACTTTCAAGAACTTTACCATTAGCCAAATATTCCGCATTCCTGTTATTCCTTCCAAAGTGAATCACCTCACACTTCTCTACATTAAACTCCATTTGCCACCTCTCAGCCCAGCTCTGCAGCTTATCTATATCCCTCTGTAACCTGCTACATCCTTCCACACTATCGACAACACCACCGACTTTAGTATCATCTGCAAATTTATTCACCCACCCTTCTGCGCCTTCCTCTTGGTCATTGATAAAAATGACAAACATTGTTAAGTATAATCAGCTTATTTTCCTATCCTTAATACTGCATTCCTTTAATTAGGCAGCACGGTGGCACAGTGGTTGGCACTCAGCGACAGGAACCCAGGTTCAATTCCAGCCTTGGGTGACTGTCTATGTGGAGTTTAATGTGTAGGGTAGATGAAGTTATGGGGTTATAGGGTGGGGGAGTGGGCCAAGGTAGGGTGCTCTTCCATAGGGTCGGTGCAGACCCGATGGGCCAAATGGCCTCCTTCTGCACTTTAGGAATTCCGTTCTATCACTTATAAGCCCTCTTAATTAGTGTTGCATTTATATTTTACCTTCATTTACCACAGGCTTTAACAGGAATGTTTTTATTTGCATCATTAGTCTGTATGGACCTGCTGGTGGGGAAATTTGATTTCTGTCCAAAACTGGCCCAAGTAGTTTTTTTGATTGGATTTATTTTTGGTTGTTGTGGGCAAATACAGCTGCAAGTTGACAAGTGTTGGAAGGCAGAGAATTGGCCAGTTCCCATGCTGAGCCAACCAGCAGGTTTGGCCTGAGAGTGGGGAACGGGCCAAGCATCCTTGACAGCCAGGATTACAAGTTTCTCCTGTTCATAATCTTGAAGTCGGGGGAGAGAGAGGGTAGATTTTCCGTACTGGGAGTTCCGGTGAGTGGAGCTCCCCACTGTACAAAACGGGGCAATGTGCGGCCTTGGCCGTGCATTCCCCGTTCAGGCCCCTTGTACATCATGAATTGTGTTGAATAGCCATGTGTTTCTCAACACTGCGAGCGTTGGGAATCATGCAGCTAAATGCGCTCACTATGCCACTTTGTTCCCTTTTGGGAGAATCGCGCCCTTAATGCCAGATTTATACTGAATTCAAATTTCACCATCTGCCATGGTGGGATTTGAACCTAGATCCCCAGAGAATTAGTCCCTGGATTACTAGTCCAATGATAAAACTATTGCAAAAAGACATCCTAACACAATACTAGCCGAACCAGATTATTCATCTTTGGCCTCCTGTCCAAGTTTATTTTCAGACCCCAATAGGGGTGAGGCCAGAGGCAGTGTCAGGATAATTTATCCTCATTGCCAGATGTAAAGATGCACGTTCAGAGACTCCATTAGTGAACACAAAAGGCATTTATTAATAAGAATTGCACTGCACAGCATGCTGTGACTAGCTCCCAAAATGCCTCTGCCTAGGAGCCTCTCTCACCATGGGGCTGATTTCACACTCAGTCCCAATTGGTCACCCAGGCCATGTGACCCTTACTTTGCTCTGTTGCCCTTAAAGGGGCAATCACCACAGTCCCTTAGCCTGAAATTGTACCTCCTTGTTCTGGATTCTATAGCCAGCAGGGAGAGATAACCTCTCAGTATCTATCCTTTCAAGCCCCTTCACAATCTTGGGTGTTTCAATGAGATCACCTCCTATTCTTCTAAATTCCCAAGAGGATAGGCCCAGTTTACTCGGCCCCTTATCACTGGACTACCCTCCCATCCCAGAGACCAATCCAGTGAACCTTCGCTGTACTGTTTGGGCCTATCAGTGCTGGCAGTGACCTTTATGTTAAACATTCTGTATAAATGTCTCCAGTTTTACCTGTCACAGGACTGGGAATGGGAGAAACCTTCTGTTGGGGCTCTTCCACACTTGACTTTAGTTCCGGTTTGCTGTCTTGAGGTTTGCATGGAGACGACGACTTGTGGTGGTTGTTTTTGAGTTTAGTTGGTGACTTTAAGACCTCCTGAAAAGAAAAAGAACACATGTGAATTTTCATGGAGTCTGCAATTTTGCATGGCAAAGTCATTTATTTTGTGTGTAAAATGTAAAAGCAGAAATGCACTCTGGTGTAAAGCTACGTAGAAACAGATTAAGGTAATCTTAACCTGCAGTATCGGGTGGAATCTTCCGTTTTCAACGCACGCTGCCTGACAAAATGGTGTGACACCTGTGCTGACTCTGAGGAGGAAGGGCCGCCATACCTTCTGCTCATCAGGTAGTTAAGCGGACAGCAGTGGGCCTTCCTCTCGACTGAGGACTCCGGAGGTCAATGCGCCGCCCGCCAAGAGCTGGCCACCAATCAATTGACTTTTGGGCAGTCTCCAAATTCTCCTGTCCCGCCCGCAATGATACCCACCCCTGGCGGGATTGGAAAATCCCAGCCAATAGGTTTTCTTTGCAAACAAGCTGCGAGGAACCAAGATAGGAGGCGAGCCTTCGAAAGGACAATAACAAGGCTGTATGGCGGACAAGGCAGTTGAGAAGATTAGGATGCTTCATGTGCAGCTCATCGTGAGCTGGTAAGCAGGCCTCAGTTTGGTGCTCGAGTTAATTATGAAAATATACGCACAGAGACGTGTACGGCCCAAGGCAGCTCACCAACAGAACCTTCATCACCAACCCTCCCTCTAAAAAATTAGAGTTCTTGGCACATTAAGAAGTTCATGGCCTAGTAACGATGGTCGTGTTTGATTACCCTGAGATAACCAGGTTTGTATTAGGAACATAGTAACAGGGAACGGCCATTCAGTCCATCAAACCTGATCATGGCTGGTCATTTACCTCAACACCGTTTCCCCGCACTATCCCCATATCATTAGGATCCAGGAATCTATTGAATTCTGCCTTGAACATACTCAATGATTGAACTTTCACAGCTCTCAGTATATAATTCCAAACACTCACCACCCTCGGAGTGAAGAAATTCCTCCTCATCTCAGTCTTAAATGACCTACCTCTTATCCTGAGATTATATTCTCTGGTTTTAAACTCATCAGCCATTGAAAACATCTGGGGCGGGATTCTCTGATTCTGAGGCCACGTTGACGCCGTTGTAAACACCGTCGCTTTTCTTGACGGCGTCAACATGGCCTCGGGAGCAGTGATTCTGACCCCGACAGGGGGCCAGCACAGCACTGGAGCGACCCACGCTGCTCCAGCTGCCGATCCCGGCATCAGATGGGCGCCCTGGGTCTGCGCATTACCAGTGGGGCCATCGGCAACAGCGGGACCGGCGTGATTGCCGTGCATGCGCGGTGGCTCCCTTCTCCGCGCCGGCCCCGACGCAACATGGCTTAGGGCTACAGGGCCGGCGCGGGACAAAAGAGGCCCCCAGCCCGAGAGGCAGGCCCGGTGATCGGTAGGCCCCGATCGCAGGCCAGGCCACAGCGCAGCCCCCACCCCCCACCCCCCCCCCCCCCCCCCCCATGGTCGGAACCCCCTACCAGGCTGCCCCCCGGATCCATTCACGCCGAAGTCCCGCCGGGTAAGACCAGGTGTGAACGGCGCCGGCGGGACTTGGCCAATCCCGGGCCTAGAATCAGCAGGGGAGGGGGGGGCGGCCCGTAGAGCGGCCCCCGACTGGCGCCTTGCCGACCACGCCGGCGCCAATGGCGCTGATTCTCTGCTCTCCGGAGAATCGGCGGACTGCCGTCGGCATGGCGTCACGCGATCCGTGCCCGTCACGACGATTCTCCGGCCCGGACTGGACTGAGAGAATTCTGCACCTTATCTACATCCACCCTGGCACAGAATCACACAACCACAGAATCACACAGTGCAGAAGAGGCCCTTCGGCCCATCGAGTCTGCACTGACACATGCAAAACACCTGACCTGCCTATCTAATCCCATTTGTCAACACTTGGCCCATAGCCTTGAATGTTAAGATATGCCAAGTACTCATCCAGGTACTTTTTAAAGGATGTGAGGCAATTCACCTCTACCACCCTCCCAGGCAGTGCGTTCCAGACCATCACCACCCTCTGGGTAAAAAAGGGTTTCCTCAAATCCCCCTGAAACCTCCCACCCCTCACCTTGTATGTGTGTCCCCTCATGACTGACCTTTCAACTAAGGGGAACAGCTGCTCCCTATCCACTATGTCCATGCCCCTCATAATCATGTACACCTCGATTAGGTCATCCTTCAGTCTTCTCTGCTCCAGCGGAAACGACCTCAGCCTATCCAGCCACTCCTCATAATTTACATGTTCCATCCCAGGCAACATCCTGGTGAATTGCCTCTGAAATCCCTCCAGAACAATCACAGCCTTCCTATAATGTGGCGACCAGAACTGCACACAGTATTCCAGCTGTGGCCTCACCAAAGTTTATACAACTCCAACATGACCTCTCTGCTTTTGTGATCTGTGCCTCGATTGGTGAAGGCAAGTGTCCCATTTGCCTTTTTCACCACCCTGTTAACCTGCCTTCAGAGATCTATGGACAATCACATCAAGGTCTCTTTGTTCCTCGGAACTTCCCAGTGTCAGACCATTCATTGAATGCTTCCTTGTCAAATGAATCCTTCCAAAGTATATCACCTCACTTTTCAGGGTTAAATTCCATCTGCCACTTTTATGTCCATTTGACTATCCCATCTATACCTTCTTGTAACCCAAGACACTCAACCTCACTGTTAACCACATGGCCAATTTCTGTGTCATCTGCAAATAATCATCTATGTTGTTTATATAAATGACAAACAATAGAGGGGACCCAGCCAATTTTCTTCACATTCAAATAATTTTATTGACTATGAACAGCTGTTGCCCTAGCAATAATCCTTGAAGAATCCCTCTAGTAGGAGGCTGTCATGCTGAGAATGACCCGTTTATTTCTATTCTTTGTTTTTTGTCTGTTAACCAATTGTCAATTCATTTAATATATTTCCTCCAATCCCATGCGCTCTAATTTTTTTACTAACCTCCTGAGTGGGACTTTAACAAAAGCCTTCTTAAAATCCAAATACACCACATCCACCAATTCTCCTTCATCAATGCTACAAGTAACATCCTCAAAAAACTCCAACACGTTTGTCAAACATGATTTCCCTTCCGTAAATCCATGTTGAATCTGCCCAATTTTACTATTCTTTTCCAAGTATCCAGTTATCACAACTTTATCATAGATTCTAAGATTTGCCCTACTATTAATGCCAAACTAACAGCTCTGTAGTTCTCCATTCTCCTTCCACCCTCTTCAATAGTTACATTTGCTACTATTCAGGCTGTGGGAACCTTTCCAGAATATATAGAATTTTGAAAGATACCCACCAATGTGCCCACTATCTCTCTAGCCACTTCCTTCAACTCTCTGGGATGAAGCTCATCTGGCCCAGGGGACTTATCAAGTTTCAACCCAGTTAACTTTGCAAGTACTATCTCTTTATTAATGTTAATTTATTTTTGTTCCTAAGTTTCATAAGTCCCTTGGTTGCTTAGTATTTCTTGGAGATTTTCTGTATCTTCTGTGAAGACAGCTGCAAAGTAAGTGTGCAGTTTCTCTGCCATTTCCCTGTTCTCCATTATAACTTCTCCTCTCCCCACCTAATGAACCCACATTTGTCCTGGCTAATCTTTTCCTTTCCAAAGGCCCAAGGAAGCTTTTACAGTCTGCTTTTATGTTCCATGCTAGTTTCCACCCATATTCTCTTTTTAATTTATTAATCACAGCAGGCTATTTGAGATCTATTCAAGCATGGAAGGGAAGTGAAAATAAACAATCCAAACATCTACTAAAAACTATTTATTTTGAAGTAAATAGAAGCCTCACAAATCCAAGGATCTGAGGGGGTTTAAAGCCAAGTGATGTGGTTTTGCCGTTCTGTTAAGTTACAGCTGCTGCTTTCTAGACATCTGTCTGAGGCAGCAGGCGTAAGACACAGGTGAGTGAAAAAATGATTTTTTTTTTCACTGTTTTTGCCTGGACTGCTCCTTAGCCACCAGGCAGGGGTGACTGATGTGGGGCGGGGAGCGATTCTGAACTGTGAGTGGGAGGGATTCTCTTCTATGGGGGGGCAGTCTGCCATGGGGGGGGGGTTCTCTGATATGGGGGGGGGGTCCTCTGTTACGGGGGCATTCCCTTTTATGGGTGGATGTCTGGTGGTGGTGGGGGGGGGGTCAGGATTTGCATTGTGGGGGAGGGGGGCACTTATGTTAAATACTTACCCATTTGGCCCACTGTGACAGGGCTATGCTGGACAATACTTGCACCAATCCACGCTGGGATCTCAGCCCAGAGGGCTGGAGCATCACAGAGATGTGGAGAATCCAGTATCTAGACTCTTAATTTTGACCAATTTTCATCCTGTGCTCGTGCATGGCTCAAACCTTGATGTGGCCGCCAGTGTATAATCTGCTGTGGACCATGTATAATGTATAATCTGCTGTGGACCATGTAGAATGTAGCATCTGCTGTGGACCATGTAGAATGTATAATCTCGTGTGGACCATGTAGAATGTATAATCTTGTGTGGACCATGCAGAATGTATAATCTGCTGTGGACCATGTGGAATGTATAATCTGCTGTGGACCATGTAGAATGTATAATCTTGTGTGGATCATGTAGAATGTATAATCTGCTGTGGACCATGTAGAATGTATAATCTCGTGTGGACCATGTAGAATGTATAATCTCGTGTGGACCATGTAGAATGCATAATCTGCTGTGGACCATGTCGAATGTATAATCTGCTGTGGACCATGTAGTATGTATTATCTGGTGTAGATCATGTAGAATGTATAATCTGCAGTAGACCATGTAGAATCTGCTGTGGACCATGTAGAATGTATAATCTCATGTGGACCATGTAGAATGTACAATCTGCTGTGGACCATGTAGAATGTACAATCTGCTGTGGACCATGTAGAATGTATAATCTGGTGTGGATCATGTAGAATGTATAATCTGCTGTGGACCTTGTGGAATGTATAACCTGCTGTGGACCATGTGAATGTATAATCTGGTGTGGATCATGTAGAATGTATAATCTGGTGTGGATCATGCAGAATGTATAATCTACAATAGACCATGTAGAATCTGGTTGGATCATGTAGAATGTATAATCTGGTGTTGATCATGCAGAATGTATAATCTACTGTGGACCATGCAGAATGTATAATCTTGTGTGGACCATGCAGAATGTATAATCAGCTGTGGACCATGTGAAATGTATAATCTGCTGTGGACCATGCAAAATGTATAATCTCGTGTGGACCATGTAGAATGTATAATCTCGTGAGGACCATGTAGAATGTATAATCTTGTGTGGACCATGTAGAATGTATAATCTGCTGTGGACCATGTAGAATGTATAATCTGCTGTGGACCAGGTAGAATGTATAATCTGCTGTGGACCATGTAGAATGTGTAATCTTGTGCAGACCATGTAGAATGTCTAATCTGCTGTGGACCTTGTGGAATGTCTAATCTGCTGTGGACCATGTAGAATGTCTAATCTGCTGTGGACCATGTAGAATGTATATCTGTTGTACACTGCATTAATTGCTTGTTATTTATAATCTTTTATAATATTTATTGTCACAAGTCGGCTAACATTAACACTGCAATGAAGTTACTGTGAACATCCCCTAGTCGCCACACTCCAGCACCTGTTCGGGTACACGTTATACTGTAAAGCAATTGTATAAGAACAATGTTGTAATTAGCCAACATATTAAAATTTCCTGTTTAAAACCACTTGGGCCGCAACCACACCGCAGTTATTGAAAGACTAACAACCATATATTGCAATAGTAATTACAAGAAAAATTCTCACTAACACCTCTCATCACCCGAATCATCACGGGAGGACGTGCCTCCTCTTCGAGCACTCCCTCCCAGTGCTTGGCCAGAGTTGAGTGCGTGGCAAATTCCCGCTGTGCAGTGTTCCACATTCTAAACTCTATTTGGGTGTTGATCAATAACTGTGCTGTTATGTGTTGTGCAGTATGAATGAGAGCCTGCATACTTCAATTGGCTGCTCACCAATTTCACTAAAAATGATAGCTCGGAAGCCAGATCCTCTAGGTTGGAGCAAACCGTTCTCCTGATTTGCTGAAAGGTTCGAGGAGAAAGGTATATTAATCTAACTGCCCTCATTATAAAGTGCGGCAGCATCACCCAAACCCAGGGAAATGCTCACGTGCTCCTGGGAATGAAAAATATTTTAAATCTCATTGGGCTGCCACTCGCAAGCAGTCGCTGTTTGGCAGGAATGAAAATTAATCAAACAAGCGCTGTGCAGTTTATGAAGATCAGCACGGTTGGAAATACTTTAGCTCTGTGATACGTTATTAACATTTTACTTAATTCGAAAGCAACTGTTGTGTGGATAGATTTCCACTTTGCTGCAAATTGACAGCACCATTGACAATCTCTTTACACTGAAGGTTTTTTGTGGAGGGCTGCAAAAATTAACGGCCGACTTTTGGAGCAGGCGTCACATTTAATTTATAGCAACTGCGTAAACGAGGTCGATGCAGTCAACTCAAATTAACTGGAAGGCAAAGCTCCGCTCAGATTTGATTGTGCCCCTGCTGTCTGGGTTTTCTTTCCTTTCAGCTTCTAATGGTGAGTGGCTTAAAAAGGCAAAGAACATTTGATAGCCTGTCTCAAGTAGTGTAGGAGGTTTACAGGTGTAGAAATAGCTGAGCCCCCGACCATTCAACAACCCGGGGTTTGCCACTGACCAGAAACTGACCTGGCCAGGCACATAAATACTGTGGCTACAAGAGCAGGTCAGAGGCTGGGGAATTCCGCAGCGAGTAACTCACCTCCCGTCTCTCTACAATCTGTCCACCATTTACAAGGCCTAAGTCAGGATTGTGATGGAATACTCTCCACTTGCTTGGATGAGTGCAGCTCCAACCACACTCAAGAAGCTCAATCCAGGACAAAGCAAGAAGAGGGGAGGGATTCCTATATTTATGTTGTTTCTATTGTTTGGCTTAATCTATGAAAGTACATTTGAACATACAAATGGATTGGGAAAGAACACCTGATCCACTAAGTCCACCTCATCCACATTTACTGCAGTCACATTCACTATTGGTCACTTCTGCCGGCTCTGTCAATCGACTATCTTTTTTAACCCTTTCATGGGATGTAAGAACCACCAGCAAAGTTAGTATTTGTTGTCCAACTGTGATTGCTTTTGTGTAGATTGTGGTGAGCAGCCCTGAAGGGGTGAGTGGGCTACTCATCTTCCTGGTTTCTATTTGCGGAATTTTACCAGAATTTGGCAAAAGTGTCAGGCTCAGTCAGAAAACTGGTGTGTATTTCTCTAGTTGCACGTGTTTTGTTATGTTTCCTTTGCAACATAAGCGGCTTCCTTGTGTTGCATTTGTCAAGGAAGGTCGAGACGTGTAAATAACTTCAACTCATTTATTTACACTATGTACACCTTTATAACTTGAGTTTGACACTACTGCTAATCCTATTGTAGCTACCTAAACTGACTAACCAGCTGCTGTCTTCCACGTGGTGGGTGTGATAATGAATCAACCCTGTGCCTCTCCTCACTGACTGTCTCCACTGGCCAAAAGGCTGATCACGTGTGTGGTGTCCTTTATGTATGGGTTGGTGTAATGCCCCCCCTGTGGTCGTGCCACCTCCTTGAGTATCGTGAATGTCCATTGGTCGCCTCCTATCTAACTTATCTATTGGTTGAGTGTGTGTGTGTGATGTTTCTGGTGCTCCCTCTAGTATCTGTCTAGCTTACATGTATTTACAGTGATGCACATCACCACAGCACGGACCAGTTTTCTTGAGCCTCAGAGAGAAATAAAAGAGTGGGCGAAGCCTCGTAGACCTGGCAACCGGCTCCAGAGAGATCAAGGCGCCAATCTTTAAAGGGTGCCCTGATTAATGCTACTACCTAACGGCCCCCAGCCGACATTACAGAGTTATCGGGGCACTCCACACACCCTGACAATCCTCGCAGGTACCCTGCGCCCCTCCCCCCACATCCACCGCCGGCATTGAACCCCCCACCAATGCTGGGGAAGAATATCTCAATCCCTCAGGGGCTTTACTTCCCTATGCAACCCTGGAGGGATTGGCTTGACTGCCTCACATCTGGCCAAACCTGTTGTAAACCTCGCTGACATGACGTCACAAATATTTAGTGTGGAGGGGGGAATCATGTGGCGGCGAGGGGGTGCTAATAATATTTAAATCGATGCAAATGTATTAAAGTGAGGATCACGCCCTTTGTGGGCGTGAATCTTGTGACGTCGCCGGCGATATGCAAAGAAAATCGGGAAACGCAATTTCTCCAGCGAGAATTGCACTTCCTGATTCTCATGGGATTTCCCACTTATGCTGCCGATTCTGCAGATGGCTAGAACGGGCTCAAAATTGTCCCCTATGTTTCTTGAACCACTGTGGTCCATCTTGTGTAGGTACACACAAACTGCTGTTAAGGAGGGAGCTCCAGGGCCAGCCGCCATTTTGTTCGCTAGCTGCCAGCCGCAGGGGGACGGAGCCGGCGACATGGCGTACCGCGGGCAGGCTCCGAAAGTGCAGAAAGTGATGGTGCAGCCCATCAATCTTATTTTCAGGTACCTTCAAAATCGATCCAGGATCCAAGTGTGGCTATATGAACAAGTCAACATGAGGATAGAAGGGTGTATAATTGGCTTTGATGAATACATGAACCTTGTTTTGGATGATGCAGAGGAAATTCACATGAAATCAAAATCAAGAAAACCACTGGGCCGTGTTATGCTGAAAGGGGACAACATCACCTTACTACAGAGCGTCCACAGTTAAGAATGGATTCGCTGGAACTTGATTGTCTATACACTATAGCAAATAGCTAACTTGTTTATATAGCATTTTGGATACCGGTTGTCGGAAAACAGATTAAGTTGTGATGTGTTTTTGTACCTAGCCATAGTAATGATTTTCTGAAATAAAAATCTTATAACCAAAAAAAAAAAAAGGAGGGAGCTCCAGGATGTTGATCCAGTTACAGTGAAGGAACGGCGATAAAGTTCCTAGTCACAGTGGTGTGTGGCTTGCGGGGAACTTGTTAGTGGCAGTGTTCCCACGTGTTTACTGCCCTTGTCCTTCTACGTGGTGGACGTTGCAGGTTTGGAAGGTGCTGGCAAAGGAGGTTTGACACGTCGCTGCAGTGCACCTTGTATATGCTAAACACTGCTGCCGCTGTGTGTTGGCAATGGAGGGAGTGAATGTTTAAGATGGTGGATGGGATGCCAAACAAACAGGTTGCTTTGATCTGGATGGTGTTGTACTGATTGAGTGTTGTTTTAGCTGCACTCGTCCACTCAACTGGCGAATATGCCATCACACTGCTGACTTCTGCCTCGTTGATGGTGGACAGATTGTGGAAAGACAGGAGATGCATTACTCGCCACAGAATTCCCAACCTCTGACCTGCTCTTGTAACCACAGTATTTATATGTCTGGTCACTCTCAGAATCTTGATGCTCGGGATTCAACGATGGCCATGCCATTGAATGTAAAGGGGAGATGTTTGGATTCTCTCTTGTTGGAGATGGTCATTGCCTGGCACTTGTGTGACACGAACGGTACTTGCCACTTATCAGCCCAACCCTGGAGTTGCTGCATGTGAACACGGACTGCTTCAGTCTGAGGAATCATGAGTGGTATTGAGAACTGTGCAGTCGTCAGCAAACAGCCTCGCTTCTGACCGTACGTGGAGAGGATTTATTGATAAAGGAGTTGAAGGTGGTGGGGCCTAGGACGCTACCCTTGCAGTGTCGTCCTGGGGCTGAGATGATTGGCCTCCAAGAACCACAACCACCTTCCTTTGTGTGAGGCATGGATTCAAGATTTCGGTTGAATCCCTTTGGTTCCAACGTTGCTACATTTCCTTTGCATTGTGCTAGGCCAAATGGTGCTTTGCGGTAAGGACAGTAGATGTGCAGTATCGCAAGCATAGACTGGGAACCTGATTGGGATATTCAGGCAAATTTGCACTACTTGTATTGCACAAAAAAGAATGGAAGATATAAACTTAAAGCAGCCTTACTGATCATTTTGTATTGAGCTTGGACTTCAGGGAAATCAGTGAAAGGACATAAAGCCGCTGAAAAGATTACCTCATCACTCACGGCAGTTTCCTCTATCCATATCTGGATCAGCCGGCCTTTTGAGTTTCCATTTAAAATAAAACAAATTAAAAGTAATAAAATCTGCGTTTGCAGTCTTGTGGCTCAGATAATTTCTACACATGTGGATAGGGGCTGTTTAGCACACTGGGCTAAATTGCTGGCTTTGAAAGCAGACCAAGGCAGGCCAGCAGCACGGTTCGATTCCCGTATCAGCCTCCCCGAACAGGCGCTGGAATGTGGCGACTAGGGGCTTTTCACAGTAACTTCAGTTGAAGCCTACTTGTGACAATAAGCAATTTTCATTTTCATTTCATAAGCTGAAAAGTAAAATGATAGGTTCCTGCAGGGAGTAACACGTCATGCGTGTGAATCTGGGTCATCTGGACCCATATCCAGAATGTAAAACAAAGGAATGTAAATTAAAATGACAACTGTTCTTTACCCATAAGGAATATTTCTTTTTGTACGAGCTGCTGGTGGGGAATTTTGCTCACTCCTTTCTAATTTGGATCAAAATGTCGTTTCTTGCACTTTTAATTGCGGGAGATTATGAATTATTTTGGTACAAAACATTCTGTTGTTCATGCAAACATATTTGCAACAATCCTTATTTTGCCTATTAATTGGCCATTGGTGCCATGTTTCCCATGATCTTCTTCTCCACTGCCCAAAGTCCAGACTCCTTTTATAAAGCAATGGTGCACTTGGAGTAAATGGTTAATGCCAAATCATTTCTAATTTGAAAGACACAACCAGGGTAAGTTTAGTCTTCTGAGGTCAACCTTTTCTCACCGCCTCTGACATTCTCCAAATCAATCACAGTTATTTTATCGTCAAATTAATTGTACAATTGTAATAAATGCTTTCTCCTCAACATTAGGGCAGGAATGCACTCATAGATCCAATATTCAAGAGTACAATTGGTTTGAATTATTTTTAAACGGCGCACATATGACATTGTGAACCTTGTTGGTGTTTTAGATCGAAACTGTAGCCAGGGACTGCAAACAAATTCACAAAATATGTGCAAGACAAAATTCTGTTCACCAATTCCCAACGGGAACCTTTATGGGATTACTGAAGGACACTTGAGTAGCTGAATTGTTACGGCACACAAGGAGGCCATTCGACCCATCGTGACTGTGTCATCTCCCCAAATGTGCAATGCACCTCGTGCCATTCCCCTGCCTTCTTCCCGCACCTTGTACATTCTTCTTTTTCAGATAATAATCCCATTCTCTCGAGGGCCTCAATTGAACCCGCCTCCACCACACGCTCAGGCAGTGCATTCCCGATCCTAATGCAGTCTTTACGTGGTGTACTGTACCACATTCAGAATGGATTGATTGGTGATCAGTATAATGTAGCATATAAAGGAGGAATGAAAGGGAAAGCACCACACAATGTTACCTTGTCCACTGCTTTCCTGTCCCCGACTGTTTTGGCTTCCTGGGCTGGCATTGTATCTGCTTTCCCGTAATGCTGCACATGATACCCCTTCTGCTTTTGTCTGGCCATGGTGACCCAAGCTGGTATGGAAGAGTCCTCAGTGGATGATCTGCTGTCTTGAGTATGCTTGTCAAAAAGTAGCCCCCTCTCTGAGGAAAGAAAATGCCATCAATATTTCCAATGCAAACCCTCAAACAACTTGTCTAACATCCAAATGTAATTACTCGCTCATAAATAAAGAACGGTGGTGACAGGATTTCATTAAATGAAGACCCATTTAATTCCAAAAGAATTCAGAAGGATGTAAATTTCAAAATATTTCTGATCAATTGTGCATTGATTGGCGATGTATTTCAATGCTGCAGATGTTGTTTTTCTAATCGAGTTGATTGATTTCAAATTGGAATGAGTGTGCAGATTTGCAAAGTTTCATAATCACATTTTCAGATTTGGCTAATTTTAACCCCTTTGGTGATATAACAATAACATGCATTTCTCTTGCATCTTTAAGAGGTTGCAGTTTTTTACGTACTTGTCATTCAAAAATGTCCCATTATTTAAACTGTGCAGTACATGAAGATGAATTTACAGATCAGGAGCAGGAATAGGCCCCTTGGTCCCTGGAGCCTGCTCCACCATTCAGAAAGATCATGGCTGATTAAATTTTAACCTCAATGTCAGATTACTGCCCACCCCATTTACCCCCTTGCTTATCAAGAATCCATCTACTTAAAGATGTTCAAAGATTCTTCCTCAACTACCTTTTGAGGAAGAGAGTTCCAAAGTCTCACCACTCTACAACTGAAAGAAAAACAACTCCTCGCCACTGCCCTAAATGGGCAACCACTTATTTTTAAACAGCACCCCTTCGTGTGAGTCTGTCCCACAAGAAGAAACATTCTTTCCATATCCAACCTGTCAAGTCCCCTCAGGTTCTTCTGTGTTTCAATCAAGTTACCTCTTAATCTTCTGAACTCCAATGGATACAAGCCTAGCCTGTCCATACTCTCCGGTTTAGCTCGGTGGGCTGGACAGCAGGTTTGTGATGCAGAGCGGTTCGTGATGCAGAGCCAGGTCAGCAGTGTGGGTTCAATTCCCACACCGGCTGAGGCTATTCATGAAGGCCCCACCTTCTCAACCAGATCCCCTTGCCTGAGATGTGGTGACTTTAAGGTTAAATAACCACCAGTTGGCTCTCCCCCTCAAACTATGGTGATTTTCGGGCAGCACGGTGGCAAAGTGGATTAGCCCTGCTGCCTCACGGTACCGAGGTCCCAGGTTCGATCCTGGCTCTGGGTCACTGTCCATGTGGAGTTTGCACATTTCCCCAGTCTTTGTGTGGGTTTCGCCACCACAAGCCAAAGATGTACAGGCTAGGTGGATTGGCCACGCTAAACTGCCCCTTAATTGGAAAAAATCAATTGGGTACTCTAAATTTTTTTTAAAAGAAAAAAAAACTATGGTGACTTTACAGGGGCAGCATGGTGGCACAGTGGTTAGCACTGCTGCCTCACAGCACCAGGGACCGGGTTCAATTCCAGCCTTGGGTGACTGTGTGGAGTTTGCACATTCTTCCCATGTCTGCGTGGGTTTCCTCTGGATGCTCCAGTGCCTCCTACAATCCAAAGATGTGCAGGGTAGGTCGATTGGCTAACTTGCCCCTTAGTGTCCCTTAGGTTAGGTCAGGATACAGGGATTGAGCAGGAGAGCAGGCTGGGCCTAGGTAGGGCGCTCTTTCAGAGGGCCGAAGGGCCTCCTTCCGCACTGTAGGGATGCTATACTATGCTATGATTCTCATAAGACAACCCAATCATTCTGGGTATTAGTCTGGTAAACCTCCAAACCTTCCTTAAAGGAGACCAATATTGTATGAAATACCTCAGAAGTGGTTTCACCAATGCCCCGTATAACTGAAGCATATTCATTCCACCTCGCAATAAACAAATAAACAATATAAAACGGGGCAAGCATGGCTTTCAAAGCTTTGTGCCATTCTCCTCAAAATCTGACATCTCCTTTGCCCAAGCTGCCTTTGAAACATTTTTCATTGATCATTTACCCAGCTTAACTGTTTGAAAATGCTCACAAGTGTTCAAAATGATTGAAGCCTGAGGTCGCGTTTCCTGATTTTTCAACTCTAATGGCTGTGTTACAGCTGGTGATATTTGCAGGTTCATAGCAGCCAATTGCAACCCGCTTCAGGATGAACTGTCGGAGCTTTTACAGTACAGAAAGAGACCCTTCAGCCAAGGGTCCATGCTGGCCATCAAGCGTCCACCTTTTCCACAATGAATTCCATTTGTATTGCTTCTGCACATTTCACCACCTTCTCTATGTCATCCTGAAGCCAATAACGATCCTCATCATGATCTACAACTTAGCCAAGTATTGCATTCACCACAAACTTTATAATGCCGCTCCCTATTTCAAGTTCATGTCATTTATAAAAATTGTGAAGAAGTAATGGAGACAAAACTGCCTCTTGTGGAACACCATTGCAAACCATGTCAGTCTGAAAAATGTCCTTCCACATCTATTTCCTGTCACTGAGCCATTTCTGTATCCATAACCGCCACCTTCATCTTAATTCCCTGGGTTTGCATCTTCTTAACAAACCTTCTGTGTGGCACCTTTCAAAGTTCCTGAAGTGCATGTGAAGCATCTTCTTTCTATTGGCCAACAACCTGACACCAGAAAACACTCTCAGCTGACAGTGTTTGTTTTTGTCCTGGCCTTACTGACCCCAGATTGACTCTCACATTGATCCAATGCAATAGCTCCAATTGAACCCACCCCAAGTCATTTCGCACTGACCATGTCGCTGGAGCAGCTTCGGAGGGAAATGGAAGACTGGGACGTTGGTTTGTAAGGCAGGCATGTGAATTAACGCAAAAAAGGTGAAATTATCTGTTTTTTTAAAAAATTATTTCATGGGTTGTGAGCTTCGCTGGCAAGAGCCAGTTTTATTGCCCATCTCAAACCGCCCTCGAGAAGGTGGCGAGCTGCCATCTTGAACCGCTACAGTCGCTGTGGTGTAAGAACAGTCACAGTGCTGTTAGCGAGGAAGTGCGGCTAAAGTTAAACGGTAAATAATTAAGTACTGTGTGGCAAGCAATGGATGTAGCTCTGAAGAGGACTTGATAACTTTATTTGTGGATTACAACCTACATTGCTTGATGTTTTTTTAATCCATGCAAGGGGCTTCGCTGGCTGGGCCAACATTTATTGCCCATTCCTAATTGTCCTTGATAAGGTGGTGGTGATCATCCTTCTTGAACTGCTGCAGTCATAGAGTCATAGTCATAGAGGTTTATGACTAGGTTCATGCCTTCAGCCCAACTTGTCCATGCTGCCCAGTTTTTACCACCAAGCTAGTCCTAATTGCCCGCATTTAGCCCAGTCCTCTAAACTCATCTTCCCATATAACTGTCTGAATGCTTTTTAAAAGACAAAATTGTACCCGCCTCGACTACTGCCTCGTTCCAGACACTCACCACCCTCTGAGTTAAAAGATTGCCCCTCTGGACCCTTTTGTATCTCTCTCCCCTCTCCTTAAACCTATGCCCCCCCAGTTTAAGACTCCCCGACCTTTGGGAAAAGATGTTGACTACCTACCTTACCTATGCCCCTCATTATTTTATAGACCTCTACAAAGTCACCTCTAAGCCTCCTACATTCCAGGGAAAAAAGTCCCAGTCTATCCAGCCTCTCCTTATAACTCAAACCATCAAGTCCCGGTAGCATCCTAGTACATCTTTTCTGCACTCTTTCGAGTTTAATAATATCTTTTCTATAATAGGGTGACCAGTGCATGCGTTGTAGATTATAATGTTTTAGTGATAGTCATAGAAGTTTACAGCATGTAAACATGACCTTCGGCCCAACTTGTCCATACCGCCCGGTTTTTACCACTAAACTAGTCCCGATTGCCTGCATTTGGCTCATATCTCTCTACACCCATCTTTCTCATATAATGTCTGAATGCTTTTTAAAAGACAAAATTGTACCTGCCTCTACTACTGCCTCCGGCAGCTCATTCCACACTCACCACCTTCAGTGCGAAAAATTTTCCCCTCTGGATCCTTTTGTGTGTCTCCCCCCTTAAACCTATGCTCTCTAGTTTTAGACTCCCCTACCTTTGGAAAAAGATGTTGACTATCTACCTTATCTATGCCCCTCATTATTTTACAGACCTCTATAAGATCATCCTACACTCCAGGGAAAAAAGCCCGAGTCTATCCAGCCTCCCCTTATGACTCAAACCATTATGTCCCGGTAGTATCCTAGTAAATCGTTTCTGCACTCTTTCTAGTTTAATAATATCCTTTCTATAATAGGGTGACCAGAACAGTACACAGTATTCCAAGTGTCGCCTTACTAATGTCTTGTACAACTTCAGCAAGACATCCCAACTCCTGTATTCAATGCTCTGAACATAAATCCTAGCATGCCCCCTTCTTCACCACCCTGTCCACCTGTGACTCCACCTTCAAGGAGCTATGAACCTGTACCCGTAGATCTCTTTATTGTATAACTCTTCCCAACTCCCTACCATTAACTGAGCAGGTCCTGCCCTGATTTGATCCACCAAAATGCATCACCTCACATTTATCTAAATTAAACTCCATCTGCCATTCATCGGCCACTGGCTCAATTGATCAAGATCCCGTTGCAATCCTAGATAACCTTCTTCACTGTCCACTGTGCCACCAATCTTGGTGTCATCCACAAACTTACTAACCATGCCTCCTAAATTCTCATCCAAATCATTAATATAAATAACAAATAATAGTGGACCCAGCACTGATCCCTGAGGCACAGCGCTGGTCACAGGCCTCCAGTTTGAAAAACAACCCTCTGCAACTTCGGTCGCCAAACCAATTTTGTATCCAATTGGCTACCTCACCCTGGATTCTGTGATATTTAACCTTTTGCAACAACCTACTATGAGGTACCTTGTCAAAGGCCTTGCAAAAGTCCATGTAGACAACGTCGACTACACTGCCCTCGACTATCTTCTTGGCTACCCATTCAAAAAACTCAATCAAATTCGTGAGACATGATTTTCCACTCACAAAGCCATGCTGACTGTCCCTCATCAGTCCTTGCCTCACTAAATGCCTGTAGATCCTGTCTCTCAGAATACCTTCTAACAACAAACCCACCACAGACGCTAGGCTCATCAGTCTGTAGTTCCCAGGCGTTTCCCTGCGGCCCTTCTTAAACAAAAGCACAACATTTGCTACCCTCCAATCTTTAGGCACCTTACCTGTGGCTTTCGCTGATTTAACTATCTCTGCTAGGGGTCCTGCAATTTCCTCCCTAGCCTCCCACAACGTCCTGGGATACATTTCATCGGGTCCCGGGGATTTATCTACCTTGATGCGCTTTAAGACTTCCAGCACCTCCTTCTCTGTAATATGTACACTCAAAGAACAAAGAAAAGTACAGAACAGGAACAGGCCCTTCGGCCCTCCAAGCCTCGCCAAACATGCTGCCCGTCTAAACTAAAATCTTCTACACTTCTCGGGTCCGTATCCCTCTATTCCCATCCTATTCATGTATTTGTCAAGATGCCCCTTAAACATCACTATCGTCCCTGCTTCCACCACCTCCTCCGGCAGCGAGTTCCAGGCACCCACTACCCTCTGTGTAAAAAAACTTACCTCGTACATCTCCTCTAAACCTTGCCCCTCGCACCTTAAACCTATGCCCCCTAGTAATTGACCCCTCTACCCTGGGGAAAAGTCTCTGACTATCCACTCTGTCTATGCCCCTCATAATTTTGTACACCTCTATCAGGTCACCCCTCAACCTCCGTCATTCCAGTGAGAACAAATCAAGTTTATTCAATCTCTCCTCATAGCTAATCTACCCCTCCTCATAGCTAAGCCATCACTATTTATTTCCCCAAGTTCCCGAACATCCATGCCTTTCTCCACTGTAAATACCGATGAGAAATATTAATTTAGGATCTCACCAATCTCTTGTGAATCCGCACATAGATGACCTTGTACATCCTTAAGAGGCCCTACTCTCTCCCTCGTTACTCTTTTGCCCTTTATATATTTGTCGAAGCTCTTTGGATTCTCCTTTGCCTTATCAGCCAAAGCAATCTCAGGTTCCCTTCTTGCCCTCTTGATTTCTCTCTTAACTCTAGTCCGACAATCTCTATATTTGCAGATGACACTAAAGTCGGTGGAGTTGTGGACAGTGCGGAAGGATGTTACAAGTTACAGAGGGACATAGATAAGCTGCAGTGCTGGGCTGAGAGGTGGCAAATGGAGTTTAATGCAGAAAAGTGTGAGGTGATTCATTTTGGAAGGAATAACAGGAAGGCAGAGTACTGGGCTAATGGTAAGATTCTTGGCAGTGTGGATGAGCAGAGAGATCTCGGTGTCCATGTATAGATCCCTGAAAGTTGCCACTCAGGTTGAGAGGGTTGTTAAGAAGGCGTACGGTGTGTTAGCTTTTATTGGTAGAGGGATTGAGTTTCGGAGCCATGAGGTCATGTTGCAGCTGTACAAAACTCTGGTGCGGCCACATTTGGAGTATTGCGTGCAATTCTGGTCGCCGCATTATAGGAAGGATGTGTAAACATTGGAAAGGGTGCAGATGAGATTTACCAGAATGTTGCCTGGTATGGAGGGAAGATCTTATGAGGGAAGGCTGAGGGACTTGATGCTGTTTTCGTTAGGGAGAAGAAGGTTAAGAGGTGACTTAATTGAGGCATACAAGATGATCATAGGATTGGATAGGGTGGACAGTGAGAGCCTTTTTCCTCGGATGGTGATGTCTAGCACGAGGGGACATAGCTTTAAATTGAGGGGAGATAGATATAAGACAGATGTCAGAGGTAGGTTCTTTACTCAGAGAGTAGTAAGGGTGTGGAATGCCCTGCCTGCAACAGTAGTGGACTCGCCAACACTAAGGGCATTCAAATGGTCATTGGATAGACATATGGACGATAAGGGAATAGTGTAGATGGGCTTTAGAGTGGTTTCACAGGTCGGCGCAACATCGAGGGCCGAAGGGCCTGTACTGCGCTGTAATGTTCTATGTTCTAATGTGCTTACCCTGAATCCTAGTTAACACACTTTGGAAAGCCTCCCACTTACCAGCCAACCCTTTGCCTGCCAACAGACTCCCCCAATCAACTTTTGAAAGTTCCCGTCTAATACCATCAAAATTAGCCATCCCCAAATTTAGAATTTTAACTTTTGGACCAGGCCTAGCATTCTCCATAGCTATCTTGAAACTAATGGAGTTATGGTCACTTGTCCAAAAGTGATCCCTCACTAACACTCCTGTCACCTGCCCTTCCTTATCTCCCAAGAGGAGGTCAAGTTTTGCATCCTCTCTAGTCGGGCCATCCACAAACTGAATGAGAAATTCTTCCTGAATACACTCAACAAATTTCTCTCCATCTCAGCCCCATATGCTATGGCTGTCCCAGTTAATGTTGGGAAAGTTAAAGTCTCCAACTATTACCACCCTATTTTTCTTGCAGCTATCTGTAATCTCCTTACATATTTGCTCCTCAATTTCCCGCTGACTATTTGGGGGGTGGGGTGGATTATTTTGAGTAGGGGAGGGGGCAGGGGTTAATGATAAGAATTTGATCTGTAATTACTCAGCTCCCTTATACAGAATACATAGAGATGGTATGGGGCGTACAGTGGAGAGGAACTTCCAACTTTCCCAAGTTGTACATGGTCAGCCAAACAAAGCGGGCTCAATCGACCTAATGGTCAAATGTGACTTTCTGGAGCAACACAAGTTTATGGGCGACACGGTGGCACAGTGGTCAGCCCTGCTGCCTCAAAGCACCAGGAGCTCCAGATTCAATTCCGGCATTGGGTAACTGTGTGGAGTTTGCACATCCTACCTGTGTCTGTGTTGTATTCCTCCGGGTGCTCTGGTTTTCTCCTACAGTCCAAAGGTGTGTAGGTTAAGTGGGGCTACGGGGATAGGGCGGGGGAGTGGGACCCAGAAGGGTGTAATATTCTTCACCAGTGCTAAGCAGCAGGTTTCCTATTTATCCACAATACAAAAGTTGCCACAGTCCAGGAAGATGACCATTGGCTGCTTTCCCCTTTGAGGGGGAGAGCTGACTGGTGGTGATTTAACCTGACAGTCACCACACCTCAGGGGGGGGGGGGGGGGACACACGACAAGGCGGGACCTTCATGAATAAACTCAGCCGGTCCGGATCTGGGCAGTTACTACCAAGCCGGTATGGATCTGGGCAATTACTACCCAATCACACCAGCATTATTTCTCGGGCCCTAAAGTATTCTTATCAGTATTGAAATGAGCTACTAGAATTGGATTTTTCTGCACAATTATTGAATTGCTGTGCTCCCAAGAATGACGATCATGAGTTTCTCTGAAACCTCCTTAAATGTTTCACTTTTTAATTGTAACATTTGTTTCCTTGGTTTGCGTTCAATTTGGCCGCACCAACCTTTGAACAGTGGCAGACAATAGCCTGCATTATGCTAATCTCAGACGGTTGTAGCACAGCAATAGGCTAACTGGCCCATTAAGTCTTGTTTGCCCATGAGCAACCTAGTTTAGTCCCACATTGCTGCTCACTCCCCATATCCTATAATAACCCTCGTTATCAGCAGCGGGCCTTTTGAAATGATTTTCTGAGAGCATTTCATACTCCTGGCCTCTTCCTGTGCATTAGAAGCGGACCTTGTCATGGATTAGTCCCAGCCCTCTGACTGGTTTGTCCATTTTCCATGCACAACTATATTTTATTTTCCCAGATGTGTCCGTCTTATTTGTAACATGTCGTCTAATTTTTGCGGATTTGAACGCAAACAGAAGTGAATACATTCTTAAAGTCGGGCTCTTTGTGGTGAACTGTGTTATAACAGGCTCCATTTATTCAGAAACACACATCGCTGGGAAAAGAATAAATCATCCGGTAATCACATATTTAAGCATTGATTAAATCAGGTGATTTAGTTGCATCACATCATGGAGTTTAAGATTTAATCTTTTTATTTCAACTTCCCCAAAAATAAATTATGTATAATTTAATCGGGACGGAGGTTAATGAAAAAGGATGAGCAGTTCCATGCTTTCATACTTCTACCTTCTTCAGAACAGCCATCTCGCAAAACGTCAACAGATTTCTCTGGAAGAAATGAAATCAATTTACCCAGGGAATAGTTAAAATATCAATTTATTAATCATTTTACTTCTCCTCCCCACCTTTCTTGCAACAGGGGTGAGCCTCATGAATCAATCGGAAAGCCATTAATCTCTCCCCATTGAGAGCTTATGATGCACATAGGACTTCCCATGGCAGACATTTTAGAGGGCGGAGTGTGCACCGTGGATGCACTACTCAGTAAACACGGGAAGGTGAAAGAGGTCAGGGCACCGGTGGTGTTGGTGAATATATATGCACCGAATTGGGATGATGTAGGGTTTATGAGGGGGTTGCTGGCAGCGATCCCGGACTTGGCCACGCACCAGTTCATCATGGGAGGAAGCTTTAATTGTGTTCTAGAACCGAGGGTGGGCAGGTCAAGCCCCCGGTCAATGGGAAGGATACGAATGGCAAAAAAGCTGGGAGGGTTCATGGAAAAGATGGGTGTGGTGGACCCGTGGCGCTTTAAGAACCCAGGGGAAAGGGAGTATTCCTTTAGGGGTGGAAAGGGTAGAGTATGCAGGGATAGTAATTTTGGACCAAACTAGCTGGAGATTCAGCTTAGACGGGGACGGGAGCAGAGGCCGGGATGGAGGCTCGATTCGGGGTTGTTGCAGATAGAGGATTCTGTGATAAGGTGCGGTCGGTGATTAAAGACTATGCAGAGTTGAACCAAAACGGGGAGGTGTCGGCCGCCATATTTTGGGAGGCACTGAAGGTGGTGGTCCGAAAGGAGAGTATTTTGTTCAAGGCACACGAGGATAGGAAAAGGAGGGAGTATGGGCGCTTAATGAACGAGAAAGTCGAAGTAGATAGGGAGTACTCGAGGGTACCCACCACAGAGGGATTGGCGAGAAGGAAAATGTTTCAGGGCCAATTTGATAGGTTGATGACGGGGCAGCTGCGAAGGGCAAGGAGGGTGCAGTAAGAGTACGGGGAAAATGCAGGTGGAATGTTGGTGCACCAACTACGGAGGCAGGCCACGTCCAGGGAATATTGAGGATACGGACAAGGACAGGGGAGGTGGTGACGGAGCCGCGGAGGATAAATGAGATGTTTAGGGAATACTATAAGGAGCTGTACAGGGCGGACCCGGGAGGGGTGAAGAAGGGGACATGGGACGGTTATTGCATGGTCTAGAGTTTCCGCAGTTGGAGGAAGAGAAGAGGTATGTGTGAGAGGAGGCTCTGGGGCTGAGGGAGGTGTGAGACAGTATAAGGGGTATGAAGTCAGGAAAGGCCACGGGGCCCGATGGTTACCCGGTGCAATTCTATAAGGAGTTTGCGCCGGAACTGGCACCATATCTGTTGGGGCGTTCAGTGAGGAGGTGGGGAAGGTGGAGCTGCCGGAGGCGATGGCGCAGGCGATGATCACATTGATACAAAAGAAGGGGAAGGACCGTTAGAATGTGGGTCATACAGGCCCATATCGCTGTTAAAAACAGATGTAAAAGTGCTGGCTAAACTGGTAGTGGGGATGATGAAAGGTTGGGTCCCCGGGGTGGTTGTGGAGGAACAGACAGGCTTCGTAAAGGGCAAGCAGCTCTCTGGTAATATAAGGAGGCTGTTAAATGCGATTATGACTTGGTCGAGAACCTGGGTTACACAGAACAAGGCAGGGGTGCCCACTGTCACTGCTGCTGTTCGCGCCAGCAATAGAGTCTCTGGCAATGGCTCGCAGAGGTCGGCAAGGTGGCAAGGGATTACGAGAGGGAGTAGGGAGCATCGGGTGTTGCTATATGCAGACAATCTATTATTGTACATGTCGGACCCGCTGGAGAGCTCCCGGTGAAGTGCTCCCGGTGAACGAGCTGGGTCGTAGAGCCAATCTAGGGGGGGTTTACCATTTAAAGTAGCTAGAGATAGGTTTAGATATCTGGGGATTCAGGTAACGGGAGAGTGAGCGACGCTGCATAAATTGAATTTAACAAAGCTGATGGAACAGGTTAGGGAGGATCTGAAGAGGTGGGACACACTGCATCTGCCTCTGGCACGTGGTGCAGATGAACGTCCTGTCAAGGTTTCTATTCATATTCCAAATTATATACCAAAGGCCTTTTTCCGAAAGTTGGATACGATTATTTCAGAGTTTGTGTGGGCGGGGAAGGTACCAAGGGTAAAGAGGAGCCTGTTGCAGATGCAGAGGAAGAAGGGGGATTGGCATTGCCAAACTTGCTGCATTATTATTGGGCGGTGAATGTGGGGCGGTGGTGGGTAGGAGAGGGGGTAGAATGGGTTAGGATGGACCCGTAGCGGGTCCAGCTATGGTGAGGGCAGCATTGCCAATGGCACCAAGGAAATTCACGGTGAGCCCAGTGGTGCAATCCACAGGGAAGGTCTGGAACCAGCTGAGGGGGGGGCACTTTAGGATCGAGGGGATGTCGGTGTTAACGCCACTGTGCGAAAAACATGGATTCGAGCCGGGGGGCTGGGGGGAGAGGGAGATGGATATGCGTTATGGATAGGAAGTGGAGAGAGGCGGGGCTGGTTAAGGTGAGGGATCTGTACCTCGAAAAAGGGTTTGCCAGTAAAGAGGAATTGAAGATCAGGGTAGAGCTCCCGAGATGAAGTGAGTTTAGAAAGTTGCAGGAAAGGGACTTCATGCGCAAGGTTTGGAAAGAGTTCCCCAAACTACTGAAGTTTGCCCTGCTGGAGTGACTGCTGCTCCCGGACATGGAAGGGGAGGGCAGGATCGGAGACATATACAGGTGGTTGGGAGAGTAGGGAGGCGAGCGGGTGGTGAAGATTAAGGAGAAGTGGGACAGGGAGCTAGGAGGGGAGATGAATTGGAGAGTATGAGCGAGGTGCTACACGGGGTAAACACAACTTTCTCGGGTGTGAGGGTGAGCCTGATCCAATTCAAGGTGGTACACAGGCTGCATATCCGTGAGCTCTTCCAGGGGGTGGCAGACGAGTGTGAGAAGTGTGGGCGGGGACCGGAAAACCACACACATATGGTCTGGGGCTGTGAGAAGCTAGAGATACAGGGCGGGAGTGTTCGTGGCAAGGATTATGGGAGAGGAGGTTGGGACAGGCCCTTTGGTGGCGATATTCGGGATATTGGAGAAGACGGACCTGATGGAGGGGAGGAAAGCCAATGTTGTGGCTGTTGCCACTTGGTTGCCCGGCGAAGGATCTTACTGGAATGCCAGTCGGCAACGTTGCTGGGGGTGGCAACCTGGTGGGGAGACTTATATGACTTTCTCTGCCTGGAAAAGATTAAATACAAATTGAGGGGCTCAGCGGAGGACTTTGAGGCAAGGTGGGGGATGGTCGTGGCTGCGTTTGAGGAGTTGTTTGTCGCCGGGATGAAAATGGGGAAAACATTTGTACAAACTGTGTAACTATGTGTTGCGGAGTATGCTCCCCATACTGTTGATGTTTTGCAGCCGTTTGAATAAGTGTAGAATACAATGGGGGTGGGGGCAGGGGGGTTAAGCAGTTGCTTGGCCGGGGGAGGGGGGGATTTGGGGGTGGGGGGGGGGCTGGGTTGCTGCTGTGCTGACTGAGGGGGAATTGATGGTAAGAGGGAGAGCCGGGGCGGGGAGCCTCCGCCTGGGGGGCTGGAGGGCGCGGGCACGTGGCAGGCTTAAAAAAGGAGATGGTTAGTTGGCAGGGGGGTGGTAGCCCCCCGATCCGGCTGATCACGTGGAACGTGAGAGGCCTGAATGGGCCGGTCAAGAGGGCCCGGGTATTTTCGCACTTAAAGGGGCTAAAGGCAGACGTAGCCATGCTACAGGAAACGCACCTGAAGATCGCAGATCAAACCAGGCTGAGGAAGGGATGGGTGGGACAGGTTTTTCACTCAGGGCTGGATGCGAAAAACAGGGGGTCGCAATTCTGGTGAGTAAGCGGGTGTCATTTGAGGCGATGGGTATTGTAGCAGATAAGGGCGTTGTTACGTTATGGTGAGTGGCAGGCTGCAGAGGGCCCTGGTGGTGCTAGTGAATGTGTATGCTCCGAACCGGGACGGTGCAGGGTTCATGAAGCGGATGCTGAGCCGCATTCCGGATCTGGAGTCATGTAGTTTGGTAATGGAGGGGGACTTTAACATGGTCCTGCACCCGACATTGGATCGGTCTAGGTCGAGGTTGGGTAAGAGGCCGGCAGTGGCCAAGGTCCTCAGGGGGTTCATGGACCAGATGGGGGGAGTGGATCCGTGGAGATTTGCCAGGCCAAGGAGTTTTCCTTCTTCTTCCTTCTTACTCACGGATAGATTTTTTTTGTGGTGAGCAGGGCGCTAATTCCGAGAGTGGAGGGGGTGGAGTACTTGGCCATTGCGATCTCGGACCATGCCCCGCACTGGGTGGAGCTGGGGATGGGGGAGGAGAGAGGCCAACGCCAGCTGTGGTGAATGGACGTGGGACTACTGGCGGACGAGGTGGTCTGTGGGCGGGTCCGGAGCTGCATCCAGAGATATGTGGAGGCCAATGATAATGGGGAGGTTTCGGTGAGTGTGGTCTGGGAGGCGCTGAAGGCAGTGGTCAGGGGGAGCTAATCTCAATCAGGGCCCACAGGGAGAAGAGGGAGAGGTTGGTGGGGGAGATACTGAGGGTGGATCGGAGGTATGCGGAATCCCCCGAGGAGGGGTTGTTGAAGGAGCGCCGGAGCCTTCAAACGGAGTTTGACTTGCTGACCACGGGGAAGGCTGGGGCCCAGTTGAGTAAGGTACAGGGAGCAGTGTATGAGTATGGGGAGAAGGCAAGTCGGATGCTGGCGCATCAGCTGCGGAAGAGGGAGGCGGCTAGGGAGATTGGGGGAATTAGAGATGGGGGTGGGGGGACATGGTGCTCAGCTCAGCTAAGATAAACGAGGTCTTCAAGGACTTTTATGGTAAATTATACAAGTCGGAACCCCTGGAGGGAGGGGAGGGGATGAGGCAGTTCCTGGACCAGCTGAGGTTTCCAAAGGTGGAGGAAGGGCGGGTAGAGGGATTGGGGGCCTGATTGAGATGGAGGAACTAATTAAGGGGTTGGGGAGTATGCAGGCGGGCAAGACCCCGGGGCCGGATGGGTTTCCCGTAGAGTTCTAAAGGAAATTCTCAGAGCTGTTGAGAACTTTTAACAAGGCTAAGGAAAAGGGGATCCTTCCCCCGACGATGTCGCAGGCTCTGATCTCGCTTATCCTCAAGCGTGATAAGGACCCACTGCAATGTGGCTCTTATAGGCCGATTTCGCTCCTTAATGTGAATGCCAAGCTGTTGGCCAAGATCTTGGCCACTAGGATTGAGGACTGTGTCCTGGGAGTGATTCATGAGGATCAGACGGGGTTTGTGAAGGGCAGGCAGCTGGATACGAATGTGCGGAGGTTTCTGAATGTGATCATGATGCCCTCGGAGGGTGGGGACGCAGAAGTGGTAGCGGCAATGGATGCGGAGAAGACCTTCGATCGGGTGGAGATGGAGTACCTGTGGGAGGTGTTAGGCAGATTTGGGTTTTGGGAGGAATTCGTAGGGTGGGTCAAATTGTTGTATCAGGCCCCGGTAGTGAGTGTTTCGACGAACCGGCGGCGGTCGGGGTACTTTAGACTATATCGTGGAACGATGTTCCCTCTGCTGTTTGCCTTGGTGATTGAGCAGCTGGCCATGGCGTTGAGGGAGTCCAGAAACTGGAGGGGGTTGGTTCGGGGGGTGGGGGGGGGGGAGCACCATGTTTCACTGTATGCGGATGACCTGCTTCTGTACATTGCGGATCCGGTGGAGGGGATGGGGGAGGTCATACGGATACTTAGGGAGATTGGAGACTTCTCGGGATACAAGCTAAACGTGGGAAATGCGAGCTTTTTGTGGTGCATGCGAGGGGCCAGGAAAAGTGGTTGGGAGAGCTGCCGCTCAAGATGGTGGAGAGGAGCTTTCGGTACTTGGGCATCCAGGTGGCCAAGGGCTGGGGGGTCTTGTACAAGCTCAATTTAGTGCTGCTGGTGGATCAGATGGAGGAGGATTTTAGGAGGTGGGACATGCTGCCACTCTCCCTGGCGGGCAGGGTGCAGTCCGTAAAGATGACATCTTCCAGTGCCTGCCCATTCACATTCTCATCCCCGAGGCCTTCTTTAAGCGGGTAAATAGGGGCATTACGGGATTTGTGTGGGCAAATCAGACCCCGCGGGTTAAGAGACCGAGCGCAGGGGGGGGGGGGGGGGGTTGGCGCAGCCGAACTTGTGCAGCTATTACTGGGCAGCGAATGTGTCTATGATTCGGAAATGGGTAATGGAGGGAGAGGAGGCGGCGTGGAAACGGTTGGAAGCGGTGTCCTGTACAGATACTAGCCTGGGGGCACTGGTGACAGCACCGTTGCCGCTTCCGCCGAAACGGTATACCACGAGCCCAGCGGCGACACTGGGAATTTGGGGGCAGTGGAGACGGCACAGGGGGGAGGTAGGGGCCTCTACGGAACAACCACAGGTTCGTTCCAGGTAGGATAGACGGCGGGTTCCTAAGCTGGCACAGGGCGGGAATCAAAAGGATGGGTGACTTGTTTATCGATGGTGACTTGTTTTGCCAGTCTGAGGGCGCTAGAGGAGAAATTTGGGTTGCCCCCAGGGAATACCTTTAGGTACATGCAGGTTCGGGCATTTGTGAAAAAGCAGGTGGGGGAATTCCCGCTGCTGCCTTCCCGGAGGATACAGGACAGGGTGGTCTCAGGGCGTGTGGGTGGAGGATGGCAAAGTATTGGACATATACCAGGAGCTGCAGGAGGCGGAGGAGGCCTTGGTGGAAGAGCTGTAGGGCAAAGGGGAGGAGGAGCTGGATGAGGGCCTATGGGCTGACACCCTGGGCAGGGTCAATTCCTCCTCATCTTGCGCCAGGCTGAGCCTGATCCAGTTTAAAGTGGTGCATATGTCAGGGGCGAGAATGAGCAAGTTCTTTGGGGCAGAGGACAGGTGTGTGAGGTGTTCGGGGAGCCCAGCAAACCTCACCCATATGTTTTGGACATGCCCGGCACTTACGGAATTTTGGAAAGGCTTTGCAAAGGCTATGTCCAAGGTCTTGGATACTCGGGTAAAACCGAGCTGGGGATAGCGATATTTAGGGTATCGGATGATCCGGGAGTGCAGGAGCCGAAAGTGGCCGGAGTCCTGGCCTTTGCCTCCTTGGTAGCCCGGAGAAGGCTCTTGTTAATGTGGAGGGACGCGAAACCCCCAAGCGTAGAGGCTTGGGTCAGTGACGTGACGGGGTTTCTCAGGTTGGAGAGGATAAAGTTTGCCTTACGAGGGTCCTTGCAGGGGTTCTCCAGGCGGTGGCAACCATTCCTTGACTTTCTCGCGGAATGTTAGATGGAGGTCAGCAGCAACGGGGGGGGGGGGGGGGGGGGGGGGAGGTGTTGATTTCATTTTATTTGCAAGGGGCAAATGCCCCACCTTGTTGTGTTTTGTTTGTTAAATTGTTAATTTGTTGGAGGGTTTAAGTTATTTTTGTTGGCATATTGTTTTGTTCTCTTCGCATTATATTTTCTTTTGTGATGGTTTGTAAGAATTATTGAAAAATTTTGAATAAAAATATATATTTTTAAAAAGTGTAGAATAAAATACATTTTTTTAAAAAGAGGTCAGGGCATGTAGAATTTACCAGAACATAGCATTTAACCCCATTAGCACATCCGTCTATTCCTTTTACCTGATATGTTTATCTCGCTGTGTATTAAATGTTTCTCTGCTGTTTGCCTCAACCACTCCATGTAAATGTTGAAATTTGAGGTCAGAAGGAGCAGGAGTGTTCCTTGCTGTCCCGGGCTTTCCGCACACGACCCCCCCCCCCCCCCCCCCCCCCCCCCCCCCCCACTCTGTGCTCACAACACTCCCCATCCCTCCAAACTTACATGGTACTCCTGATGAAAGGTCACAGACATGAAGTGTCACCTCTATGTTCCGTCTCCACAAATGCTGCCAGACCCGCTGTTGGTTTTCTAGCATCTTCTGGTTTTACTTCTAACACATAATAGCTGACCCGGCCTGGCCTCCAGATGATCTGAAGTTGTGCTGGAATGGAGCTGGCGTAAACTGCATCAGGATGGCTGGGACACTCAGAACGAGGCCTGGTCCTCTGAATGTATCCGTGGCCCCCCGAGGAGCTGGCGCACTTCACTGGTCGACTGCCCGAGAATTAAAATCCAGCCCTTTGCATCCAGAATATTGGCACGCTGCAATGAGCTGGCCATGTTGATTGGTCCA
Organism: Scyliorhinus torazame; assembly: GCF_047496885.1. Lineage (NCBI taxonomy): Eukaryota > Metazoa > Chordata > Chondrichthyes > Carcharhiniformes > Scyliorhinidae > Scyliorhinus > Scyliorhinus torazame. The sequence goes on along the minus strand of NC_092721.1, from coordinate 177,257,021 downwards.
TGCCGGATTAAAACATTGTTTCATGCTAACCACTTTCAACTAGCGGGTACATTTTCAACGCCGGGTGTAAAACGGGCGTTGCGAGTTGGCTGCTCATTATACTAACTGCCCGGTGCCCCTGAGCTGTAGCGAACGGCTAATGCCTGCCTGTTTGATGTGTGTGGATAGAGAGGTGAAAATCTACCCCGTTGATCATTCCGATTCTCCCCAAAACACACAGCTATCTGAGGGTTCACGCTGAAATAAAGTCAGCAGACTGCTGAAGAAAGTTATCAATATCAGGGCTCCCGATTCAGGAAGAATGCATTCTGCAGCTCCAGCTGAATCCACCGCTTTCTGAGATACTTAGTCAAGCAAGACAAACGGAAAACATCTGCAGGCTGGCCACAAGAAACGGAGCAATTCAAGTCAAAGCAGTAGCAATGAGATGGAAAGTGGAAATGGAAAAGGTTTAGAGGCAGAGGGGATAGGTTTCAGGTGACATTGAACAATGCAGAGAAATAAGACCCAAACCATGTAGATCTGAGAGCAACGTCCCAGGAGATCTACCAAGATATATTAATTCCACTCTCATTAATCAAAATGTCACAAAACTGAGCATAATGTTTTGAAATGCATGATGCTCTCGGGTGAAGAATTCAATAAGCTGTCTGGGGGAGTGGGGGGTGCAGAGAGGTCGCTGTTTCTTTGTTCTCTGGAACTGATTAACTTGTTGGAATGTAGCCAATTGTGACAACCTTGCATAAAGTTACAATTACACCATATACAAAAAAAGGTCATAGATCTGTAGTCCGTTGCTCTTGGCTCGTCTCCCAGCTAACATGAATCTACTGTAAGAAATACAACTTATGTTTCAATGTGTTCCTTTCGAAAGTTTTAACTGAATGTAACAGTTCTACAATCTCTCCCCAGTGCACAATAACAACCGTGTTTCCGGCAAAAGAAAATCAAGGCTGGATTCTCCGTCGGCGGGATCCTGCGATTCACCGGCAGCGCACTCATGCCCGCGGATTTCCCGACGGCGTGGGGTTGCCCACAATGGGAATCCCCATTGGCCGGCTGCCGGGTGGAGAATCCTGCCCAACGGTCTGTGTAATGGCGCCTGTGGCAACTATCATCGGCTGTTGCAAAAACCCATCAGGTCCTTTAGGGAAGGAAATCTGCCTGCCTTGCCTGGTCTGCATGTGACTCCAGACCCACTGCAACCTCCTCTCTGTAATGGCTGAAAAAGAAACTCAGTTCAAGGGCAATTAGGATGGGCTTTATATGCTAGCCCAGCCAGCGATGCTCACATCCCATGAAAGAATTTTAAAAATACAAAATGACAGCAACAGTACACTCAAAAAGTGCGAAGTTTGAATGAGTCAAATTTGCACATGAAAATACCATTTGCACATGAAAAAGCATGTGCTATTCTCTCAACCAGCACCTGCTTTTCTTGGCTGACTAACTGCAGGCAATGTATTTTCCAAGACCCTTTATCAATGATGCTTTTGAAACAGGCAATTAAAGGTTTGTGAGAGTCCTGCAGGGTGACTGTCTGAAGAGCTGCCCTCTCTCTCTCGATCGCTCTATGTGGCTAACCTCAAGGGCACAGACACAATTAATACTGTGTAAAAATCAACTGCTCTTGGTAACCTGGGCGGCACATTGGTTAGCACTGCTGCCTCACAGCACCAGTGGCCCGGTTCAATTCCGACCTCGGGTCACTGTCTGTGTGGAGGTTGCACTTTCTCCCCCTGTCTGCTTGGGTTTCCTCCGGGTGCTCCGGTTTCCTCCCACAGTCCAAAGATGTGCAGGGTGAAGGGTACGTGGATTGGCCAGACTAAATTGCCCTTTAATAATAAAGAGTATTAATATTATTGGGGAAAAAAAAGAATTGGGTACTCTAAATTTATTTTAAAGAAATGAAATATTGGCCCAGGTTTCCTGGTTATAACACAGGTGACAACCAAGGTTTCCTAGTTACGACATCCTTCACTTGGAGCATCCCTGGCTTGTGTAGCAGCTTCCAAGTGTGCAATCTGAGGCCCATACCCCAAAGTAAAAGTGGAAAGTTAAGAAATTAATCAATCTAAGTCATGTTTTGACACCCCCTTCAATTCAGAGCAACACAGGCTCGGAGGAGAGTTATTCACCCACCCCTGCTACGCACTGCTTATGATGCCGGACATTGCTGAAAGAGGAAAATCACAAGGCAGAAAATGGGTTGGGGAATAAATCTTTTTTTTTTTTTTTAAACTCAAATTAATTTTGTCTGTCTATATTTTGTAATATGCATCAAGCCTTCTCTGTTGCCAAATTAAGACACAAATAAATAAGTGGGAAAGGCAAACCTTTTGTTTTCACAACGTTTTGCTCTGGTGTTAAAATGTGTTCACACGAATTAACGCAACAATTCTTATTCCGGTGAATTTGGAGACACTATTGCCAGACAGGATTTCACAGGGTAGAATCAAATTCAAATTTTATTTCATTACTTAAAATGGCAGCATGGTTACAGCACAGGAGGCCATTCTGCCTGTTACGCCTGTGCTGGTCCTCTGAAGGAGCAATTTACCTAGTGCCACACCCCTGCCTTCGCCCTGTAGCCCTGCACATTCTTCCTATTGTGAAAACTGAGCCAATTCCCTATTGAAAGCCTCAAATGACCCGGCCTCCACCACACTCTCAGGCACTTATTGCACATCCTAACTTTTCACTTCGTGTCATGTCACCTCATGTCACATCGCTTCTTTTTCCAATTACCTTAAACTGGTGCCCTCTAGTTCTCAATCCTTCCACTGATGGGACGTTGTTCCCTACGTTGTCCAGGCCCCTCGTTAACACCTGGAGCAAATCTCTCAACCTCCTCTTCTCCAAGGATCACAGCTCCCATCTTCTCCAACCTATCCATGTACCTGAAGCTCCTCATCCTAGAACCATCCGTGTGAATCTTTTCCGAATGCCATCACATCCTTGGTAAAGTGTGGTTCCCAGAACTGGACGCAAAACAACATACGAGACCAAACCAGAGTTTTCTATGGGTTTAACATAATTTACTTGCTTTTGTACTCTATTCCCCTGCTGATAAAATCCAGAATGCCAAATGCTATATTAACATCTCTGATAACGTGACCTGCCACCTACAATGATTTTATGCAAATATATATCCCGGCCTCTTTGCTCCTGCACCATTTCAAATTATACTCTTCATTTTACATGTTTCTCTGTATTCTTTCGACCAAAATCAATCACTTCACACTTTTCTGCACTGACTTATCAGCCACCTATCCTCCCATTCCACTATCTTCCTCCTGGGTCACAATACTTCCAAGTTTTGTACAATCCACAAATTTTGAAATCGTGCCCTGTACACCAAGGTCTAGGTTATTTGTACGTGTCAGGAATAGCAAGGGTCCCAACACCGATCTCTCGGGAAGTCCACGATAAACCTTCCTCCTGTCCAAAAACAGCCGTTCACCATTATTCATTGTTTCCCATCACTCAGCCAAATTCCTATTCATGTTGTTACCGCTACTTGTATTCCTCGAGCTCTAACCTTTCTCACGGGCCTGCTGCCCGACACTGTATCAAATTCCACTTAGAAATCCACGTTCACATCAGCAGCATTGCCCTCAATCGGCCCTTTCTGCTACCTCATCACAAATTCCAGCAAGTTAGCTAAACATGATTTGCCCTTAACAAATCCATGCTGGCTTTCATTAATCAACCTGTCTTTATCCACGTGATTCTTCATTTTGTCCTGAATTATTGTTTCTAGAAGCTTAGCACACCACCAATGCTACATTGACTAACTTCTAGTTGCTGGGCTTTATGTTTTGGCACAAGGGCGTAATATTTGTGATTTTCCAGTTCACTGGCTCCATCACTGAGCCTAAGGAAGATTAAAAAATGATGGCCAGTGCCTCTACAATTTCCAGTCTCACTTCATTCAGTATCGTTGGATGCATCTCATGTAGATGTGGCAGTTAGTTGCAGAATCATCGCACATTAAAGTACAGAAGGGGACCACTTCTGCCTCTATTAATTACTTGAAAGTTTCCATTTTAGAACACAAGAACTAGGAGCAGGAGTAGGAATAGGCCATCTGGCCCCTCGAGCCTGCTCCGCCATTCAATGAGATCATGGCTGATCTTTTGTGGGCTCAGCTCCACTTTCCGGCCCGAACACTATAACCCTTAATCCCTTTATTCTTCAAAAAACTATCTATCTTTATCTTGAAAACATTCAATCATTCAATGAAGGTGCCTCAACTGCTTCACTGGGCAAGGAATTCCATAGATTCACAACACTTTGGGTGAAGAAGTTCCTCCTGAGCTCAGTCCTAAATCTACTTCCCCTTATTTTGAGGCTATGCCCCCTAGTTCTGATTTCACCCGCCAGTGGAAACAACCTCTCAACATCTATCCTATCTATTCCCTTCATAATTTTGTATGTTTCTATAAGATCCCCCCGCATCCTTCTAAATTCCAACAAATACAGTCTACTCAACCTCTCCTCATAATCCAACCCCCTCAACTCCGGGATTAGCCGAGTGAATCTCCTCTGCACATCCTCCAGCACCAGTACATTATTTCTCAGGTAAGGAGACCAAAACTGAACACAATACTCCAGGTGTGGCCTCACTATCACCTTAAACAATTGCAGCATAATCTCCCTAGTCTTAAACTCCATCCCTCTAGCAATGAAGGACAAAACTCCATTTGCCTTCTTAATCACCTGTTGCACCTGTAAATCAACTTTTTGTGACTCATGCAAATTTTGTCCCATTTTCCTCTTCTTTTCACAAAATTTTTTTTCTTTTCAAGGTATCCTTCATTACCCTCTGCTTCTGTCAGCCTCTCAGAAAGTGGATTCTAGATTAATAAACTTACTGTATTAAAAAAAACCTCACAACTCCTCTGGTTCTTTTGCAAATTATTTGAAACCAGCCTTGTGACAGGCATCTGGTCAACTAACAAGTTTTAATCCAATGTGGAAAGATCGATACGTTCCAGGATTTATAATATAAGAAATAAGGCTTGGTTATTTTAGACACAAACTTTATTAAAACAAAATAAAAGAAAACAATATTTAAACTTTTAAACTTCAACCCTAACAATACCAGATTTCATGTAGTTTCTTAACGTTAACACACTAGTTCTCATTAAACAGCACTTTAACAGAACATGCAGCTCTCATACCACATACACAGATGGACATAGGCAAGACTGCATTTACAAAGCAATTTTTCTTCTGTTAGGGAAATTCATTCAGAATCTTTTTCCAAAGCCTGCCTCGGCGGCAACTCTCATGACCTCTCTCAGTTGATTTCCAAAGCCTTCTGCTCTACCTGTTCAAAACAGGATTATTTTTCTTCCCCTCTCCAAACTCTGCACAGCCCCGCAAACAAAGGTTCTCTGGGGTTTCCAGGGTTAAACCTATCGGCACTATCTTGGTTGCTTGATGGCCCACTCCTGTTTATACAAAAGAACAGAGCCATGCTACTCCACCATTGACAGCAGAGAGGGCATCAGACTGTAATGGGCTAATAGCTGGTCAGAGTGGAATGCCCCGAAGAATAATGGTTCTGGGGCATCCTGTGTATTCCCACTAACTAGTTTTATGTCTGACTAGGACAGTGTAACTTGGCCCAATGTGGGCATGTCAGTTGGTTTAACCCCTAAATTGCCTGCTACATCTTTGATATAATTTCTGGACTCAATTTCTCAACATCTCCCTCGTGTAAGTCTCCTCCAGTAATCGATCCTGCTGCCAGTAGAAACAGCTTCTCTTACTGATTCTAACAAAACCCATCTGAATTTTGAACACTCAATCAAGCCCTGTCTTAACCTCCACACTAAGGGGAACAACCCCAGCTTCTCTAGTCTCTCCACATAACATTTGCACCTCAAGACTGACCGGAGTGAGTATTCATCCTAATGGTAAGACACCAGCTGCTATTGCCAATCATCACAAAGCAGGCGTGCCAAGGACTTTCACCATTTGCAGAATAAATTACCCATTCAGCGGCGCTACCACAACAGGGGAGGTGGTGGCGTAGTGGCATTGTAACTGGACTAGTAAACCAGAAACCCAGAGTAATGCTCTGGGGACCCAGGCTAAAATCCCACCACTGCAGATGGTGAAATTTGAATTCAATAACAAAACATCTGGAATTAAAAGTCGAATGACCAAGAAACCATTGTCAATTGTCGTAAAAACCTATCTGGTTCAGTAATTGGCACAGTGGTTAGCACTGTTGCTTTGATTCCCAGCTTGGGTCATTGTTTGTGCAGAGTTTGCATATTCTCCGTGTGTCTGCGTGGGTTTCCTCCGGGTGCTCCGGTTTCCTCCCACAAGACCCGAAAGACATGCTTGTTAGGTGAATTGGACATTCTGAATTCTCCCTCAGTGTACTCGAACAGGAGCCGGAGTGTGGCGACTAGGGGATTTTCACGGTAACTTCATTGCAGTGTGAATGTAAGCCTATCTGTGACACTATTAAAGATTATTATTAATGTCCTTTTGGGAAGGAAATCTCACGTCCATACCTGGTCTGGCCTGCATGTGACTCAGGAACCACAGCAATGTGGTTGACTCTTAACTGCTGCCCTCAAGGGCAATTAGCGTTGGGCAATAAATGTTGGCCCAGCAGCGATGCCCACATCCCATGAACAAATAAAAAAACAGATGCAGACATCTGGAAGTTTGGGCCAGGAGTAAACTCACAATCAGTAAGGAGGCATTGATTTAGTCATACCATGTGCTCCACGATGACATGTAGGACCAGTCAACTATCCACACTGCACCAGCAATGCAGCAGAAGTCAGTCTTGTTCACACCGATAACTTCGATGGTACAGGACCTACCAGGGTCCAACAACAGCCTGAGAGCTAATTTCAATCGGATTGCCTCCTACATAAAGCACAGGGTATGGTTGAATGTTTGCACGGAACTGTTTCTGCAGTCAGCAACAATCCTGTCTACCTGTCTGTTCGTACTGCTCCATTTTCTCTTATATCAAAGGCCTTTATTATTGTAACAATCCGTGTTATTGAAGGCATTCTGAAATTCAATGCACCTTTACATGTGTCCCCTATACAATCAGTCATTTCTTCACAAAACTCAAAAATGACTTGCCTTTAACAAGTCTTTGCAGGCTGCCCACTATTACCCTCTGCATTTCCAATTGCTTATTCGATCAAAGGATTTGTCTGTTCTTTTCCCATTAAAAAGACATTGGACACTCACCCACTTACCTGTCTTACTAGCTCAGTTTGCTTTTTCATGTGATCGCTGCCTGGAATGTGTACTACTGGAATCCCACAGCCTCACAATGGTGTCTTACTACCCTTCCCTACTCCTAATTGTTACCCAAGCTGTGTGCCCTGTGCTGTGGTTGCTGGGACCAACATAATAATAATAATCTTTATTATTGTCACAAGTAGGCTTACATTAACAGTGCATTGAAGTTACTGTGAAAATCCCCTCGTCGCCACATTCCGACGCCTGTTCGGGTACACAGAGGGAGAATTCAGAATGCCCAATTCACCTAACAGCACGTTTTTCAGGACTCGTGGGAGGAAACCGGAGCACCCGGAGGAAACCCACGCAGACACGGGGAGAACCTGCAGACTCCGCACAGACAGTGACCCAGCCAGGAATCGAACCTGGGACCCTGGCGCTGTGAAGCAACAGGAGAACCCGGAGTACCCAGTGCTGTGACAGCTGGGAACAACAGAGCCAGGAGTACCCTGTGCTGAGGCTGATGGGAGCAACAGAGCCAGGAGTACCCTGTGCTGAGGCTGCTGGGAGCAACAGAGCCAGGAGTACCCTGTGCTGAGGCTGCTGGGAGCAACAGAGCCAGGAGTACCCTGTGCTGAGGCTGCTGGGAGCAACAGAGCCAGGAGTACACTGTGCTGAGGCTGCTGGGAGCAACAGAGCCAGGAGTACCCTGTGCTGAGGCGGCTGCGGCCTCATTACTTTCCAATGTGGTGTCTGCAACAACATTTCCTGCAGCTACTTTATTGGACTGGTTGCTCGAAAACCTGACAAAACCTTCCCCTGCATTAAACACTTCATAATCTAGAAAACTCAATTGGGCATATCAAAAGAAATTTTATGTCCTCAGGGTCGCAGACACTTTTATGTTGCTGTATGTTAAATTCAGTGAAAAATACAGCCCCTGTTTCTACAGTGCAGATCATTTTCACTCAGCGTGTTGCCTGTTGATGGTAAACGGCCAATGTGGAGCTGTGCCCTGTAGACCAGGAAAGTGCCAGGTTCAATTATCCATCTGTCTTCAGTAATCCAATTTAAGCAGATTACAAATGATGCTGCCATGTACACTGTAACTAGTTACATTGCTTTCATTATTTCCACTTTTTTCATCCCTTTTATTATTTTTCCATCCTCTCTTCTTCCTTTCAATGCTATCCTACCTACCTCATGGTCAGGAGTTAAGGAATAAAGGAGTAAAGTTATTGGGTCAGGATGAGTAACGTGACCCCCCGCCGGGTTGGAGAACCGCCAGCGGGCCGCACGAATCGCACCACGCCGCCCCGATGCCGGGACGCGATTCTCTGCAGAGCGGAGAATCGGTGCCATTGGGGCCGGCGTGGTGCCGGTTGGGATATGCGCCGACTCTCCGGCCCGGGCCGGCATGCCGAATCTCCGTCCCGGGCGGGCTGAGCGGCAATCATCAAAAAGCCGAGTCCTGCCGGCGCCGTTCTAACATCCTCTACGCCGGCGGGACCTCGGTGTTGAAGGGGCCGGGGGCGGCCTGTTTAGGGGGGGGGGGTCCAACACCTGGGGGCCGGCCCAACTGCGCATGCGCAGACCCCGCGGCGCCGGGTTCAGGCTGGGATCGGCAGATGCAGCGCCGTGGGCTGCTCCAGCGCCGTGCTACCCCACTGTGGGACGCAGAATGCGGTCCCGGAACGGGCGTCGACGCCGGAGTAAAACACTACCGTTTTTACGCCGGCGTCGGCACTTAGCCGCCCGATGGGAGAATCCCGCCCATTGACTGTGCCCTACTGAAGATCAAAAGTTCAAGGTGAGGCAAGTAGGGCAGCACGGTAGCATTGTGGATAGCACAATTGCTTCACAGCTCCAGGGTCCCAGGTTCGATTCCGGTTTGGGTCACTGTCTGTGCGGAGTCTGCACATCCTCCCCGTGTGTGCGTGGGTTTCCTCCGGGTGCTCCGGTTTCCTCCCACAGTCCAAAGATGTGCAGGTTAGGTGGATTGGCCGTGCTAAATTGCCCATAGTGTCCAAAATTGCCCTTAGTGTTGGGTGGGGTTACTGGGTTATGGGGATAGGGTGGGAGTGTGGACCTTGGGTAGGGTGCTCTTTCCAAGAGCCGGTGCAGACTCGATGGGCCGAATGGCCTCCTTCTGCACTATAAATTCTATGATCTATGAATGTTGTGTTGATGATGACAAGGTTATTAGTTAGGTTTCAATAAGACAGGCGTACTAATAATCTAGACTAATTAGATATAACAGTTGTCTTATTAGCTTATATTGTCTTACATTCCAGCGTAGGTGAATCATTAAAATGAGAGGAAAATCAGTTCAAACTATTCCTCCATGCTCTCCACTAATACCTTGTCATCATCGCTTCTAATCGTTTAGATAACCATTGATTTTTTGAACTCTCCTCACAGCTGATGATTTACCCTCCTGCTTCCCTCTAGAGAGGTCCCAGTAACACATTACAGGATCAAATCGGCTATATTCAGTTTAATGGAAGCAACAATCTGAACTGGCCTGGTGACTGATCCAGGATGACACCACTCCGGAGCATCAATACTAATTGGTGTTGGGTCATTGATTAATATATATAGTATATGTCTGGCTTGTGAAGTCCTGTCTGTCTTTGTGTGATCGTTTAAAAGGCCGATGAAAATTGCATTGGTGGGGAGGGGGTGGGGAGAGTTGGAAAGTGGTTCATCACCCAAACGGTGATAGAGGTTCCCCCGCAACAACCCCACGCCCACCGAACCCCCACCCTGACCACCGACCTTTCGCTGCTAGCCGAATGTTTCTGTGGTGAGAATTGGCTGAAAAGCATTCAAAAAAATCATCCCCTGTGACCTTACAAAGCTTATCCGTCCAAGAACATAATCATTGACCTGGACCCTGTTGCCGGACTAGGGTTAACATTTTTGATGGATTTAATGAATTTGTTTTTCTCATGGTATGATTTTGTCTCTGTGTCTGCAGTATTGTCTGCCATTTGAAGCTTGCAGAATTTATTAACCGTGGCCTGAATTTTAGTCCCAACGTCATCGGGCAAGTGTGCAGTATTGAGGTCAGAGAGCACGTGCGCGTGCGTTGGAGCTGTACCGACCACCAATTAAAGGACCAATTAAGGCCATTAAAAAGCCCCTTAACACACAGGGTGGAATTTCTCAAAATTGCCCAGAGTGCTGGATCAGACGTGAAAAGCTGCGTGAATCCAGATTTAGCAGCACTATGTGTGATTTTAAAGTGATGACGAGGATCACACAGCCAGCTGGAGGGGTGGGGCCTAAACATACCGGCAAAGCTAGGTCGCCCCAATTTCAAAATTACATTAAAGACCCCCTCTACGGCGATTGGGAATGCCCTGCCTCCCCCGGTCTCCAGCCCTCCCACCCAATTCACAACCGTCCCCAATAGCCATTGCTCCCCCCCCTCCCCCCAAATGGGGCTCCCCAGGAGGCTTGCCCCCGCAATGCCAACCTGGCATCCAAGGGTTAATAGGCCCCCGGAACACATGCCCTTTCATTTCATTTGTGAATTTGCTGCTGTGATGTATCCGAGTTGTTCCAGGTTTACTTTCGATTGTGCTTTCGTTCTAAGCTGGTTCACCTACAAATCTGGGCCAATGTCTTAACAAATAGATCAGTCTAAACAGAACATGGGGAAACACTGATGTTTACAAAAGATATTGACCTTGAAAATCCACGGTCATCTGGCAATATTACCACTGCAATTAGTTGGGGAGGGTGGGGGCGGGTTGAGCTGAGGGTAAGGGTTCTCTGAAAGTCAGGCCACCCATGTCCCAGAACTTCATTATGACCCAGCATACAGATACTGCAGGTTTGTCATCGGAGGTGACCCCACTGGCTCAGCAGTAGATTTGAACGTGACCAGATCCCTGCATAATTAAAACCTGTTTTTCAAAAAGGATTTCCTTACAAAAGGGGACGGCCACACTTTGTTTGCAGCACCCCCTCCCTCACTTGGCACCCCAGCCCTCCGTGAGCTCTGGCTGCCTCAGCTAGGCAGTGCTGAGCTGCTGCAATAGCAGGTAAACCACATGTACCGTTGGCGGATGGGTGTCTATCACATTGGAGCATTCTGCTCTCTGCAGTTCATTCGGTTCTTGGGTTCAAGTCCCACTCCAGAGAGTAGGTGGGTCTACAGTTCCAGCACAGCCCTGAGAGAGAGCTGCACCATCTGTGGATCAGGTGCTCAGGTGAGATGTTATTCTGGGAGCACGTCTACCCTCTCAGAAGAATGTATCCATTATTATGGGAGCTTGATGTGCACAGAGTGGCTGACCGGCACATTTTCCACAAACAAGCAGTGACCACACTTCAAAAAGTGGTGAGACGCTCGGGGGCATCCTGAAGTCATGAAAGCCGCTGAAGAAATGCTGATTCATTAATTTTTCTCCCTTCACTGATGTAATTAGATGAAGGGACCCCTCCCCAGCTCTTCAACACCTCCTCCTGCCCCCCCCACTCCCCCGCCCAAAGGTTTAGTTGGATCAGTGGCAGAGGTTGGGCAGGATCTGTAGATTTTCAAGGCATATTTCAGAGCTGCTACATACAAATCAGTGAAGGCTTTAGTCAGGGTCCATTCGTAGCTGAAAGGTTGCAGTATCGCCTCTGTGATTCTCCATGTTGGAGGACCTACCTGTTTTCCCACCGGAGGTTCCATTGGAGTTTACAATAGTCCTGGGGGATACCATTGCTCCTGATGCCCACGTCATTCCCACCGTAACCTCCAGGCCAACAGGAAGAAGAGCGCAGGCCTTTATTGCGCTGTGAACCCAATCCCGCCAGGATGCAGATTCTGCATCTGTCCCAGTCCCGCCAACTCTGTGTGCGCGCCTAACGTGAAACTCAGATGCATGTTTATATTGAGTCAGGCAAACAATTTTGCACGCTTGCCCAAAACACAAGATGAACTGCATCCTTCAAGGAGATCAATCCAAAATAATTATCAATAAATCTTTTTTGTCCAATTAAGAGGCAATCCACACCTACCCTGCACATCCTTGAGTTGTGGGGGTGAGACCCACGCAGAGACGGGGAGAATGTGCAAACTCCATATGGACAGTGACCCGGGGCCGGGATCGAACCCGGGTACTCTGCGCCGTGAAGGAGGAGTGATAACCACTGCGCCACCGCGCTGCCCCATTATAAATATTTCTATTAAGGTTTAATGGTATACTAAGAATACTGAGGCATGTAGTGCAATATTGCAAGGGATTTAAATCTAATTATCATTTTCTCTCTGTCCTCACATGATTGTTAGCATTACTTGACTAAATATTGTCAAAATACCAAGCTTAGCTATTGTTAATATGTATTTGCATGAAGATGACTTGTCACTCAGGATAATATTGGATTTGTGAAAAAATAATGCAACCAGTCTATCAGATCCTTTGCGTCCGTCACTCTTGGGAAGGCTAGTCAGCAAACACAATGGGCATGATTCTCTGTTTCAGAGACTGGTGTTCCCACCAGCGGAAATTGGATCATTTCCGTGCTGCTGCTAGGAGCACCAGGGAGGCACCATTCTGTTTATGCAAATGGGACAGCACGTTGCCCACTTGCACCCCGCCCGATTTCCGGTTCTCCATTCTCCAGGCGTGTGATTCGCTGGGGTTGGGAATCCCATTGTGAGCTGGAGCAGCTTTTAAGCGCTCAACTCACCCCAGACTCTCATTCCAGCCAAGAATATGGCGCTGGATTCTCCGGTCGCCGACGCCAAATCGCATCATGCACGTCTGCGTCCGATACCCGGGCAGTGTGCACGACGCCTTCATCCTGGCACACTCGACATGTTTGAGACGCCATGCTCCCCCAGCTGAGGGGTTGGCTCCTGGGCGACAGGGGTTATCCGCTGCGGTCATGGCTGATGACAACTATCCGGAGGCCACAGACTGACGCGGAGACCCACTACAGCGATGCCTACACAGTGACCAGGGGTGTGATTGAGCGGTGATTCGGCCTCCTGATGCAGTTCTGGGGCGGGTTTCTCCGACCCCCCCACCGGGTCGGAGAATCGCCGGAGGCTGGCGTGAATCCCGCCCCCGCTGTGTCCCAAAGTCTCCGCCACCAGAGATTCGGCGGGGGTGGGAATCGCGCCGCGCCGGTCGGCAGGCCCACCCCTGCCGATTCTCCGGCCCGCGATGGGCCGAAGTCCCGCTGCTGGAATGCCTGTCCTGCCAGCGTGGATTAAACCACCTTTTGAACGGCGGGACAAGGTGGCGCGGGCGGGCTCCGGCGTCCTGGGGGGTCTGGCCCCGGGAGGTGCCTTCACGGTGGCCTGGCTCACAATCGGGGCCCACCGGTCCGCAGGCGGGCCTGTGCCGTGGGGACACTCTTTTTCTTCCACCTTCGCCAAGGTCTTCACTATGGAGGCGGAGGAGACCCCCTCCCCTGCGCATGCGCAGACCCGCGTCGCCCGGCGAAGACCTTTCGGCCCCGGCTGGCTTGGCGCCAAAGGCCTTTCCCTCCAGCCGGCGGAGCGGAAACCACACCTTTGGGGCGGCCCGACGCCGGAGTGGTTCCCGCCACTCCATTACGCCGGGACCCCCCGCCCCGCCGGGTAGGGGTGAATCCTGCCCCAGGTGTCTGGACCACTCTGGAGGGGCCCTCCAATATGAAGCTGATAGGGTCCCCCACATCACGGCGGCCTGCTGTGTCCTCCACAACATCGCACAGCAGAGGGGCGTCGTGCTGGAGGAGGAGGATGAATGCCAGGCCTCGTCCGACGAGAAGGATGGGGGAGGTGCGGATAGGCAGGACATGGGGCCCAGGCAGGCACGGGAGGCCACACGACATGTGCGCCAGGACCAACATGCACGGTGGCCAGGGGCACAACGTCCGCCCATTCTCACCCACCCCCACCCCCCGCACCCCTCTCTGACCAGCCCAGCCCAGCCACTCCTCACCCATCTGACAGAGCACCCGGACAGGTTGTAACAGTGTGAACAGGTGTTTAATGTGACAACGTATGTACAGATTCGTGCCCTAGCCCCTATAACTAAACTGTGCCCTGCACCCATGCCAACTAAAGTAGTGTCTAACATTCTGGCCTTATGGGCCCCAACGCTATATCTAGGTGGGTCCCCAGATGGTACAGCAGGAGTGGAGGCAGCCTGCTGAGATTCCCACCCTGCAGCCGTCTACTGGGGCGACCGGACCCGGTGGCTGCTCAGATGTCACAGGTGGCATGGTGCCGCCCTGTACCGCCCATTGCCCACAAGATGCACCAGGGACCGGGGGTGAGGAGTCACGGTGCTGCTGCGGTGTTCGGCATCGCCCCTGCGGGAGACATCGGCATGGGTCCCATCACCTCCTCCTCCCTCAGGGTGCCCGATGCCCCCCGGGCTACTCAATGCGGCTGAGGCTCCCCCGCCACCTGGCCCGCGGCCATGGAGCACAGGGAGAGGACCATCTCCGTCTGGGACTGCCTCACAACACCCATTGACTGTGCCACCACCTTCTGGGTTTGTGTCACATCAGCCAGTGACTGCGCCATTTCCCTCTGGGACTGGGTCACCTCCCTTTGCGTCTGTGCCACGTCGGCCAGCGATGGGCAATGCTGCCGACGTTCCCAGCCATGGCCTGCTGTGACTGGGCCAGGAGCGCCGCTGCAATGTCCACGGCCTCGGCCAGCACCTGCACAGAATGCCCCAGGCCTTGGACATGCTGATCCATAGCCAAAACCGTTGTCCCAAAGCCTCCACCGCAGCCGCCACCCATGCGGTGTTGGTCTGGGTGGCATGCACGTCGACACCATTTCCTGCTCCTGCACGCGGTTGAACTCCTTCGGATGTTCGCCGACATCCCCTCATGTAGTCCCTGGCTCTGCGACTGCATCTCCACGACTGATGGGACCGTCTGTTCCATGGGTTTGGGCTGCCCTCCGACCGCCCGCCCCCTCTCGTGTTCCTACCTCCACCGGCTGTACCGGATCAGCTGAGTGGTGCGCAACAGAGAGACTGCCCCAGGAGCCTCTCCACTAAAGTGCCCAACCGAGGTGAGTGTCTCTGGGATGTTGGAAGGTGTTGGAGACAGCTGTGACGGGAAGTCAGTGGCCTGAGACTCGAGCTCCGGGGTGTCCTGGATGCCGGGTGGGTGGCTGCTCGGCTCACGGGGGTGGGAGCTCTGGAACTGGCTGGGGGCGGGGCGGGGGGGGGGGGGCACTGGATGGATCCACTTCATCCCCAGCTCCTCTTGCAAGGCCCAAGACAAGACGCGCGATTAGACCGTGGGTCAGGGGTGGTGGGGGTGAACGCGTGTGGAGATGAGGGTGATGTAGGGTGGGGTGGTGTAGGGCGGGTGTGGGGGTGAGGGTAGTGTGGGGGTAGTATGAGGGGGGTCTGGGGTTGACACACGTGTCACGGGGAACCGCAGCTCGGCGGGGTCTGACTTTCTCGCCCGCAGCCGAGCTCCACCTCGGCGACCTCCCTTTCCTCCGGGCTGCCGGCCACGTCCAGGGCCCTCTGCTCTGCATGGTGAGGGCCCGCAGGTCAGGCGGTCCTCCCCCTATCTTCTCGCGCTCCCGGCGGTTGTGGCCGGCCTTCTCCTGGAGTGGGGGGTGGGGGGGGAACAGAAAATGACAGTGTTAGACAGTCCGACATATGCAGAACAGGGATGGGTAGCTGATGGCCTCAGTGGCCAGGGCACCCGGCTATGGCAGCCGGTATGAGTGCCAGCATGTGGTACAGGGTAGGGGTATGGCCGCCCTCCAGGTGGTTTGGGGGGGGGGGGGTAGCGTTACGGGTGTGTGGGATGGGGATTAGTGCCAGGGGCACAGCGCTGCCGACTCACCCTGGCCACCCTGAGGCGGTGGTGCAGTTTTTTCCGGCACTGCTGGCCGGTCCGGACGGTGTTGCCCACGGCGCTGACAACCTCTGCCACCTGGTGAATGGCTACGGCTGGCAGCCTCCTTCCCGGGCCGTGGTACAGGGTCATCTGCCTATCTTCCATGGCTTTCAGGAGGGTCTCAAGCTCCGTGTCTGTAAAAAGTGGGGCCACTTGTCTTGCTGCCATCTTGTTGTCTGGAATGGTGTGTGTGGGGAGTGCAGTGTGTATCTGCGGCTGCAGCTTGCCAGCCTCCTGAGTGTCAATTGTGAAACCGGCGAATCCGGCACCGTTTCTCATTGGAATCAATTGTATTCAAGGCGGCGCCGGGTCTAGCCCCTTAACTGTAGCTTAATCGGGCGAAATTCTCCCCCAACGGCGCGATGTCCGCCGACTGGCGCCCAAAACGGCGCCAATCAGACGGGCATCGCGCCGCCCCAAAGGTGCGGAATGCTCCGCATCTTTGGGGGCCGAGCCCCAACATTGAGGGGCTGGGCCGACGCCGGAGGAATTTCCGCCCCGCCAGCTGGCGCGGAAATGACATGTCGGGGCGGCGCATGCGCGGGAGCGGCCGCTGACAGTTTCCCGTGCATGCGCAGTGGGGAGAGTCACTTCCACCTCCGCCATGGTGGAGGCCGTGGCGGAGGCGGAAGGGAAAGACTGCCCCCACGGCACAGGCCCGCCCGCGGATCGGTGGGCCCCGATCGCGGGCCAGGCCACCGTGGGGGCACCCCCCGGGACCCCGGAGCCCGCCCACGCTGCCTTGTCCCGCTGGTAAATACCTACTTTAATTTACGCCGGCGGGACAGGCAATTTCTTGGCGGGACTTCGGCCCATCCGGGCCGGAGAATTGAGCGGGGGGGCCCGCCAACCGGCGCGGCCCGATTCCCGCCCCCGACCAATCTCCGGTACCGGAGACTTCTGCGGGGGCGGGATTCACGGCGGCCAACTGTTTAACCCACTGTGCTAAACCAGCCCCATTAACTAGGTGGAGGCAGGGACACCCGAGGTAGAGGCAGGAGGGAATGCTGCCTGATCCCAGGGAACAGCTACTCCCAAGACACATGTTGCACTTCTGGAAAGGATTATTCCATCACTGGTGCAGATGCAGATTCAGCACCAGAATTTACAGGAGGGGGTATCAGCAACATGCCAACTCCTGCAAGTCCAGCTGGAGGAGTCCATTTGCCTTCAGGTGCAGGAGATGGTGCCGACAACTCGTGGCACCCAGGCCAACACTGGAAGGGAGGCGTCCGCGGTGGAAAACCTGGTGCAAGTATGAGCACCTGGAGTCATATGTTAAGTTGCCCAAGACTTGGGTCAGACTGTGCTGACCATGACTGAGATGCAGGACAGGAGGGCCCAGCCACAGGTGGACATGTCCAAGGCACAGATGGGCAATGTTGTGGCATTCTTCATATTGGCCCATTCACAAAGTGTCATTTCTGAGGACATTGGGAGTATTGGTCGGGCATTGACTGACCGTAACCAGTCACAAAGGGACATGACCGAGGCAATGAGCGACATGGCTCACTCACTGAGGGCCGTGTCCCAGTCGTCCATGGCTAAGGGCATCAACACCATTGTTCAGATGAGGCCAGGCCTCCAGGACTGACAGCGTCAGATGACATTCAGGCCTCTAGAGCTCAGTTGGCTGCCCCTGCGTCCCATGGAGTAGCCTGGTGGACAGCGACCCCCCAAACCACCCCCCCCCCCTCCCCCGCAAACCCCCAAGGGAAAAGGAAGGTATGGGGCCCACAAGGGAGGCGCTGGAACACTGCACCCTTCTGAAGACCTCCCCCACCTGACATAGGCACATCTGATGGGCAGCAGGCAGAACAGGGTGACACCCAAAATTCGGCCAAGGGCAGAGGGTGAGACAAGCAGCAGGATGCCTCCAGTCCTGATGTGCAATCTGGGGAACACCAAGAAGGAGCGGGAGGGCACAGATGAGCAGAAAGTTAGATGACATTTCATAGGACCCCGACAGTGCAGAAGGAGGCCATTCAGCCCATCAAGTCTGCACGACCCTCCAAAAGAGCAACCCATCAAGGCCTACTCTGCGCCCCATCACTGTTTCCTCATAACCCCACCTAACCTGCAGATCTTTGGACTGTGGAAACCGGAGCACCCGGGGAGAATGTGCACACTCCACACAGACAGTGACCCAATACGGGAATCAAACCCGGGTCCCTGGCAGTGTGAGGCAGTAGTGCTAACCACTGTGCCACCATGCTGTCCATTAATTTGGCACGGGTGTAGTTGAACGTACTGAGTCGGGGAAAGGGGACATGATCTGTAAAAGCACTGCAGCCCTGCCCCCATTAGTGACTTGCATCTGAAACTTGATGTGCAAAGCCTCTATCCTGGTGTGTGGGCACATCCTACAGATGGGGGTCACTGCAGGATGTGAGCCTTTGCTGGGAGCTTGGCTGCAGTTGACGTGGAGCCTGGATTTAACACGGCTGTGACAGAAAGCTGTTCAGGTTTCCTGGGTGGGTCCAGGCTCCATACAGTCCCTGTTAATCCCCTGCTTCCTATGCTGTGGAGCTGTGCATCTAAGCAGTGCAATGAGGAATCCCAGCACCTGGGGGGCTGACGATTGAGTGCGGTCAGGCCTATCTCCTTACTCATACTGCTGGTACAGGAGGGTTTCCAGATGGGCGGGTAGATGGATATCTACATGATCAGGAGACCTTGGAGTAATTCCAGCATACTGGCAGCAGTCACCAGTTTAAACAGTCAGGAGTCTGCAACACCCAAGGGTTTACAGTAGCAATAGGAGGTTCAGCCTGGCACCCCGATCCCGAGGGGGACAGCCCGCGTCCACAACTTTGCCACCAAGTCAGTCCCCACAGGTTCCAGAACTCCAAGCTTACACTCCCCAGCAAGCCCGAAGACAAAGATAAAGGTACTTACCTCCTTGCTCCCCCTCAAAGGCCATGGCGTCAAGACTCTATTTGTAAACGTTTGCATCAAATTACGCCCGCATGACTCCCAGCTGGGAGGAGTGGAGCAGGATGGAGATTCAGGCTTCCGGCCTGTGAATCACACTGAAATGAATGTGTGGAAGCTGTTTGCATGTTCCCACCGATGCGGGGCAGGAAGTCCGCTATGTCTGGCTGGATGAGACCGGAGACAGGGGATGGGTGTGCCGCCTGCCGCTGATCCCGTTTTTGGCCTGATGTGTTTTTTCCGCGTGAACGGGGATCTTAGCGGCGGGAAGCAAAGAATCCCGCTCAATTACTCAAATTCATTAAACACTACAATTGCCCATGGCCACGTCAATGATAGTTTCAGGCTAAGTATAAAATGGGCTGTTAAATAATTATACTAATAATGACATTGGTTCAGGCATTATGGCGTTAACCATGCTTAGTAGCCTTATTCCAGAACTTTCTTAATGGCAACCGTGTATACCATCTTCAAGATGACCTGCAGCAACTCACCAAGGCTCATTTGCACCAATCACCCGTCCCCCCCCCTTCTTCCACCCTGACTGAATTAGCCATTAATTGAGTGAGATGGAACTGCCACCCCTCAGAATCACAAAGTCCTGTTTCAGAGAGCTGCCTCTCAACCAGAGGCCGACATCCCTCCAACACTGCCAAGGGCCACCAGGAGCAGTGGCCATTGCCGGTACTGCAGCGAGGCCGAGGCGGAGGCGTGCGTTGCTGGATCTGGGAGTGCAGTTAAGTCTCGGGTCTTGCCGCGGCCAGGTTGGCGGGCCTTGGCGAGGTGTGGGTGGCGGTTAGGGGGTAGAAAGACCAGTGGAGGGATAGGGGGATTTCGGGGAGGGGAAACTGGGAATGGTTACACCTTGATGCCCCCCCTGCTATGGGTTCAGGATTAATTGACTGGTGTCCTGGCATTATCCAGGGCACTTCATGAACATAAGTGCTTTCTTTCTACCTGAATAAAAGAGAGGAGGGATCAGAGTTGTTGTGGAAAGTGCAAATTAATTGAGGCTGGATTCTCTTAATTACTGAAGACTGAAGGAGGACTTGGGAGGAATGTTTAAAGCAGTAAGAGAAACAGAAAAGTAAACTATTTCAATTCGAATGTAAAGCAAAGGCCATGATCACACAACAAGCACCAATGCAGAAGATTAGAAGATTGTTTTTTCCAGAGAAGTTATTGAAATGTAGAAAACATTGTCACGGTGATCAGTGTAAAATCTTAATAATGTACTGGAAGAATAGTGAATCTCAGAGTGGGGGGGGGGGGGGGGGGGGGGGGGGGGGGAGAACCAGAGGGAGAGGGAGGGGTCAGAGAAAGGGGGAAGATAGAGGGGGCAAAGAAGTGATAAGACAGAAAATGGCAGAGAGAGAGAGTGAGAGATAGGGGGAGAGAGAGATAGGGAGAGAGGGAGCCAGAGGGAGAAGATGTACAGGTGGATTGGCCAGGCTAAATTACGTCTCAGTGTCCAAAAGTTTAGGTGGGGTTACGGAGATTGGGTGGAGGCGAGGGCTTAAGTAGGGTGTGCTTTCCAAGGGTCGGTGCAGACTTGATGGGCCGAATGGCCTCCTTCTGCACGGTAAATTCTATGATTCAATAAGATGAGATGGAGAGAGAATGGGAGAGCGAGAGCGAGAGGGAGAGAGAGAGAGAGAGAGAGAGAGAGAGAGAGGGGGGGGGAGGGAGTGAGAGAACACAGACGTTGGGATCAGTTTGGAAGGAAGGAAGAAAACCAGGCTGTGGAAAATCAGCGCTGAAAAGGTCCAAATGCAGTTTAGAGAAAGATCACATTCAACAAAGGAGGATTCAATGTGTCTATTAAGCCCTACAAGCTTGAAATCTCTTACCAGAACTTTTACCGACACTTGATTTTTTCTCTGCATCTTTCGGCCTTTCCTGACTGGGTTTGGGCGGCTTGTTTGGTTTCTCTGTGGCCGTCGTTGCAATGTTCACATTTTGTAGGACGGGTTTTTTTGGTAAGGGTGGCTTCACAGCCAGGCATTCTGAAGATTTGGTTTGCAGTTTCCCATCGTCGTCCTTCAGCGTGCTGCTCGGGGATCCCTCGGGAGGCTCCTTCGCTTCCCTCTTTTCCGCCTCGGGTGGCAGATCTGAGTTGTCCGAGTCCAAGGTGGCATCGGCGCCGTGGCGTTTCACCGCCTCCTTACTCTCAGAGTGAGAACTCTCCTTGTATTTTAGAGAATGGGAAGTTGTGCGGAGTTTAACACCAAACAGCCCTCTTCCATCTTCAACTCCACCTTGTCCCTCCTCGGCATTTTCAGGTTTATCTGCCTCAGTTTTAGCCACGGAAGGTTCAGAAAGGGGGATTTTGCCGTCCTTCTCTTTCTGATGGGACTTATTGCGTGAAATGTCTGAATCTGCTGTCAGATTTCCTTCACTCCACTTGGTGCCTCTTTTAGACCTATTCCATGCTGAGGAAATTGAGAATTTGAAGGAGCCCTGACCATTTTTCTTAAATGAACTCTGTTGGTTTGTTGTTTTGTCCTCCGATAGTTTGATGTTGGCTTCCTTAAATACTGCCATTTCCCCATTTTCCGGCTTGCTATTCGCAGTTTCCGAAACGGGCAAGTCCTTGGGAGTTTCTGCAGGTTTGGAATACACCTCAATACGAGTCGACACAATACTGCTGAATTCTTCAGGCACCTCACTGGGCCTGCCTTCGAGATCGGAGGCTTCTTTCGCTGCTTGTTTGATCGAGCTAGCTTCTGAGAAAGAAGGTTCCTTGGGTGCCCCCGCCGTTTCTGTTTGTTCACAAGATGTTTCTGGTGTTTCTTGCACAAATGCTACTTCATTGATTTCTGCCCCTCGGGGGGCACGCGAGGGTGGCATCTCGGAGTCTGGTGGAAGTTTGTCCAACAGAATCACAGGGCTTGTTTGATATACAGTCTCTTTAGCAAAGGAGGTATCGATAGAAACAGCATGTGTGTCACACACTGTGGACTTGACTTCAGATCCCGAAAAATTTACTCCTTCTTTTTGTTTTAATCGGCCGATAAAATCAAGGGGAGTTGGATCTTCCGGCAATATAGTTGTTGACCCTGGTAACATAGAGATTTGTGTCGCAGCCACTTCCACTATTTCAAATTCAATCAGATCAACGTCCTCTCCAGTTTCTGATAGAACGGCAGGCATGGAGCTTGCTTTCAGATGATCATCCACATCCAAAACACTAGTCGAGGCTGCAATATCTACAGGGATAAGCTCACCCGTTTGTTGTTCTGGATTACTAACCACTTCCATGTCACTTGACCAAACTATTATCTGCTCAACGAACAGCAAAGATTGCCCCCGAGTGAGAATCGGGGACGGAGGAATTTCCGTTCCATCTTTCAAGCTCACTTCAGAATTGGCATTCTCAGCCTCGCAGCTCCTGATTTCTTGCTCATATTCCTCCGTTACCTCAGGCACGTCGTACATGAGCTCACTCGGTGGCTCAAAAAGTAATCTCTGCAAAAACAGTGGGAAAAGAGTCGTCAATCGCAAGTGCATTTTTAAGTGAACTATTTTGGCACAGAAAGGTGAAAAAAGGTTTACTTATCTTTCTGAGAATGAGAAAAATGAGAAAGGCAACACAGGGCAAGGTGTGCGTTTTTAATTGGAAAACCTCGGTTTAAAGTGGGGATGATCAAGGTAGTACAGGGCCCGGTGTACCAAAAACAAATGGATATGACAAAAGAGAAGATAGTCACGGGAAATAAATGATTGATAAATCGACGAAAGAGGTCACATAGACATAGAAAACAGACAATAGGAGCAGGAGGAGGCCATTTGGCCCTTCGAGCCTGCTCCGCCATTCATTATGAACATGGCTGATCATCCAACTCAATAGCCTAATCCAGCTTTCTCACCCATATCCTTATTGATCCCCTTTGCCCCAAGTGCTATATCTAACTGCTTTTTGAAAACCTACTATGTTTTGGCCTCAACTACTTCCTGTGGTAATGAATTCCACAGGCCGACTGCTCTCTAGGTGAGGAAATTTCTCCTCATCTCTGTCCTATATGGTCTACGTCGAAGACAGAATTGTGGATAGGTAAATGTGGAAGCTGACAGCGAGCATTAAAAAAAGTAGGATGAAAATTGGAAAGCTCCCAGGCCCGAATGAATTAAAATGAAGGCGCACAGTGCTAAAGTAAATGTATCTTTGCAGGTTAAGAGATGGTTAGGTAACAGAAAGCAAAGAACAAAGAACAGTACAGCACAGGAACAGGCCCTTCGGCCCTCCAAGGCTGTACCGGTCATGATACCAACCTCTGCCAAAACCATCAGCACTTCCGTGTGCCGTATCCCTCTATACCCATCCTATCCATGTATTTGTCAAGATGCCTTTTGAATGCCGTTAATGTATCTGCTTCCACAACCTCCCCTGGCAACGCGTTCCAGGCACTCACCACCCTCTGTGTAAAAGACCTGCCTCGCACATCTCCTCTAAACTTTGCCCCACGGACCTTAAACCTATGCCCCCTGGTGACGGACCCCTCCACCCTGGGAAAGAGTGCCTGCCCATCCACTCTACCCAAGCCCCTCATAATCTTGTAGACCTCTATCAGGTCACCCCTCAACCTCCGTCTTTCTAATGAAAACAGTCCGAGTCTATTCAGCCTTTCCACATGGCTAACACCCTCCAGACCAGAATTATGAAGGAGAATGTAAGACGGCAAATGTTAGAGGGGAAACTCGAGCCAGATGCAAATAAAATGTGATTCTGGTAAAAATAACAGTGGAAAATAACATTGCCGAAGTCTCGTTCGGCGACGGGGGTGAGAATTCCCGATGACGCTGCTTTCGCGATGCACCGCCTCTGAAAAGCGGCGTATTCACAGAGTATGCCGCACGCCGTATCCACGGCCTCGGTGCGTTGGCTGAGGCCCGCCCCACAATGCTCCGTCCTCAGTCCAGCGCCGCCACAGTCGGGGGAGGGCCGATCCATGGGCAGCGGTGGACATATTCGGGGCTGGGGGCACTGTGGTGGGGCAGTCTGGGGCGCACGAGCCAGCCGAAGGGGGGGGGACTATTTTGCGGGCCGAGTCCGCGAGCGGCATCCGCCATGAAGCATTGCATGGCCACTGCAAGCCACCGCCATGCGCATGCGCGGCCACGGACCCGACAATTCTCCAGGCCGTATCGGCAGCTCGGGCCGGGTGCTCTACGCTGCCTCCCAGCTAGCCCCCAGCAAAACGGGGACGGTGGCCGTTTTGTGCCAGTTTTCCTGGCGTAAACCGCTCCCACGCTGCCATGGGGACATAGTCTCCAAATCGGAGAATCCAGCCCCATGTCTGGAATACCAAGTGGCGCTTTGGGTATCCTACTCTAGGAAGGGTGAAGATCCACTGGAACATGAGCCGGAACGGCAGGTTCTAGCGATGAAGAAAGGCCTGAAAAATTGGAGCTTTTCACTGAAACCGAGAAGGATGACATACATTCGGAGCTTGTGCATATTTCGAAAGGGCAGAGATTCAGGAATCTCTCCAGCAACGCACTTTGAACACTTAGAAGCAATTCTTTTTCCACTAAGAGGGTTATTAGAGCATCAAGTACTTCACCAAAAATGGCTGTCGAGCTAGAGGCTAACAACATCATTTAAGAAAGAACTGGCTAAGTACTTGAAAAGGTGAGGGAAAGGCCAAGAAAATAGGATGACAGTAAAAAGCTCCAAATAAGGAGCTGGCACCAGTGCAAGCTCAATCAGCCAAACGGCCTCTTGTGCTGTCATTTCTAGGATGCTATAAGAAGACAAAATAAGGCAGGAAGAAGTTGCTGGGTGATTAGTTCTTTTTTAAAAAGCCTGTAGATTGTTGGATGAAGGAAGCACTGAAGTAACAGTTGCACAATTTTGATGCTCTAAAAAGGAACAAATGCATGTGTTGGCCACATGATACAATTGGCCTCCACGGCCCTGGGTTAAGAAAATTAAAGACAGAAACAGCTTTCTAAATAACAATGAAGTGGTTCAATCTGGAAGCAAATTGAGAACCAAACCTAGCTGGCCTCTGGCTCCCCACCTTCTCCGTCCCCACAGAAAATACCCGGCCTAATTCACGCTCATCAAAAACCTGGGTGAAAATAGTCTGTTCCGCGTGCAAAGTGAAAAAATAATTACCGATGAAGGTCTTCTTCTTTTAGAGGAAGAGCGTTGGTTGCGCGGTTTCACTGAGAGTTTGTGCTTTGCTGCCGAGTTGTTGAGACAAATGGAAGATGTAGGCGGAGAGTTGAAATCAATAGCAGAGGAAGCAAAGCTGTCAGAAGAGATCTGAACTGGTGGCGATGTCGGGCTCCTGGGTCTTGAGCTGGACCTGGTTGGAATGATTGTAGGAAGGGGACTGTTGGGCCTAGAGGAAGATCCTGGCGAAATCTGGAAAAGAGCAAGTCCGCATATAAATTGTACATCGAATACAAACGACTGCATGCAAGATACCATACAAAATGTTTTGTTTTAACTTTAAATATTCCAGTCAATGCAATAGCCATTAGCAATTCTGAGCAATATTGGTGATAGTTTGTAGATTTTGGTTTTAACGATCCAGAAAAAATATTTTGATTCCAACACGAGAACATTGGGCAGGACTTTCTGCTCCGCACCTCACCCCTCCGCCACCCCCCTCCCCCCCCCCTCTGTTTTGCACCGGCGGAGGCAGCCCGTCATTTGTTGGTGGCAGGATATTCTGGTCCTGCCGTTGTGAACAGGGTTTCCCATTGTTCACACCTGTGGCGTGGGTTCAGGTCACCACTGGGAGGACCGGAAGATCCCACCAGCGGGAATGGCTGGAAAACCCCGCCCATAATCCCTGACACTCCGGTGCAGCACATCTGGAGTGCTGTATCCTTGGCATCCTTTAGAAATAAATAAAATGAAGAACTTGCATTTATATAGCACCTGTTACAACCACTGGATGTCCCAAGATGCTTTACGGCCAAAGGCGTACATGGAGTTTTACAGCACAGAAAGACGCCCTTCGGCCCACTGTATCTGCGCCGGCCATCAAGCACATATCTATTCTCATCCCATTTTTCAACACTTGGGTCCGTAACCTTGTACGCTATGGCGATTCAAGCGCTCATTTCAATGCTTCATAAAGGTTGTAAAGTTCCCGACTCTACCACTCTTTCAGCCTGTGAGTTCCAGAATCCCACCACCTTCTGGATGGAAAAGATTTTCCTCATATCCCCTCTAAATCTCCTGTCCATTACCTTAAATCTATGTCTGAGAAGATAAGTCACAGTTGAATCACTATAAACTCCAACCTCTAGCCACCAACTCCATCCCATCCCTTGGCAACCATTTGAGGTGGAATCTGCCTGTCCAAGCCTTGAGATGTGCTTCCGACCACATACCCACGCCATCATTACGACCGCCTACTTCTAACATTTTAACATCGCCAACTCCATCCCTGCCTCAGCTTATCCGCTGCTGAAGACTTCATCTATCCTTTCGTTACTTCTCGACTTGGCTGTTCCAACACATTCTCAGTCTGCCTTTTACATTCTGGAAAGTTGACGTCTTCCAAAAATTCTGCTGCTTGTATCCTAATTCACACCAAGTCACCCATTACTTGGCCATCGCTTATACTTTTCAGGGCAACAGTGATCTCCACCTTTCTAGGAATTTTGGAGACTTGGGCAACCTACAGCAGGCGGAAGTACGACCAGTGCTGTTGCCTTTGCAAGATCCTCCAAATCCGGTAGCAGAAAAGGGGGTCCAACAGCGAGGCTCTCTCCCAGGCCAACCTGCCCAGCATTGAGGTACTAATCACTTAAAATCAGCTCCGTTCATATGCCT
Source organism: Scyliorhinus torazame (assembly GCF_047496885.1). Lineage (NCBI taxonomy): Eukaryota > Metazoa > Chordata > Chondrichthyes > Carcharhiniformes > Scyliorhinidae > Scyliorhinus > Scyliorhinus torazame. The sequence goes on along the minus strand of NC_092721.1, from coordinate 177,230,188 downwards.
GACACCAGATTCCCAAAAGAACCGCTCTACTCGGAGCTGAGTCATGGCAAGAGACTCCCAGGAGGACAGCAGAAACATTTTCAGGATGTCCTCAAAGCACCTCGGAAGAAGGCAAACTTCCCCATCAACTCTTGTGACTGACTAAAACGGAAAAAGCAGATTCAGGAAGGTACTGAACACATCAAAAGACTTTGTGAGCAGCCCAGCAAATCACACCCATATGTTCTGGGCATGCCCAGCGCTGGAGGAATTTTGGAAGGGCATAGCGAGGACAGTGTTTAGTGTGGTAGGATCCAGGGTCAGACCGGCTGGGGGCTCGCAATATGTGGGGTGGCAGAGGAGCCGGGACTGCAGGAGGCGAAAGAGGCCGTAATTCTGGCCTTTGCATCCCTGGTAGCCCGGCGAAGGATTCTCCTTCAGTGGAAAGATGCGAGGCCCCCAAGCGTGGAATCCTGGATCAGCGATATGGCGGGGTTCATTAAATTGGAGAGGGTGAAATTCGCCTTGAGAGGGTCGGTACAAGGGTTCTTTAGGCAGTGGCAACCATTCTTAGACTTTCTGGCAGAACGATAGACATTGGTCAATGGCAGCAGCAGCAGCTCGGGGGGGGGGGGGGGGGGTTACTTTATTTTTGTTTATGTTATTTACACTGGAAGGGTCTGAGGGGGTGTATACACCCGTTGTGTTAAGTCGAGGTGTTAATGTTAATTTATTATTTAGGTACAGGGGGAAGAGTTTGGGGGGTTGTTTTTTTAGATTGTGTTTTGTACTTAACCCTGTCGGGTTCTTTTTTCTTTTTCATTTTGTTATTGATATTTTATGAAAACCTTTAATAAAAATTATTTAAAAAAAGACTTTGTGAGCTACATGAAGAGACAACGTTGAGGCATCGGAGGGAATGAACAAACATCTAAAGAACTCAGCTACCCAACCCTCCAAGCAGAACCTGCCCCACACGTGGCAGAGTCTAAATGTAAAGGGTCACCCATTGGGGGGCATGGTTACATAGTGGTTAGCACGGTTGCTTCACAGCTCCAGGGTCCCAGATTCGATTCCCGGCTTGGGTCACTGTCTGTGCGGAGTCTGCATGTTCTCCCCGTGTCTGCGTGGGTTTCCTCCAGGTGCTCCGGTTTCCTCCCACAGTCCAAAGATATGCAGGTTAGGTTAGGTGGATTGGCCATGCTAAATTGCCCTTAGCGTCCAAAAAGGGTAGGTGGGGTTACTGGGATAGGGTGGAGATGTGGGCTTAGACAGGGTGCTCTTTCCAAGGGCCGGTGCAGACTCGAAGGGCTGAATGGCCTCCTTCTGCATTGTAAATTCTATGATTCTACGATTTAAGGCAGAAGTGAGGAGAAATGTTTTCTCTCAGAAGGTAGAACTCGCTTCCTCAACAGGCAACAGAAGCAGAGTCTTTGAATATTTAATGCAGAGGTAGATAGATTCTTGATAAACAAGGGGGTGAAAGATTCTTGGGAGGTGGGCAGGTGTTTACAATCAGATCAGACTTAACTGGCGGGACAGGTTAGAGGGGCCAAATGGCCAACCACTGAACCTAATTCGTATGTTCGTATGAAGATACTTATTAGCCGTCTCAGAAGTCAAGGAACCAGAGTGGGAGCAAGTCATCGCCAACCCTGAGCTGCCTAAGCAATGGCTCGATTTTGAAATTCACAGCCTTGCTTTCAAATCTCTCCATGGTCTCACCCCTCCCTATCTCTGTAATCTCCCCCATCCCTAAAACCCCTAACTGTGCTCCTCTAATTCCGGTTTCTTCAGCATTTCCGGTTTTAATTGCTATCATTGGTGCTCGTACCTTCAGTCATCAAGGCCCTAAGCTCTGGAATGTCTTCCCTAAGTCTCTCCACCTCTCTAAGAGGAATGTTCTAACTTACTCAATACCCATCCACCTTGGAATGTTTTATTACAGGAAAGATGCAACATAAATGCAAGTTGTTGTTGTAGTGTGAGAAACGCCACGTAGAAAATGTGATGAGTGGTAAGCCAAGGCCTAATCTAGCCGCCCAGTTATTCAGGACGATAGTACACAAAGATTCAGGGCACGGCTTAAGTAGCACTGAATTCTCCAGGTCAACGCTCCTGCTGGAACCAATAAACTATTAACTGGCTTGCAACTTGCACAGTTGTTTATGAGGTTTTGGTGCATGTGAAATACATGCTATGGTCATCTAAAATAAAACCCTCTCGTATCCAAATAAATACTTCCAATTTTTTCACAGGTGAAATTCTGTCATTATTTTCGCATTTTAAAAAAATGTATATACACGCAAGGTTGATTTTATTAAAAGGAATATTCAATTAGTAATCAGTACTAATTCTAAATTATTGCTTACATCGTTTTATGTAATGTCACAACGCCAGAGGCCAAATGTGAATTGACAGTTTTGATGGTCTGACTGATTGCCAGCAGTGGCGCCAATTGATTTTTAATTGCAATGTAACAAAGTTAACATATTTGTTACAGTAGCTTAAGTTTTGATGACTGCTTCGCATTTGTAATACGTGCTCACAAGTTAGGATAAATTTACCACGGTACATTCTGGAAAAGGAACTCATTGCAAAGGCAGCGCAGATAGACAAACTGGGCATGGAGGGCAATCTGTCACTTCTGATTTTAAGGTATTTAAAGTGTCTCATCATGTGGGCAGTTTGAGGTGTAGAAGTAACAGTACAAATCAAGCCCTAATCTGAGTGTGCACCGTATTCAGTGTAACCTGGTCCCAAACCTGGCTTTGTTTGATGGTCTCTCAGAGTGTCCTGTTACTGTGAACTCATGGAAAGGCTGTTTCAGTGTTTTATGTATAGACCCACATGTGGACTTGCAGTGCATTCAAGTACACAGATATCAAACTCTCTTTCCTGCTCTTCAGAGTTCAATTTGAAGCTGGGCATTAAAAACAGGCTTGGCCCAACTGGAATTGATTCTTCAGCCACTATTCTGAGGTTATCAATCTTCACACTATTTGTTCTGCGTCCGCCAACAACTTCAACTCTCCTCTAACTGACTTGGGAGTTGGTCAGTCTGTCTTGGCTCTTCCTGGACAGTACAAGCCTTCTGGGTAAGGTGGAGAGGGGGTGGGGGGGGGGGGGGGGGGGGGGTTGTTTCGGTGGGAACCCAGTGAATGAATACGTACTGGGGAAGGAGAGTAAAATGATCTCACTGACAAGAGAGTTGATGGCAAAATCTGGCATTGTTCAAACTTGTAACATAATCTCCGGAGGTGGAGAGTAACTAAATGAATACATTCATAACATCTCATTACATCACTAACTAACAAAAGCTTTTCAAAGTCTCGTGAAAGGTCTTGCGTTGTGTCTTTGTCAGTATTTATTACTCACAGTTATGTAGTCCTTCATCTATTCTTTGGAAGCAATATAAATGTTAAGATATTTTGTGCTTAGGAAGGTTAGAACAGATAAAGTGGACTGTAGACAAGGAGGGGGTACACAGGGGTACACAGATAGTCAAACAAAACCCTCATTATATTAGTAGCAACATAGTTCTGGCCTCCAAATGATGGGAGGAAATGGAAGAGGAATTCTGCAGTGAGTTTAGAGAGATGAGGTGAACTAACAACGGTGTGATTTAATGGCCTTGCCACGCCCAACCTGGCAACGCTTAAACACTGCACAAGATTTATCAATATCCCACAATACTTCTCAATTTAAGGTCAGCACGGTGGCGCAGTGGTTAGCACTGCTGCCTCATGGCACCAAAGACCTGGGTTCAATCCCGGCGCCAGGTCACTGTCTGTGTGGAGTTTGCACAGTCTCCCAGTGTCTGCGTGGGGCTCACCCCCACAATCCAAAAGATGTGCAGGATAGATGGATTGGCCACGCTAAATTGCCCCTTACTTAGAAAAAAAAGTATTAAAGTGAGCCATTAAGCTCATTTAAATGTGTGTACGCTGGATTCTCCTGGGGCTCGGTAATTAACAGCCGTGCCTGGGAGACCTTGCCAGGGCTCTGTTTAGTACTGGTTTCCACAAACGTGGACAAGACCTAACGGCACCTGGGGGGTCCCCCAGGCATTAGAGACCCCAGGGCAGTTGGGCTCTGGGCGGGGTGGTACCCTCACACTCCCGCTGACATCCAGACACCTTGGCACCACCAGCCTGGCATCTTGGCAATACCACCTGAGCCAGGGTGGCACTGCCAGGCTGTCAGACCGGCAGTGCCATGTGCTCGGGTGCTAGGCTGCCCATGCCAGGGATTGTGCCCGGGGCTGCCTTGTCCTTAAGGGGTGGGGTGAAGGGGGGGGGGAAGGAGCTGAAGGATCCCGTAGGAGGTACATTGGGTTTAGTGGGGGGGATCCAGAGCTCGCGGTGGAGATTCTGAGGAGTTTGAAAAATCGGGGCAGCATTTAAGGAATACTCTTTCTGCACTGCCAAGCTGAGCTCTCCAGTGCAGGGAATTATGTAAATGCAGCCTTGGCAAGGCCTTCCTCACCGAGGTAAAAAAAACAGCAAAGTGCTGTTAAATAGCGGCGTCTTTCTCAGTGCGCCAAGAGACACCCCACTCAACCTGCCCAAAACGGGACTTTAATTCTGTCCCGTTAAATCGCGCCCAACATTGTTTGTTCTGGAACAGTTAATTTATCTAATCAATGATTGATAAGAATTAATAAAATGTATACAGGCCTACTCCCAAAGGTAGCATAGAATAGATTGGAGAGGTTGGGACTGTTCTCCTTGGAGAGAAGAAGGCTGAGAGGAGATCAGGGTCGCGGGTTCGATTCCAGGCTTGGGTCACTGTCTGTGTCGGAGTCTGCACGTTCTCCCCGTGTCTGCGTGGGTTTCCTTCCGGTGCTCCGGTTTCGTCCCACAATACCCAAAAGACGTGCTAGTTAGGTGAATTGGACATTCTGAATTCTCCCTCAGTGTACCCGAACAGGCGCCGGAATGTGGCGACTAGGGGATTTTCACAGTAACTTCATTGCAGTGTTAACGTAAGCCTACTTGTGACAATAATAAAGATTATTATTATTATTGATAGAGATGTTCAAAATCATGAGGGGGCTGGACACAGCAGATCAGGAATGTTCCCATTCGTAAAAGGATCAAGAACGAGAGGGCACAGATTTAAGATGATTTTCAAAATATGCATATGTGATGTTGAGTCTGGTTTGAGTCTGGAATGCACCGCATAGCAGGGTGGTGGAGGCAGCTTCAACCAAGGCTTTCAAGAGGGGAATGGCACTAAGTCATGATGTTCGTTTGGAGAGCCAGTGCAGACACGATGGGCCAAATGGCCTCCTTCGGCGCCGTATCAATTCTGTGATTCTATGATAGATTTAAAGGCCTTGATATGCACGCCTTGGTGTCAGGGCGAGGTTGTCGAATTTGCGACGCTTGAAAGGTCTCGTGAGATTCAACCGAACCTCGTGAGATGTCACAATCCGGATCTCGCCCTTACTCGGCGAGATCCAGATTTGCATATTTAAATGGCCTATTAAGCTCATTTAAATATGCATTCGCTGGATTCGCCTGGCGCCCGGGATCTAACGCCTGCACCTGGGAAACTTCACCAGTGTGCTGTTTAGTACTAGTCCACACAAACCTGGACCTTGGCACTGCCAGGGGGCCTGGGTGGCAGAGCCAAGGGTCAGGGCCTGAGAGGGGCCATGCCCATGAAAGGTGGCGGTACGAAGTGGCCTCATAATGCTTAGAGGGTGAAGGGTGGAGGTCCTGAAAGGGAGGGGGGCCCGAAAGGTGAGTTGGGAAGGCCGGAAATGGAGAGGGCGGGAGGGACCCTGAGCGGCCCCATGGAGGGGTACTTTCACTGGGGGAAGTGACATTGTCCATGGGTAGGAGAGGAACGGGAAGGTGTGGGACCCTCAAGCTCACTTACAGATTGGCCCATTTTTTCAAAATGGCAGCTGGATCTCGGAGGAGCCGATCTCACTGGTGAGTTCCGCTCCCCACTATTGAAAACATTTCTAAATGTGAGCTAGACAGGGGAGAAACCCCCCCCCCCCAAGGCCCCCAAAAATGACTAAGTGTGTGCGAATCCAGGTCTGGATCTCGCCCAAAAAGCCGATGAAAAACAGCCCGCTCCAAACTCGTTCTTTGGTTAAATTCCATCTGTATTAGTAGGCCTATAAGTTTGTTAAATCTGGTTATGAGTTATGGAACGGAACAGCGACTTTGAGAGTAAAGATCACAATATGATACAATTTAAGATTCAACCCAAAAAGCGAACATGTCAGTAAAAAATTAAAACAACATTTAAGGACAGAGGATGAGGGAGAAGCAATGTGATGTTGTTAAAACAAAACGTTTGTGAAGAGTTAGGCCAGGAAGCTGCTGCCGCCCATGGATAAACTGTCGGGGCAAGAACAGAAAATCCAGCGAGGAGGACAAACATCCACTAACTTTGGGCAGCGGGACCAGGAAGGGGGTCAATGCTAATTCCCAAAGGGCAACCATGGGAGCCCGTTTATTGTACACAGCAACATGAGGCCAGGATGATTTTAACTGCTGAGCCTCCTAACCATTGCTACTGGCTCATGCCCGGGGAAGGGCATGTGGCCCATGTGAAAACCATGGGCCGGATTCTCCGAACCTCCGCGCCAAAAGCGCGTTCGGCACGTGTGCGGAGAATGGGCGTTCACACGGAAATCATGACCGGCGCCGCTGAAGCGATTCTCTGGTCCCCGAAGAATCGCCTCGGGAACACGCGCGGGCGCGATCTCCGCGGCGCGGGTAGGGGGCCATTACAGCGGCCCCCCGATTCTCCGTCCGCAACTGGTCGAGCTCCCGATGCCGTGGTTCTAACCACATATTGGCCGTCGCGAACCTCGGGTGTAGGCAGCGGACTCAGTCCGCGGCCGCCCTGGTGGGGGGGGCGGGGAGATCGTTCACAAGACGGCCAGGGGAACGGTCAGGCGGCATGATCCGCGGGCGCGCTGATCTCGGGGGGGGGGGGGGGGGTTGCCTACATTTTCCATGATGGTCCGTGGTGCGAGTCCGCCATGTCGCGCGGACTCCCCCAACCGGAGGTGCGGGGCCCCGTATCTGCAGCCAGAGCTGCGAGAAGCACTCCGGGGCCCTGCAAGCCCCCTGCAGGTCGGAGAATTGCTCAGGACTTTCTTAAGGAAAGTCCACAGTGAAACACCACTGTTTTGACGCTGGCGTGGGGACATAGCCCCATTTTTAGAGAATCCAATCCCATGTGCCCCAGGACCACCTGTTGACATCTCGGTAGGTTTGGGGAAGGGAGGTTCTGATGGTAAAGACTAGCTGGATCCAGAGCAGCGGGTGACTGAACATTTCCCCGAGGGGCTTGGAGGAGCAGCCCCATATTTCAGGGCTCCATCGCGTTTTGCAGGCTGTAAGCTGGTGAAGGAAGCATTCATTGTTACAATGGAAGATGGGCTAAATGGTTATCCGGGTCACTTAGCTTATTACCGATGGCAGGGAAAATCTTAGAACCTGTAACTAAGGGTTAAATGACCACATAGTTGAAAATTGAACAGTTAGAAGTAGCCAGCAAAGATCTGACAAGGTAGGATTGTGATTTTTTTAAAAATTATATCGATCGTCCTTTGGGATTCACAATGTACATTCAGGGCAAACTCAACATTATTCAGTTTGTACTTCCCAGCAGTTTTCCTTTATTAACAAGCTAACCCCTGGTATTGAAACTGAGATTTACATTGTACCATGTTCGAAGTGAACTCTAACAGCCACACTTCTCAATTAGCAGCCTCCAATACACTCACGGGCAGAATTTGGTTGTGTTTAGGATCAAGCAGTCTTCCAACCCAGCTGGTTTTACCTGCTTTAGGAGTCTCGAGCTCAGTGTTTGGTAGCAATATTGCTTCACACTGCCGGGGGGGGGGGGGGGTTTGAGGCAGGGGAGGAGGGAGAGGCTGGACCTCCCAAAATTTGGAGTTGTGAATTATTTACCTGCTCTTCTTCTTCGCTGCCTGTCTCACCTAAAGTCAAGGAGCTATGGTTCTGGTGAGGGTCAAAAAGCTGTGGGATGGAATTAGGAAAAGGTTCAGTCAAAGATGGCAAATAAAAATGGACAAAATGATACAGAATAAAACTAGGAATCTGCTAATATTAACAATAGGATATAACCGAGAAAGTACATGTGAAAGAAATCGGATAGAAACTAAATTTAAATATAAAGCAAAAAAGTATTATATAGCGTGGCTGCCGTAGTTACCAAGATGGGTTCAAAACGCTGGTGTTCTACATATCAGAGAAGCAGAGACCAAAAGTGATCTGATCAAGAAATTGAAGGCGATGAAGGGATTAGATTGTGGTTGCGCAGGGTGTCTGTTTGAACTAAATAGGCTAGGGAGGGTGAAGGGTGACAATTTCAAGTTATATACAGTCAGAATAGTAAAGGTGTGGGACAGTTTGCGCCGAACAGAGATTAGCTGCATTCTTTCAGCCAAGAGCTGGTTCAGTTTCCTGACTTGGGCAGAGACCACCTTTTACAATCGATACCGTGCAACATGAATCAGGGCCAGAGTGGTCATTTGTAATCGAATATATAGGCCGGGGGTTCTCCGATCCCAGTACGGAGAATCCCGCTGCTGTGAACAGACGGAGAATCCCGCCGGCGTGAACAGACCAGAGAATCCCGCCGGAGCGAACGGACGGAAAATCCCGCCAATAAACTCTCTTTAGATTTAAATCTTCATTTTCAACCTAATTTTACAACATCGATTTCACATTGAATGTTTTATGTTGCTCTGGTGTTGGCAACAAACAAGTGAAACACAAAATATACAGAACAAGCTGTTGGAACAAAAGGTAATTTAGCAATTAGAAGGGAGGCAAAGACACTGAGCCTTTGGAGGGGATGAAAATGGAATACCTGCAAAGCTGCAATAGAATGTATATCAGCACCTCAAACATGCAATGGTCCGTCTGCCCTGTCTAAAGAATTTATTAGGTGACGACACTGGTACGGTGCGATGTCAGACTGTCGGACGTCTTTATACATGGGGAGCATACCAATTCCCGTAACAGCCTCCCCGAACAGGCGCCGGAATGTGGCGACTAGGGGCTTTTCACAGTAACTTCATTTGAAGCCTACTTGTGACAATAAGTGATTTTCATTCATTTCATTTTCATTTTTCAATTGTATTGATAATCACATCTGGCAGGTTTGTTTCGATGCAAATGTCCCGCATTGTCACTGGTTTCCAAATATGCAATGCAATGATGCCAATCAGAGTGAAAGACCCCACCAGATTGCTTTTTCCAATCCGTCATTTTAATGAAAACGATAATTTGGAAAAGCTGAAATATTTGCCCTTTATTAGCCATTGTTGTGACAATTCGAAAGATCACAGCGAGCAATTGGATTTAAACGTAATGTAGAACTAGCGAGTGATGGGGAAGCAAGATTCCCTCTGTGCATTGTGCATTGCTTCCAAAGCATGGGTCTATGGTTATGTCGCTCACTGTCATTTCCCACAGTGCCAGAGGACTTTTTAATTCGTTTCACATGTGGGAACTCATCTCCATTTTACATTTCCACACAATTTACTGAAAAAAATCACAAAGGTAGCCAGCTGAGGTTTGTCCCTTATCTCAAAGTCCCATTGTCGGGCCAAGTGCGGATTAAAATATTATACTCTAGCATTTTCTAATGCAGTAATTGCCAACTTAAGGGCCTCAACAGGCACACTGGTGGGCTGGCCACCCAATGTCATCCCCATCGATGGCATAATTGTGGTGGGGGTGGGTGGAAAGTTGGCAGGGCTGCCGCTGAACTTAATACAGGCGCCCCCCCCCCGCCCACGGTGAGGCTGTGTTAAATCTATTACATTGTATGCAGTGATTAAAATACAGCTAGAGTGTCCTTTAACTGTAAACCTGAAAATAAAACACATCCAAAAAAACATAGGAACATAAGAACATAAGAACTAGGAGCAGGAGTAGGCCATCTGGCCCCTCGAGCCTGCTCCACCATTCCATGAGATCATGGCTGATCTTTTGTGGACTCAGCTCCACTTTCCGGCCCGAATACCATAACCCTTAATCACTTTATTCTTCAAAAAACTACCTATCTTTATCTTAAAAACATTTAATGAAGGAGCCTCTACTGCTTCACTGGGCAAGGAATTCCATAGATTCACAACCCTTTGAACATAAGAACATAAGAACTAGGAGCAGGAGTAGGCCATCTGGTCCCTCGAGCCTGCTCCACCATTCAATGAGATCATGGCTGATCTTTTGTGGACTCAGCTCCACTTTCCGGCCCGAACACCATAACCCTTAATCCCTTTATTCTTCAAAAAACTATCTATCTTTATCTTTAAAAAATTTAATGAAGGACCTCTACTGCTTCACTGGGCAAGGAATTCCATAGATTCACAACCCTTTGGGTGAAGAAGTTCCTCCTAAACTCAGTCCTAAATCTACTTCCCCTTATTTTGAGGCTATGCCCCCTAGTTCTGCTTTCACCCGCCAGTGGAAACAACCTGCCCTCATCTATCCTATCTTTTCCCTTCATAATCTTATATGTTTCTATAAGATCCCCCCTCATCCTTCTAAATTCCAACGAGTACAGTCCCAGTCTACTCAACCTCTCCTCGTAATCCCGTAATCCAACCCCTTCAGCTCTGGGATGAACCTAGTGAATCTCCTCTGCACACCCTCCTGTGCCAGTACGTCCTTTCTCAAGTAAGGAGACCAAAACTGAACACAATACTCCAGGTGTGGCCTCACTAACACCTTATACAATTGCAGCAGAACCTCCCTAGCCTTAAACTCCATCCCTCTAGCAATGAAGGACAAATTTCCATTTGCCTTCTTAATCACCTGTTGCACCTGTAAACCAACTTTTTGCGGCTCATGCACTAGCACACCCAGGTCTCTCTGCACAGCGGCATGTTTTAATATTTTATCATTTAAATAATAATCCCTTTTGCTGTTATTCCTACCAAAATGGATAACCTCACATTTGTCAACATTGTATTCCATCTGCCAGACCCTAGCCCATTCACTTAGCCTATCCAAATCCCTCTGCAGACTTCCAATATCCTCTGCACTTTTTGCTTTACCACTTATCTTAGTGTCGTCTGCAAACTTGGACACATTGCCCTTGGTCCCCAACTCCAAATCATCTATGTAAATTGTGAACAGTTGTGGGCCCAACACTGATCCCTGAGGGACACCACTAGCTACTGATTGCCAACCAGAGAAACACCCATTAATCCCCACTCTTTGCTTTCTATTAATTAACCAATCCTCTATCCATGCTACTTCTTTCCCCTTAATGCCATGCATCTTTATCTTATGTAACAACCTTTTGTGTGGCACCTTGTCAAAGGCTTTCTGGAAATCCAGATATACCACATCCATTGGCTCCCCGTTATCTACCGCACTGTTAATGTCCTCAAAAAATTCCACTAAATTAGTTAGGCACAACCTGCCCTTTATGAACCCATGCTGCGTCTGCCCAATGGGACAATTTCCATCCAGATGCCTCGCTATTTCTTCCTTGATGATAGATTCCAGCATCATCCCTACTACCGAAGTTAAGCTCACTGGCCTATAATTACCCGCTTTCTGCCTACCTCCTTTTTCAAACAGTGGTGTCACGTTTGCTAATTTCCAATCCGCCGGGTTTAGTGAATTTTGGTAAATTATCACTAGTGCATTTGCAATTTCCTTAGCCATCTCTTTTAGCACTCTGGGATGCATTCCATCAGGTCCAGGAGACTTGTCTAACTTTAGCCCCATTAGCTTGCCCATCACTACCTCCTTGGTGATAACAATCCTCTCAAGGTCCTCACCTGTCATAGCCTCATTTCCATCAGTCACTGGCATGTTATTTGTGTCTTCCACTGTGAAGACCGACCCAAAAAACCTGTTCAGTTCCTCTGCCATATCCTCATCTCCCATTATTAAATCTCCCTTCTCATCCTCTAAAGCACCAATATTTACCTTAGCCACTCTTTTTTGTTTTATGTATTTGTAGAAACTTTTACTATCTGTTTTTATATTCTGAGCAAGTTTACTCTCATAATCTATCTTATTCTTCTTTATAGCTTTGTTAGTAGCTTTCTGTTGCCCCCTAAAGATTTCCCAGTCCTCTAGTCTCCCACTGATCTTTGCTACTTTGTATGTTTTTTCCTTCAATTTGATACTCTCCCTTATTTCCTTAGATATCCACGGTCGATTTTCCCTCTTTTTACCGTCCTTCCATTTTGTTGGCATAAACCTTTGCTGAGCACTGTGAAAAATCACTTGGAAGGTTCTCCACTGTTCCTCAACTGTTTCACTATAAAGTCTTTGCTCCCAGTCTACCTGAGCTAGTTCTTCTCTCATCCCATTGTAATCTCGAGTGAAGAAGTTCCTCCTAAACTCAGTCCTAAATCTACTTCCCCTTATTTTGAGGCTATGCCCCCTAGTTCTGCTTTCACCCGCCAGTGGAAACAACCTGCCCGCATCTATCCTATCTATTCCCTTCATAATCTTATATGTTTCTATAAGATCCCCCCTCATCCTTCTAAATTCCAACGAGTACAGTCCCAGTCTACTCAACCTCCCCTCGTAATCCAACCCCTTCAGCTCTGGGATTAACGCACTTTCTTTGAATTTCATTCCTGTCCATAGCTGACACAAACCTCGCCAACTATACATCACCTTTAGCGATTTAATAAATCAATATTCAAAGCTGATAGAAGCACATTTGTTTTTCTTTAACAGAAACTGGGATGAAACTAGAACGGTGTGTGTTTTAAGGCAATTTTATTGTAAAGCGGTAAAAAATTGAATGTGAAAAGTATGGCAGCACGGTGGCACAGTGGTTAGCACTGCTGCCTCACGGCGCCGAGGTCCCATGCTCGACCCCGGCTCTGGGTCACTGTCTGTGTGGAGTTTGCACATTCTCCCCGTGATTGCGTGGGTTTCACCCCTGTCATGATATTCAAACACACACATCATGATGGACACACCAACAGACAAATCAGAGCACACAACACCACAACCAATCACACACAAGGACACCAACCACATAAAAGCACGAGCACGACACCTAGTGGACAGTAGGTCTGGGGACAAAGACACGGACAAGACCTGTTACAAGATCACAAACAGGGAATCCCCACGTGCAGAGTATCAAGACAAAACTGTACATAGAAAGTTTAAATAAAATAGCGTTGTACCATATACAACCGTGCTGGCTCATCTGTGTGTCAGAACGCCCAACACCACATGGTACAGGAGTGGATCGATACCTGCCAACTAACCTGCCATTCTGGACATGGACCGCACCGACAAACCGCAGCCGTTGCAAGTCGCGGGGAACCTAGGTACCAATTGGAAGCTCTTCAGGCAGCGATTTGACCTGTACATCCGAGCCAACGATAAACAGAGTGCCTCGGATGAAACGAAGATTGCAATGCTCCTCTTCTACGCAGGTCAGCACGCCCTCGACGTCTTCAACTCACTGGTGTTCGAAGAAGGCGAAAACCAATCCAAATATGACACGGTCATCCTCAAACTGGACCAGCACTTTAAGGTTGAAGTGAATGAAAGTTTTGAAAGATACCTCTTTCAGCAACGCCTGCAAGGTAAGGAGGAGCTTTTTCAACCCTTTTTGACGCACCTCCGAATTCTAGCGCAGTCCTGCGGTTACGGCAGCACCACAGAGTCCATGATCAGGGACCAGATTGTTATTGGCGTTGCCTCTAGTGGCCTACGCCAGCAGCTTCTTAAAATAAAAAGCCTCACCTTAGCGTCTGCTGTGGAAGCCTGTGTCCTCCACGAGAATGCAACCTGCCGTTTTGCCCGATTTCAGGCATCCGAGTTGGCACGGAGGGGGTCCCCAGCCATCGAATCGGCAAGCCAGGCCACCCACGACGCCGAACGCATCCAGGCCGTCGATTACTTCCCGACCCACGGCCCAGACGACAGCGGCCGCTTCCGCGCTTTTCGCGGTCTCCCGCGCTGGTGCGCGCCAAAAATAACGGCCACATCGAGGGACGCACTGCGCAGGCGCGCCCACCGCAAGATCGCACTGCGCATGCGCTGTGGCGCAACGAACGCCGTGACGTCATGACGTGCGGCAATTGTGGAGCTGTACACTTAAAAGGGCAATGTCCTGCTAAAAAACGACAGTGCCTCAGATGTGGGAAGATGGGCCACTATGCTGCCCACTGTCGTTCGGCTCAACCCATGGATCCTGCACATCCCCGACAATCTCGCAGACAAGTCAGGACCGTCCAGCCCACGCATCAAGACTTCCAGTTAAGTGATGCAGATGACCAGGATGCCTTCCGCGTTTCCGTCATCGATGTCAACAAGGTCAATGCCATCAATCCAGCCGATGAGTGGTGTGCCACCCTGACGGTCAACCCGAACTCGTCGCAAGCCCATTAGACTGGACTTATAACACCGTTCATATGTCTAACAAGTTACACAATTTTATATGATAATCTGTTGTTGTTTATCGTTCCAGATATCGTCTGACTGGACCACTGTTCAAGTTTTTTTCTCGTTCGCATTCATGTTCTGTTATGGTACAACCTTGTTCATGTGACGCACCCGACATCGCCCCATGTAAATAGTTACGTCATATGCACATGCTGTACACAACACACACACACTCTTAGATTCACTCACGACGCGATCATATTTATTACCATGTAGGCACATATCTTTGTAAAAAGGGGGATGTCATGATATTCAAACACACACATCATGATGGACACACCAACAGACAAATCAGAGCACACAACACCACAACCAATCACACACAAGGACAGCAACCACATAAAAGCACGAGCACGACACCTAGTGGACAGTAGGTCTGGGGACAAAGACACGGACAAGACCTGTTACAAGATCACAAACAGGGAATCCCCACGTGCAGAGTATCAAGACAAAACTGTACATAGAAAGTTTAAATAAAATAGCGTTGTACCATATACAACCGTGTTGGCTCATCTGTGTGTCAGAACGCCCAGCACCACATTATTGATTTCTCCTCCACTTGGCAAAATTAAATAGTGTCTTCTACAGGCCTGATATAGCATCAGAGATGCACTTCTTTGTATTGTTCATACACTTACAGATTTGAGGTGGCATTACTCATGTTTCAGAGGCTATGTCACTGCCAGGGAGAGCTTGCTGGGGCGTGGGCGCGGGGAACGGGTAAACAGCTCCACTGAAGGAGTTTGTAAAGAAATCTTTATTCAATCACCTCCGATGAAGGGCAATAATTATACGGCCATGGGGGAAAGAACGGGCGAGTCGGACTAAATTATTTCACAGAGGAGGCACAGACACAATGGGTCTTTTGTGCTGTTGTGTTCTCTGCTACGTGTATACAATCTGAGGTCTTCTCATCCTGTGCACAACCTTGTTAGAAATGTTTATAGCTTGGAACATTGGGTCTCTCACTCACCCCATGCAATTGTAATTTTTGGAAGCCAAAAATGAGCAGAATCAAATTATATGCAAGTGATATATGGAATGGCATGGTTGGCATGGTGGCATAGTGGTTAGCACTGCTTCCTCGCAGCACCAGAGACCCGGATTTGATTCTGACCTCGGGTGACTCTGTGTGGAGTTTGCACATTCTCCTTTGCGTCACCTTCCGTCTGGACACCGGCGCAATAGCCAACCTGATTGCATATTCTGCATTCCAGGCCATGAAGGTCAAACCACCCATCACGCCATCCCGGCTCAAGATGGTTGATTATAACGGGAACGTCATCCCGTCCATAGGATCTTGCCAGCTACAGATAACTCACAAGATGCACACGGCCACACTCCCCTTCGAAGTAGTCAGCTCATCAAAAGACTCGTTACTGGGCGCACAGGCGTGTAAGGTCCTTCACCTGGTACAGCGCATTATGTCTCTCTCTCCAGATGAGATATCCGACTTCCCGGATGCTGGGTTCCACGCAAATCTCCATTCCCTCCTTGCTCACAACCAGGAGGTTTTTGAAGGCTTGGGGACATTGCCATACACGTACAAGATTCGACTCAAACCGGACGCCATCCCAGTCGTTCACGCACCTCGCAGGGTTCCTGCGCCACTCAAAGACCGCCTCAATTTGCAGCTGCAGGATCTTCAGGACCAAGGTGTCCTATCCAGGGTCACGGAGCCCACGCCATGGGTCAGCTCCATGGTCTGTGTAAAGAAGCCCTCTGGCGAGCTCCGCATATGTATAGATCCTAAAGATCTGAATAACATCATCATGCGGGAACACTATCCCATCCCGAAACGAGAGGACCTCACCAGCGAGATGGCGCAAGCCAAAATATTTACCAAATTGGATGCGTCCAAAGGATTTTGGCAGATCCAATTGGACCCGGCCAGCCGAAGGCTATGCACGTTCAACACCCCTTTTGGCAGATTCTGCTACAACCGGATGCCATTCGGCATCATCTCAGCATCTGAAGTTTTCCACCACATTATGGAGCAGATGATGGAAGGCATCGAAGGGGTACGTGTATATGTGGACGATATCATCATTTGGTCCACCACTCTGCAGGAACACATGCATCGTCTACGACGTGTCTTCACCCGCATACAACAAAATGGCCTGCGTCTCAACCGCGCCAAGTGTGCCTTCGGCCAGATGGAGCTGAAATTCCTCGGGGACCACATCTCAAGATCAGGGGTCCGTCCCGATGCAGACAAAGTTAGCGCCATCACAGCCATGCCACGGCCGGCTGACAAGAAGGCTGTCCTAAGATTCCTGGGCATGGTCAACTTCCTTGGGAAGTTCATTCCCAACCTGGCTTCTCATACACCGAATATGCGCCATCTCGTAAAAAAAAATCAACAGAATTCCACTGGCAGCATTCGCATCAGCTGGAATGGGAGGAACTCAAGCACAAACTGGTCACGGCACCAGTGCTGGCGTTCTTTGACACGACTCGCCCTACAAAGATCTCAACAGACGCCAGCCAATCTGGTATTGGAGCGGTACTCCTGCAAAAAGACAGCACGTCATCATGGGCCCCAGTTGCATATGCCTCACGAGCCATGACCCCTACCGAACAGCGCTACGCGCAAATAGAAAAAGAATGCCTGGGCTTGTTAACTGGACTGGACAAGTTCCACAACTATGTGTATGGCCTACCACGATTTACGGTTGAAACTGACCACCGCCCCCTGGTCAACATCATTAACAAAGACCTGAACGACATGACCCCTCGCCTTCAGCGCATCTTACTTAAACTCAGGAGGTATGATTTCGAACAGATCTACACTCCGGGGAAGGATCTCATCGTGGCGGACACGCTCTCCTGAGCAGTGAGCACACCACCAGATGCGGAGGGGTTCGTGCGTCAAATTGAGGCACACGTGACTCTGACAGCAGCAAATCTGCCAGCTGATGATCCAAGTCTGGCTCACATACGCGCAGAGACGGCGACTGACCCCCTTCTGCAGCGAGTGATGCGCCACATGACGGAAGGGTGGCTCAAAGGGCAGTGCCCCCAGTTTTATAATGTGCGAGATGACCTTACCAACATAGACGGGGTCCTCATGAAATTAGACAGGATTGTTATTCCGCACAGCATGCGCCAGATGATTCTTAATCAACTACACGAAGGCCACTTGGGCGTCGAAAAATGCAGACGAAGGGCCCGAGAGGCGGTATATTGGCCGGGTATTAATGAAGACATAGCCAACATGGTGCTCAATTGCACAACCTGTCAGAGGTTTCAGCCGGCGCAACCTCCGGAGACGCTTCTACCACACGAGTTGGTGACGTCCCCCTGGGCGAAGGTGGGTGTTGACCTATTTCACGCGCTCGGCAGAGATCACATCGTTATTATAGACTACTTCTCAAACTACCCGGAAGTCATGCCTCTCCATGATCTGACGTCGTCCGCAGTCATTGGGGCCTGCAAGGAAACATTTGCTCGCCATGGCATTCCAAGGACTGTCATGTCAGACAATGGACCCTGCTTCGCCAGCCGTGAATGGTCGTCCTTTGCCGCAGCATATGGTTTCACTCATGTGACATCCAGCCCTCTACATCCACAGTCGACCGGGAAGGCTGAAAAGGGCGTCCACATTGCCAAGCGGCTCCTGTGCAAGGCGGCTGCTGCCGGATTGGACTTTAACCTCGCCTTGCTGGCCTATCAATCGGCCCCGCTATCCACGGGTCTCTCGCCAGCGCAGCTACTAATGGGTCGCTCCCTCAGGACGACGGTACCGTCCATCCTGGCACCAACAACAGACCATGAGACGGTTCTTCGGAACATGCAAATGCAGCGTGATCGCCAGAAAAGTCAGTACGACACACGAGCGACGGACCTGCCCCCCCTGTCCTCCAGAGACAAAGTACGCGTCCATCAACCGTATGGTGGCGGGTCAGCACCGGCCGAAGTCCTCCGACACGTGGCTCCCCGCTCGTTCCTGGTTCGCATGCCGGATGGTTCAGTGCGTCGCCGCAATCGGCGCGCCCTCCGCCGACTTCCACGCTCACAGCCACACAGTACGCACACGCCAGATCCTCAACTGGCTTCCGAGGATGACTTTGTGGAGCTGCCGCAGATCACGCCCTCTCCATCGCCACCCATGGCCATGCTTGCACATCAGCCGGTGGTTTTTGACCCACCCTTGAGGCGGTCAACCCGAACTCGTCGCAAGCCCATTAGACTGGACTTATAACACCGTTCATATGTCTAACAAGTTACACAATTTTATATGATAACCTGTTGGTGTTTATCGTTCCAGATATCGTCTGACTGGACCACTGTTCAAGTTTTTTTTCTCGTTCGCATTCATGTTCTGTTATGGTACAACCTTGCTCATGTGACGCACCCGACATCGCCCCATGTAAATAGTTACGTCATATGCACATGCTGTACACAACACACACACACTCTTAGATGCACTCACGACGCGATCATATTTATTACCACGTAGGCACATATCTTTGTAAAAAGGGGGATGTCATGATATTCAAACACACACATCATGATGGACACACCAACAGACAAATCAGAGCACACAACACCACAACCAATCACAGACAAGGACACCAACCACATAAAAGCACGAGCACGGCACCTAGTGGACAGTAGGTCTGGGGACAAAGACACGGACAAGACCTGTTACAAGATCACAAACAGGAAATCCCCACGTGCAGAGTATCAAGACAAAACTGTACATAGAAAGTTTAAATAAAATAGCGTTGTACCATATACAACCGTGTTGGCTCATCTGTGTGTCAGAACGCCCAACACCACAACCCCCACAATCCAAAGATGTGCAGGTTAGGTGTATTGGCCATGCTAAATTGCCCCTCAATTGGAAAAAATTAATCAGGTACTCTAAATTTAAAAAAAAGAAAATGGAAAGTAATTAAATAAAAGACAGGACATGAAAGCATAACCTCCTGGCTGGATGGGAACTAATGATAATTGATGAGTTCAAGTATGTTGTGGTAAGTACATATTTAGCCACTCAACAACACGACGTCAAGGAGCTTTTCACCTCTATTTTGCTCAGCTGGCTTGTTAATCATATTCTCATGAAAATTTTTAAAAATGCCTTAAATGCAAAGCAGCTGTCAGCACCTGACAAGCGAAAAGACAAGTTAATGGTGTGAATCGATACCTTCTGTTGGCCTGAAAGGTTTTCACCCAAATCTGTCATTTCACTTTTTGAAATGGACAGGTTGTGAATTTCCCTTTTCGTGTTGGGAGGTGTAAGGGCACCCAGATCGTGCCATCCTCTGCCTTGTGTGTTCGCTGTCCAATACTCGTCTTTGTCTGGTTTAAAGACAAATGCACTGATTTGTTTCCCCCCCTGGCTGCCTCTCCTTTCCTGAAGGCACTGGGATAATTTTGACTTTGGACAATGCAGTAAAATGGCCTATATCAAATCAGCTCTATGTTATATATTTCTCCTCATATTCAGAAATGAATATGATGGTGGTTAATTAGAATTCAGACATTTCACTCTGTCATCTAAAATTAATATGACCCCCATTGGCTCCCTGCTGGGGTGGTGGAGTTCCATAGGTACATCAACCTCTGATGATTATGTGCTGGAATGGGACGGGTGATTCCATGATCTGGTCCTCCCAGTCAGACGTGATGTATACAGCCCCTGATCTACTGAGCTGCAATTCCCGACGGCTCTGTTACCCACAGGGAATGCTGGATCAGAACTGCCGGAATTTCTGCTCTGGAATCGAAGTTCGGTGGAGGGCACGGACGTGGGAGTGATTTCCGTTGCAATGGGGGACAGGATGGCTCACCGCGCACGGCCGTGCACTGTTCAGCTCGTTAACTATGCACCCGCAGGGAGCTTGTTGATTCTCATGAAGGGGCAGGCAGGAAGTCACCATCGTCACCATTACCTCATGGGGTTGAAGGTCCAGGCATCATGTTTAAAGAGCACCTGGACAGTCTGCACTGTCCCTTCCACCTTTGCCCAATCACCTCTCCACTCACTCTTCCTCTCTCCTTTGGCAATTTTCAATGCAACTTTCAATGTCACCACCTGGTCTGGAGCATTGGCTGGCATTTACAGGCGGTCCCTAAAGAAGACAGCGCAGCAGCAACTTGCCACTGATCATGTATAAATTCTCCTCGCCTGGTGCAGTTGTAAATGTCAGTGTCCGATTTCCCGTTGGTGGGGTGTTTAATTTGGAGGGGATGCTTAATTCCAGTGAGCTGACTTTTTAAATGAGCGTGCACTCCATACAAAAGGGCTTCCCATCATTGTTGACCTGCCTCTAATGTCCTGAGAACATAACTGCTGAAGTTCACCCTGCTATTGGCAAACTGATATTTGGACTCACACCAAATTAAATTCCCCTGTTCGTCAAGCTCCCCGCTGATGATGGAACTGGAAGATTTTGTCCATAGTCATGCCTGGTTGGCTGTCTCTTGCAATTACAGTTATCTGACAAAGAGAGCTCTTACCTTGGCTAAATGGCTACGTGTTAAGGCTTCGTGTAGAGGAGAGCTCTCCGGAGGACTCCGTGGTAGTCCATCATCTTCAGAACTAGCACCAGTATCTTCGGTCTTCTTTGCTGCAATCAACATCGGAGGTGGTCCCAGTTTAATGTTTTCTTGTACCTGCCCCTGTAATAAATAGAAAAAGGAATTTATATAGATTTTTTAGGAATTAAATGCTGGATCACCAGCAAGGATACGGACAGGCCGATTGTGATGCACCCCTCTACTCTTCCCAGCATCCTTTAATCAGCTACAGGCAGCTGCACATGGGAGCTAATCAAGCACAGACCTGCCGTTAGGTCGAACTGTTCACAGAGAGCGGTTTCCACGAACACCATAGCTATGTTCCGTCACAGTGGATCAAGAATAGGGCATGAGTGGAGGTGTAAAAGAGCGCACAGATGTTAAAAAGACATTTTAATGCCTTGATTTAGTAGTTCCCACGGGCAATCTTATGTGGGGCTGGTTTAGCACAGGGCCAAATAGCTGGCTTTTAAAGCAGACCATGGCAGGCCAGCAGCGGGGGTTCAATTCCCGTACCAGCCTCCCCGAATAGGCGCTGGAATGTGGCGACCAGGAGCTTTTCACAGTAACTTTAGTTGAAGCCTACTTGTGACAATAAGCGATTTTCATTTCATTTTTCATTTCATGTGAATTGGAGCAAGTGGGGAGGTTTGAGCATGACTGCAGAGCAGTCATGAAGATTAATGTGAAAGCTCTTTGAAACTTGTTGGGACACCCTAGATCCCATCCCCCCCCCCCCCCCCCCCCCCCCCCCCCCCCCCCCCCCCCCCCAGTTCATTGCCTCTGGAATTCTGAATGAAAATGCAGAAACAAGTTCATATCATTTCATCCTGTAGCAGTGCGCGAGGGTGGGCTGTGATCACTTTAGTTCTAAGTAGGTCATATATGATGCATCTGAGAGTGTCCCTCATATAATTACTTCAACTGGACAGCAATTTGGATAAAACCCAAAGTTGGCAAAAACGAGAACTCTGAGCTTACCTGCACTGATTCTTTCTCGGTGTTCAACAGACACCCCCCCCCATCATTACAGAAACATCATCACCACAGAGATTCCGGGGTCCAGATTTTCACAGAGACATAACAACTCTTTAAAATGGTGGATTCTGGGATCCCCCACCGTGCCCAGTGCCCCAGTTTTTACTGGCATGGGATAAGGGTGCGATTAGTGAGTCGGCCCTCTGCACTCCTGATCTGATTGGCTCCATTGCAGAGGTAGGCATCACATAGTCCTGCACAATTTAATAGGAGTGAGGCCACCTTCTCCATGACTCAGAAGAGTACTGAACCATTGATTCGGGAATCTTTTAAAAATTCCAAAGGTCTTACCAGTGTCCCTCATGCCCCTTCCATGCACCCTACATTCCAACTCAGTGCCATCTCCTGCACCCACTCACTCCAATGGCCCCTATATCAATTCTTGCCAGCTTAGGTCTCTTCCATGCTAATTCCATAAGACCATAAGACATAGGAACAGAATTAGACCACTCGGCCCATCGGGTCTGCGCCGCCATTCAATCATGGCTGATATTTTTCTCATCCCCACTCTCCTGCCTTCTCCCCGTAACTCCCGATCCCCTTATTAATCAAGAGCCTATCTATCTCTGCCTTAAAGACACTCAGTGATTTGGCCTCCACAGCCTTCTGTGACAAAGAGTTCCACAGATTCACCACCCTCTGGCTGAAGAAATTCCTCCTCATCTCTGTTTTAAAGGATCGTCCTTTTAGTCTGAGATTGTGTCCTCTACTTCTAGCTTTTCCTACAAGTGGAAACATCTTCTCCACGTCCACTCTATCCAGGCCTCGCAGTATCTTGTAAGTTTAAATAAGATCCCCCCTCATCCTTCTAAACTCCGAGTACAGGCCCAGAGTCCTCAACGTTCCACATATAACAAGCTCTTCATTCCAGGGATCATTCTTGTGAATCTCCTCTGGACCCTTTCCAAGGCCAGCACATCCTTCCTTAGATACGGGGCCCAAAACTGCTCACAATACTCCAAATGGGATCTGACGAGAATCTTATACAGCCTCAGAAGTACATCCCTGCTCTTGTATTCTAGCCCTCTCAACATGAATGCTAACATTGCATTTGCCTTCATAACTGCCGACTGAGCCTGAACGTTAACCATAAGAGAATCTTAAGATTAGTATACACTATGCACAGAACTACCCAGCGTAAGAATCAATGAGCCATACAGTAACAATCGCACGTATGAAATTGCACATGAAAAGCAACAGAAATGTATAACGAGGCTTGGTTGAGAGTCCAGACTTATGAAATAATTACCTCAGTGAGGTTCTCTTTTGGCAGCGGAGAGAATTATTGTCTTTGTTTGATTGACATGTTTAAGTGGTTATAAAAGTGTTTTTTTCTGTGATTGATCTCTTTTGTCAATATCTCAGTGTTTATTCGCACAAGACTAAGAGGTGTGAAGTATCTGAAGTATCTGTTGTTGATACTTTAATCATCCGAGCCATTAACACTTCTGTAGGATTGTAGAAATTGCATTTTTTTTCAAAAGAAAATTTGTGAATGGGATTGCTTTAGTGACAGTTCTACACGTGCTATTGTTACTATTTGGCTCATTGATTCTGTTCATTGGGTGAATGGGCAAAGAAGGGCCATCATTTGTCATGAGGGTAAAAGAGGCCATAGGACTGGAAGGGGGAGGCATGAGTTGGCATGTGGATTGCATGAAGTGGGGGGGGGCTAGAGACCCTAATATGTTACAATACAATTGGGATTTTTAACTAGCCCACCTCCGCATTTGGCCACATTGTGGCCGCCTGCTTTTGGGAGCGGCGGGCCCATTTGACCCGCATTGTCCACGCAACTCCCAATGCCACCCATGCCCCTCCCTGCAGCAAACCCTCTGGGGGGGTTTCTCCTGAGGCAGGCCTGACAAGACAGAAAATCTCCCAACCCAGTCAGTTTCACCCATCAGTACAAAACAAAGGTCCAGATCCACCTTTCTCAGGGCAGCTACAAGTGGGCAAGAAGCACAGTGGAGGCAGTGTATCATACATCTCGAGAGCATATTCATAGAATCCCTACAGTGCAGAGAGAAAAGCCATTCGGCTTATCCGGTCTGCACGATCCTTTGAGAAAGCACCCTATGCAGGCCCACCCCGCCCTAGTGTAAACCCGTAACCTAACCTGCACATCCCTAGACACAAAGGGACAATTGATCATGGCCACTGCACCTAACCGGCACATCTTTGGACTGTGGGAGGAAACCGGAGGCACCCGGAGGAAACCCACCCAGACACAGGGAGAAGGTGCAAAGTCTACACAGACAGTGGACGAGATTCCGCTGTCGGTTGGGAGAATCGCCTGGGTCGCCAAATTTTCCCGCGACGCCAGTCCGACGCCCTCCCGTGATTCTGCCAAGCGGCGAGAACGGCCCCCTCGGGTTCCACGCGGCGCAGGCCGGAGAATCGCCCGAGACACCCAAAATGGAGATTCTCCGGCACCCCTGCTGTTCTCAGGCCCGGATGGGCTGAGCGGCCAGCGCAAAACGCCGGGTTCCCCCCGGCGCCGTCCACACCTGGTCGCTGCTGGCGGGAACAGCGCGGGAACGCTGGGGGGGGGGGGGGGGCGGCCTGCGGGAGGGGGGGGTGTCCTGCACCAGGAGGGGCCTCAAACGGGGTGTCGCCCGCGATCGGTGCCCACCGATCGTCGGGCCGTCCTCTTTGAAGGAGGACCTCCTTTCTTCCGCAGCCCCGCAAGATCCGTCTGCCATCTTCTTGCGGGGTGGACTCGGAGAGGACGGCAACCACGCATGCGCGGGTGACGCCAGTTATGCGGCGCCGGCCGCGTCATGTATGCGGCGCCGCCTTTACGTGGCGACAAGGCCTGGCACGTGTAAATGACGCGGCCCCGCTCCTAGCCCATTACCGGGCCCTGAATCGGTCGGGATAGGGGCCGTTTCACGCCGTTGAGGTTGACGGCGTGGGCACTTCGGCGCGGGAGTGGAGAATCCCGCCCAGTGTTCCAAGGCCAGAATATTAAAATACATAGGAGGGAACAGACTCTCAGTCTGGAGTTGGGAGTACGGTGCAGTGAGCGGGAATGGAGTGAGCCGGAATGGTTGCGTTATTGTAAAACGGAAGTTTTGGTGAGAGAGTGAGAATTAGGTGCAGAGAAGAAAGTTAATCCAGAGCAATAGTGAATTGTTTGGTTATTTATTCATATCTTATCACTTAATTATATAGCAGGTGAAGGGGCAATTAAACAAAGAAATTACTAAGTGGCAAGGCAAAATCCTAACAATTAACTTTAGTAATAAAAAGTTAACAGCTAAAAACTGATATTATTAAGAGAAAAGAATGGGCTAGTTGCACTAAACTGAGAAATAAAGGTAACAAAGTAAAACTGAATGCATCTAATTTAGTAATGAAAGTGAATAGGGTAGTAAATAAATGCTGTGAATAAATATTAAATTGACAACGGCAGAACGGACTGCAGAACGTGGGAACTGGTGGACAGTGAGACTGACCCAGGCAACCACGTCTGTGGGAACTGACCATGTCTGGGTCAGTCCGGTTCACAACATGGCTTAGAGAGATTCTGACACATAATGGAAAGGACGGTATCTGGAGTGTTTGTGCTGAACACACAAGAGAACGAGAGAGAGAGATGAGAGAGAAAAAGAGAGAGAGAGAGAGAGAGAGAGAGAGAGAGAGAGAGAGAGGGGTATAGGCTCATGAAAGTGCGACTGGCACTCAGCAGGCTAGAGGGGGTCCAGTGCAGGAGGGGAGGGAGGAACCCCAATAGTTATAATGCACCTGCGACGAGGGAAAAAGTTGCAGATGGGGCTAGCCTGAGGGTTAACAAAAGCACTGTGGAGTAGGAGATAGTCCAAGCTCAAGGAATATTGATTAGGTGAAGATATCAATGGCTGGATTCTGTGCTGTCGGAATTTTCCGTTGCGCCGGCAGCGCACCCACGCCTGGGAACTTCCTGACAATGTGGGGCTGCCCACAATGGGAAACCCCATTGGCCAGCCTGCGGGACGGAGAATCCCACCACCAGCACGCCACACCAGGGGCGAGATTCTCCGACCCCACTCCGGCACCAGAGATTCGGTGGGGGCGGGAATCGCGCCGCACCGGTTGGCGGCCCCCCCCCCCCCCGCGATTCTCCGGCCCGGATGGGCCGAAGTCCCGCTGCTAGAATGCCTGTCCCGCCGGCGTGGATTAAACCACCTCTCTGACCGGCGGGACAAGACGGTGCGGGCGGGCTCCGAGGTCCTGGAGGGGGGCACGGGGCGATCTGGCCCCGGGGGGTGCCCGCGGGCGGGCCTGTGCTGTGGGGGCACTCTTTTCCTTCCGCCTTCGCCACGGTCTCCACCATGGCAGAGGCGGAAGAGAGTCCCTCCACAGCGCATGCGCGGGGATGCCGTGAGCGGCCGCTGACGCTCCCGCGCATGCGCTGCCCAGCAATGTCATTTCCGCGCCAGCTGGCGGGGCACCAAAGGCCTTTTCCGCCAGCTGGCGGGATGGAAACCAGTCCGGCGCAGGCCTAGCCCCTCAAGGTTAGGGCTCAGTCCCCCAAGATGCGGAGGATTCCGCACCTTTGGGGTGGCGCGATGCCGGACTGATTTGCGCCGTTTTTGGCGCCGGTCGGTGGACATCGCGCCGATTACGGAGAATTTCGCCCTCCGATCCTGCGGGGGGTCGGAGGATCGCCGGGGAGAGCGCGAATCTGATGCCGGGCTGCCGATTCTCCGGCGACCGTAGAATCGGTGCCAATCGCGCCGGTGCGGGTGCCGCCCGCGCGATTTGCCGCGCTCAACGGGCCGAGTGCCCGCCAGCGTCGTTCGTGTGTTGACCTACCCGGCAGGACCTCGGCGTTTTGGCTGCGGGGGCCGTCCTGGTGGGGGGGGGGGATCCGACTCCGGGGGGGCCTCCACGGTGGCCAGGCCCACGATCGGGGTCTACCGATCAATGGGCAGGCTCAGTTCGTGGGGGGCCTATGTTCCTCTGCGCCAGGCCACTGTAGGGCTCTGCCATGTTGCGTGGGGGCCGGCACGGAGACAGGCGTGGCGCGCATGCACGGACCCACGCCGGCTGTGGTGTGCATGCGCAGACCCGCGGTTGTAAGTGCTGGGGCCTGTATCAGCAGCTGTAGTTGCGTGAGGCGCTCTAGCGCCATGCTAGCCCCCTGTGGGTTGGAGGATTGCTGCTTCTAGCGGCCAAACGACAACGTCATAAAACACTCCGGCGTTTACGACGGCGTCAACACTCTGCCGCTAAAACGGAGAATCCCGCCCCTGGTGTGGCGGGACAGAGAATCCTGCCCCAAATGGTTTTTGTTTATTGACCTTACTTCCACAATCTGTGGAGTAGTCAGGAAACTCTGCCAATGTTCCCTGGTCCAACTAACAGAGATCACTTTGACTCAGTTTACATCCCATCACCTTGCACAAATTGTGCTTCATTCATCATAGGGCGACCCAATAGAGGTCTTTAAAACGACAAAAGGTTTAGGTGGAGTGAATACAGAGGGAATATTTCCTATTAGAGGCCATTGATATATTATGATCACCAAAGTTCCATGAAGCAATTTGCAAGAAACCTTTTTATCCAAAGGGTGGTGAGAAAGTGGAATTCTCTGCCGCTGGGACTGGTCAAAGCAAATAGTAAAGATGCATTCAAGAGGAATCCAGATGGGCATTGGAGTATGAGCGAGAAGGGAATAGAGGGTTATAGTGGCAGATTTAGATGAGAAAAGATGGGAGGAGGCTCAAGTGCATCATAAAAGCCAACATGGATGGGTAAGGCCAGATGGCCTGTTCCTGCATTTTATATCCGATGCCATCTATATTTGGAATTGTTTACAGACCGTATTTATTGCCCACCCTTAATGAATCTGTTCCTAACTTGAATCGCAACTGTTTACCGTGAACAGGGAAACGCCTGTCATTTATAACAACTGTACCTCAGTAAAATGAAATTCAGTTCATTACCCTGCACGAGCTGCCTGCTGGAACCTGTTCGTGACCGAACCATAGCCTCCCCCACGATTAATCCTCCCATTTACTGACTGCAACACACAGCTGCTCTGTCAATTTGGAGATCCATTTCCCTTTAAATATTGTCACTTCAATGGGTGTGCTCCTTTATCGAGCACTGGGTCACTTCAGCTAATGGAAGACAAATTACAAACTGTGCAGTTGGATATTCTACTGCACTTTCAGTAAGTGCAGATTTGGTATTTGGTGGAATAGCATTAGCAGGCTTGAACAAGGTAAATTCAGATGCATTGGTTCATCCAGCTGATTCCAATGATTTAACAATTTAATCACTGAGAGTCTACTGGCCTCTGTTTAATGTCCTGTTGGTATGGATATCAATATGAGTCTTATATAGTATTGCGAAATATGGAATCTAATAACACTGTATACCTGCTAGAGATAGCTGGAAATAAAATGGGACAGATTTTGCTCTCAAAATAATGGGGACACCATTGGTGCTCACTCTCATTCAGGCACAGTTGCTATAGGAACTTCAGACAAGGGATAAATAAACAGCTCGAGGTGAATATCCAACTGTTGCTGTCTGAGGTGCACTGCTCCGCCATTCACTTTGCCATGAACGGCTGGTTCATGATGCAGAGTGACGCCAACAGCGTACCAACCGTACCGACTGAGGTTATTCATGAAGGCCCCGCCTTCTCAATCTTGCTCCCTCGCGGTGACCTTCAGGTTACATCGTCACCAGTCAGCTCTCAAAGGGGAGAGCAGCCTCTGAGACTGTGGCTACATTTATATTTATGCAGTAGACACAAATTAAACTTCCCATAGTAAGGTGGGCAGCACGGTAGCACAGTGGTTAGCACAGTTGCCTCGCAGCTTCAGGTTCGATTCCCCGCTGGGTCACTGTCTGTGCGGAGTCTGCACGTTCTCCCCGTGTGTGCGTGGGTTTCCTCCGGGTGCTCCAATTTCCTCCCACAGGCCAAAGATGTGCAGGTTGGGTGGATTGGCCATGATAAATTGCCCTTAGTGACCAGAAAGGTTAGGTGGGGTTACTGGGTTACGGGGATAAAGAGGATAGGGTGGAGACATGGGGATTAAGTAGGATTCTCTTTCCAAGGGCCGGTGCAGACTCGAAGGGTTGAATGGCCTCCTTCTGCACTGTAAATTCGATGAAGGTATGTCTCACCATTTCAAGTTCAAGTGCCTCTTTAATGATGTGATAAGTATTAATTACAGTCAACCTATTGAATACTGAAAATTAACTTTAAATGCTCTTTTTTAAAAAAAACATTTTTCTTTCTGTGTCCTTTTTTCCTCAATCTTAACCCAATCATTTTTCCCTCTCTCTATTTGTTTTTCTGTGTCTGTTTTGACAAGGAATTTGCCCACTTTAATTTACACTTCCCTTCCGGTGACTTTTCCCCTGAGTTTGCAGGGTTTTTGAGGGTGAAATGGTCAGTGTTCACTGTCATTACCCCTCTGAAGCAGACCATAACTTTCGGAATTCGCGGTCTGTGACTCAGTTCTCCATCACAGACTGCGCTACAGAAACCAACCCCACCCCACATTCCTCCGCATACTGCTGTCTGTGGGATCTTCCTGTGCGCATATTGCCTGCCGCGTTTCCCACATTACAATGGTGACTACAGTATTTCAATGGCTGTAAAGCATTTTGAAGCTTCCGCTGATCTTTAAAAGTGCTCTTTAAATGCAGTTTTTTAAAAACATATAAACATGCAAGGATAAATCTAACAATCGGCAGATGTTGTTAGATGCCCTGCTACTACACAATCCGGACCTATCTTTTTGGTTGCATGGGAAGGTGTGGTTTGTTTAATTCCGAGGTATCTGGTGATATTTAGGCAGTGTTATTATTAATTAATCCTTTGGGTC
The DNA here is from genome assembly GCF_047496885.1 of Scyliorhinus torazame. NCBI lineage: Eukaryota > Metazoa > Chordata > Chondrichthyes > Carcharhiniformes > Scyliorhinidae > Scyliorhinus > Scyliorhinus torazame. The sequence continues at coordinate 177,200,355 of NC_092721.1, read as the reverse complement.
AATGCTGATTCTTCAACCATATTGCTGCTTGATTTGGCAATGTTATGGGAGGTAGGGTTGACAGGAAGGGGCCATTTGCCCTATGGCTATGGTAATTTTCAAACGATTACAAGTGCACTGCTTTAGAGGCACGTGAATGTATGTGCTTCATTGCTAGTCAACAATCTGGCTTCTTTGATTACAAGTCCCCTTGCATCTCGCGGAATCCTGTAGCCCGAATTCCAAATAGTCTTACGAGCAACATGTCAGCCATTTTACCCACAGGAGGGTCCCAAGGTGAGCTCCTACCTCTGTCAATAAGCATGATCCCGGGAGAACTGTCAGGAGGCAAGCCGCTTAGTAAGTAGACGCATTGGGAAATGATGTCAAAAGAAAATTGTCAATAAGGGCTACACTAAATAATGCAACTGAAATGATGCCCCAGCTCTTCTCAAGTCGGGCGAGAGATTGTGCTTTTTTTTTCCCGGCCTAAATACTGGCAGTGTTTGTATGGCTTTTTGTTTGCAAACTGAACATAATACAGAAGGATGACATTACTGGGAAGTAGGTCTGCGATGATAAGGATTAATATTGACATAGTAATCACAGCACTGTATAACCAATGTGAGTAAACTGTCTCCTGGTCAGAGTCGATCTTCATTGTTCGATACCCAATTGCCCTCAGCTTGAATTACAGTTCACTCCATTTTCAGAAATGATGATTGTGGTAAATGGGAAAATAATATGGTAGGATTATCGAAAGTGCTGGGTGTCAGGTTACACCTCTGCAGTGGTAATATTACAACCATCACACAGGCAATCGCGGCATTGTTTGGATTGAGCTAAAAAGCCACTGTTGCAGTACGGCTTTCACTGTAATCTGCACAATAAAGACACCTCGACTCCTCATCACGATCCAGTAACTGTTACATGCTGGAGTGCATCGGGCAAGGACAGATACTTCTGTAATGGGGCAGCACAGTGGGTAGCACTACTGCCTCACAGCGCCAGGGACCCGGGTTCAGTTCCGACATTGGGTCTGTGTGGAGTTCGCATGTTCTCCCCGTGTCTGCGTGGGTTTCCTCTGGGTGCTCTGGTTTCCTCCCACAGTCCACAGATGTGCAGATTAGGTGGATTGGCCGTGCTAAATTGCCCCTTAGCGTCCAAAGATGTGTAGGTTAGGTGTTGTTACGGGGATAGGGTGGGGCAGTGGGCCTAGATAGGGTGCTCTTTCAGAGGGTCGGTGTAGACCCGATGGGCCGAATGTCCTCTGTCTGCACTGTAGGGACTCTATGGTCCCATCAATCGAAAGAGTTCACAGGCCATTGCTGGATGATGGCCACTGAGGCAAACGCATTACAAAATAAATAAACGGCATTTAACTAACCAGATAATAAAGCACATTTACGTACGCATGTTACTTGTTCATTACCTGTAAATCTTTGATAGGTCCAGACACGCTCTCCTGAGAAAGCACTCGTACAGGCTTAGGAGGTTGTTGCACAGATGTGTCTGAGATGAAGATGCTATCGTGTGACAGTGCTCTGATTCCCAAGATACTTTTGTAGGCACTGCAAGACGAAACAAACAAGACCGCTGTACCAGAGACCATATGCTGTAGCTACACAAAGAGTCAACAATGCTGTACTGAGATAATTTGTTCCATTACCGACATACTTGGTGGTGACCAGAAGCTGTGTGTTGCACTATGGGAATTTGACATTGGAATATTAGGACTAGCCCTGTTGCATGCTACTAAACATTTACAGATGAGCAAAAATCCAAATGTTTTACTCCCTTTATTGTTGATATTTTGAACATACTTGCACATTAGGGGTATTAAACCCAAAAGCAGTGCCGTTTTATGCACCTAGGCCCACTCCCCTACTCCAGCCCCATAAACCTGTAACCTTCACATCCACAGGCACTAAGGGGCAATTTAGCAATACCCCGAACCTGCACATCTTTGGACTGAGAGGAAACCGGAGCACCCGGCGGAAACCCACGCAAACATGGGGAGAACGTGCAAACTTCACACAGACCGTCACCCAAGGTTGGAATTGAACCCGGGTCCCTGGCACTGTGAGACAGCAGTGCTAGCCACTGTGCCACCCCTGTCCCCAAATTCAATGCCTAATTACTGAACAGGTCTGACATCACATAGCCCAACTCTTCAAGCACTCTAGCTGGTGTTGTTTCATCTCCTTCAAACCATGGGTCAAATTTGAAAGCCACTTGGCAAATTGTCAGGAAATGCGATCAGGAGGGATGAGTTTTCATCCTTGAGACAGGTAGCGGGGGTTGGGAAATTTCCTGACTCATGCCGAGACTGGCACTAAGGCATTCTGAGGTGTACTCAGGAACAGTCAGACCTGTTGACTTGGGAAAAGATTCTGAAGTAGCCATGGGGGCTGCTGGGTTCCCCGGCTGAGGTGCTGAAAAGACACACCTCGGTGCTGTGGGACTTCATCCCAGTTATAATAAAAGCAGAAAGGCCCTCCAGCCCTCACCCATTACATACCCTCCCACTTTCCGATCCAAGCCCCCCCCCCCCCATTTTGGCCCAACATGCCTGACTCCACGAATATTGCGGAGGATTATCCCTGCAACGGAACTGGACAGGGCAGGAAAGCAGGGTCCAGGCCCCTGACCTGAACCAGCCCGGACCCCGATTATATAATAATCTTTAATGTCACAAATAGGCTAACATTGACACTGCAATGATGTTACTGTGAAAATCCCTTAGTTGCCACATTCCGGCGCCTGTTCGGGTACACGGAGGGAGACTTCAGAATGCCCAAATTACCTACCAGCACGTCTTTCGGGAGTTGAGGGAGGAGATTGGAGCACCCGGAGGAAACCCACGCACAGGGAGAACGTGCAGATTCCGCACAGACAGCGACGCAAGCCAGGAATCGAACCTCGGACCCTGGCGCTGTGGAGCAACAGTGCTAACCACTGGGATAGTGGAGAAAATTGGACACCCTAAGAATGGGTTTTGGAGTCCTGCACTCAGGTCCTGGCTGCCATTTGTAAAGGTCCAAGGAGTCTCTTGACTCAACAAAACTTAATCCCCTCATCTCCACTCAAAGAACAAGAGGGGTAAATCCATCCTCCGGCTGAGACCACAGGTCAGGTATTAAGTTGGTGCATGTTTGGTTCTCCAACCTACACTGCGCCCTCCCTCCTGAGCTCCTTCAAATAACTAGCTCACAGGTTGGTATGTGAAGGCAGACTCAATTTTATTTAATCCTACACAATTCTGGAGTCGCTCTAGATTGGCCCTTAATGAGGCATGGACAATGATTTCTTGTGGGGGCTAGGTCTTGTTGGGTCCAAGCTGTTCACGATATACGTAAATGACCTGGATAAGGGGATCAAATGTAACATTTCCAAGTTTGCTGGCAACACAAAGCTGGGTGGAATTGTGAGTTATGCGGAGGATGGAAGGAGGCTTCAAGGTGATTTAGACAAGTTCAGGGAGTGGGCAAATGCGTGGCAGATAGCTAACTGTGAAGTTAACGAACGCGCGGCCACGCTGTGCCAGCATAGCAGCTCGCCGCGTGGCACAACATGGCTGATGAGAGCTGGTGACCCCGCTCCCGGGATCTACCCGGCTCATCAGACATTGTGATGTGAATCCCGCCCACAATGGGCATTATCATATTAAATCGAGGCAGCTAGCTTCACTCTGATGTGCAGATTTCTGAAGGCTTTGGGATACAGCCCCTTCACCTCGCCGGTCAGCACTGGTTCCCACAAACAGGGACCAGAAGGAAAGGCACACATGGGGGTCTCCCTGGGGATCGGAGGCCCCCAGTTTCATGCCCCTTGGGCAGCGTGGTGCCCTGGCACTTCTGGTGCCAGTCTGACACTGTAGCAGTGCCAGCCTGGCACCTTGGGAGTGCCACCTGGGTACCAGCCTGGCACAGCCAAGGTGCCCGGGTGGCACAGCCAGGGTGCCAAGCTGGCATTTGTTTTGCAAGCGTGGATCAGGACGGGGTTGCCCGGCATGGGGGGGGGGGGGGGTTTGCAAGGGGAGGCTGGGGGGGTTGCAAGGGGAGGCTGGGGACTCTCCCACAGTGAGTTTGGGCTGGGGCGGAGATCGTTTTGGGGGCCTCAGAGATCGGGACGCCAGTCTCTCGGTACAATGGGAAGTTCCGGTGAGCGGAGCTCCCACTGTACAGAGCCTTGGCTGTCCCCATTCAGGCCCCTCACACGAGTCGTGTTGAATAGCCATGTTTTTCTCGGCACTGTGAGCACTGAGAAATACACGGCTAAATGCGCTCACTTTATTCCCTTTTGGCGGAATGGTAGCCATACTTTTTGGTGGTGGTAAAATGTGTGTTAAAGTGTTCTATCGATCTTGCTCAATTCTTTTCAAATAAATGACACAGAATAAAATATATCCCAATTTTCAGAAATAAAACTTGGAAAGAAATGGGAATGTACTATTCTCAATTCATAATCACTATACACAAATGTTGTCGGACTAAACTTCAATTTTGCTGTGTTATTTACATGACTTCATTCAAATTATTGAAAGTCTCCACTTTTATACAAAAAGAAACAACTTTGAATTAAAGGGAGCAGATTGGAAACATGAATTAATTAGCAAGCTTGCAACAGTGAAGCGACCTCGAAAATATGACTCATTCCATTGCTTGTGTTCTTAATTCAGGGTCTGCTCTTTGTGAGAGACATTTTCTGCCGAGACTTTGCGGCCCTGTCATGCTGCCTTTTCCCACTGCGGATGCAGGGGACCATCTAAATCCCTGTTGACTTTGGTGCGACCGGAAGATCCTGCCAGTGGGAGAGCCGGAAATCCTGCGCTTGATGTGGATAATCTATTTTCCCTGATGCAAGCTGCAGTGCATCTATCTGTTGAGCTTGAATTCACAGGCAGATCTTTTTGAACTGAAAGCAGATTAACCTAGCCTATCAGAAATAAGCGCAAGTCCCTTTAGCTGTCTGAAATTAGTTTGCATTTTGTGTTTTATCACGTTTGGACAAAATCCCCGACACTCATCTAAATTTCAATCGGTTCACTCCCGAGTAAGGGAGAAAGAAATCACATCAATTTACAAAGTCCGATCTCAGCTGTTGCGTCGTCTATAATGCAAAAATCAATCTCTGATCGTTAACTTGGGCCTCAGAATGTCACCTCTGTGTGAAGGCTGGTGGACTACCTACCATTTTGAGGCACGCATTAGAGAAATCTCATTGATTCACGGGCAATTATAATATTTTATAGTGCATCAATAAACATCTGAATAATCAACCTCATTGAACCCTACATGAAAAGAATATGTTTTGTGTTTTTGCAAATATGCAAATCATTTTCACACTTCAAAGTCATTAGCATGGGTCGTCTGTGAAATGGCTATGATAATTACTACTAATTGGGGTGCTCGTAGGCAGATGTTACTATAAAAACCGTCCCTCAGAATCCACTTAAAAAGACCACCATGTTGGTTAGCAGAGTTCATGGGCACTGCAACAGATGTTTTATCCCATAATCTTTCCCCTATGTTTAAATAAATTATTAACACATTGCCCACACACAACAAAAGCAATGGCAGGAGGTATGAAAATTAATTGCTGCTGGGTAAACCTCACGAGCACTGGCGATTAGGGGTTAGAGTTCACAAGCAGTATTGTTGAAGCCTCCTACCACTGATCACTCTTCAGGTCTGGAGTGCAAAACTTTGGACTCGTGACATCGCTCGTCGACTGACTCTGCTTCATGCTGCTCTTCCCCGCGTTGACTACGAACTCCTTTTTTTTCTTTTTAACAAATAGCTTCTTGAAGGATTTGAATTTTGACTTCTTCTTTCCTATAAAGTTCCAAAGCAATGTCACAAAAGAAGAATCTATAAAGACAACAGAAAACGCCAGGAAAGCACAGCCGGCCAGTCAGCATCTGAAAGAGATAGACAGGCTAGCATCACGGATACCGATCCTGCATTAAGACGCACAAACTGGAGGGTGGGATTTTCCCGGTCTCACCGGCCGCGGGAATCGCGGTGGACGGGCCGGGAAATTCGACCGCTTCGGGCGGGCATTTTGCGGTGGCAAGAATGGAAAAACCCGCCCTGGTCCTTGTCAAGTTAATAATAAGCCAAAACATGTGGGTGTGGTTGGCCGGGCCCCTCTGGCACTGTTCACATTTGACTTTCACCTCCGGGAAGAACCTGCTGATTCGGGTTCTGGTCAGGTGTGCTCTGTGCACCACTTTGAGCTGCATTAGGCTTAGCCTTGCGCAGGAGGAGGTGGAGTTAACCCTGCTCAGTGCTTCGCTCCAGAGTCCCCATCCTACCTCTGTCCCCAGTTCATCCTCCCATTTTTGTCTGGTCCCGTCCAGTGGTGTTCGGGCTCTGTCCAGTAGCTGTCCATATATTTTCCCACATAGCCCCCCACTTCTCGCTGCTTGTGCCTATCAGGTCCTCTAGTAGTGTGCTTTCTGGGGCCCCGGGGTACCTTACTGTCTCTTTGCGGAGGAAGTGCTTTATTTGGAGGTGTCTCAATTCCTGTCCTCTTACTAGTTTCCATTTCCTCGTCAGTTCGTCCAGTGTCACCAGTCTGCGCCCTACATAGAAGTCCCCGACAGTTAGTGTGCCCCCGTCCCGCATCCATCTTTTGAAGGTGGTATCCAGCATGGCTGGGGGGAATCTGTGATTGCCGCAGGTGGGGGCCATAAGGGACATTTTGGCGACCCCGAGGTGCTGTCTCAACTGGGTCCACGTTCTCAGCGTGGTCGCTACCACTGGGCTCATTGTGTACCTTGTTGAGGAGGATGGGAGTGCTGCTGTGGCCAGGGCCCAGAGGGTTGTTCCTTTACAGGATGCCTCCTCCATTTGTAACCAATCTGTGTCTAGATCTTGTACCCATCCCCTCACTCTTTCTGCCGTTGCTGCCCAGTGGTAGTATTGTAGGTTCGGTAGAGCCAGGCCCCCTCTGACTTCACCTCTTTGCAGTGTCGGTTTGGGAATTCTCGAGTTCTTACACCCCCACACAAACGCCATGATTAGCCTGTCTATGTTTTGGAAAAAGGCCTTGGGGATGAAGATCGGGATGGATCTAAACAGAAAGAGGAACCTTGGCAGTACGTTCATCTTGATCGTCTGCACTCTCCCCACCAGGGAGAATGAGAGTGAGCCCCACCATTGAAGGTATTTTCTTACTTCCTCCACCAGGCTGGTCAGGTTCTACTTGTGGATCTGTGTCCAGTCTCTGGCTATTTGGATCCCCAGGTAACGGAATCTGTTCTGGGCCATTTTGAATGGGAGCCACTTCAACTCTGCCCCTCCCCCTTTTGGGTTCACTGGGAATGCCTCGCTTTTGCCCAGGCTAAGTTTGTAGCCCGAGAAGGTTCCAAACTCTTTCAGTATTTGCAGTATTGCCTTCAGTCCGTCCTGTGGCTTCGAGACATAGAGGAGCATGTCATCTGCATAGAGTGAGACTCTGTGCTCTCTGTCTCCTCTCCGGATTCCCTTCCAGCTTTTGCATCCCGCAGGGCTATCGCCAGGGGTTCGATCGCTGAAAATTTACTTTTAAAAGTGTAGGGTCTCATTTCTTCAGATTATATCATTGGAGATTTTTTTTTTTTTAAATCCCTTTGCTTTTTGTTTATAGTATCTCTCTTCCTTAATCCCTTACTCTCCCCCTTTTCATTTCAATTTCTGTACATGATTTTACATTGAATGAAATGTTCTAATTGACACTCCCTGGTTATACTCGAATGCTGCAGTAAGGGTTCTTCAATCTGAATGGTTCAGGAGAGATGGGCCTATATTTTCACAATGACAGCTCCACTCCCAGAGAACCCTGCCAGCTCCCAACGAAAATCCCAATGTCCAAGGCAACTTCCCCCGGGTTGGCTTTGCGGAGTCGACAAATGTCCCGACTCTGCGCTCCTGACCCAAGAGGGAAAATTTAGGTTGTGCTGTTGCTTGCCCAGTCCGCACAGATGCTGGATCCGTTGCATGGGCACCATGCTGCTTTGACTGCCTGAGAACCACAAATCACAGTTCATTAAAAAAAAAAAATTTAGAGTACCCAATTATTATTTTTCCAATTAAGGGGCAATTTAGCATGACCAATCCACCTAGCCTGCACATCTTTGGGTTGTGGGGGTGAAACCCACGCAGACACGGGGGGAATGTGCAAACTCCACATGGACAGTGACCCAGGGCCGGGATTCAAACCCGGGTCATCAGCGCCGCAGTCCCAGTGCTAACCATTGCGCCACATGCGAATCACAGTTCGAATAGCCCACAGAAACCTGGGGATAAGCGGATGCAGAATAAAAGGTGAGTGTTGTTCAGTCACTAAAAGACCATAAAACCTGGGTCAGTATTTTGTTTTTAGTTCTCAGCTCTCACCGAAAATAATCCTTCATCATTTCAAACCCCTTTTGATTAAAGGAAATAAACTTAAATATTCCAAAACGTCTGATGCAGTTCTAATCTGTTTACCTGAGCCTTCGTCTCTGGGGCTTTCAGCTTCATGTATCTTGCTGTCTGTTAAACCAGTAGCCATGATGTTCTCACTGGAAAAGAAAGGCGTAGATGATTTGCTAGTCTTGCTGATCATATTATTTCAAGAAGCATTAAAAAAAAAGTCACAGTTACTCCAGTTTATTTATGGTACATTCAACTCTTGAAAGGTGGCTTTCCACCTTTCCCACATTTTCTAATGGTGATGAATCATCCGGAACAGGCTTCCGTGGAGACCAGAGGCTCTCTGTTACCTCAGCCCAAAATCACCATTCTTCATGTCTCACTATCTGATCAAAAGAACACGCTTCTGGTTAATTTAAAAAATCTTATTTTTAAAAAACATTCTTCCAATTGAGGAGCAATTTAGCGTAGCCAATCCGCCTACGCGGCATATCTTTGGGTTGTGGGGGTGAGATCCAGGCAGACACGAGGAGAACATGCAAACTCCACACGGACAGTGGCCCAGGGCTGGGATTGAACCCTGGTCCTCGGCGCCGCGAGGCAGCAGTGCTAACCACTGCGCCACTGTGCCGTCCGTGCTTACAGTGTCATGAGAAATATTGGTGATGGGATGCAAAGCTGCTCTTCACGGTGGCCAGAGCAACTCTTCCACCACAATGTTGGGGAGGCAGTAGCATAGTGGTATTTTCGCTGGACGAGTAATCCGGAGACACAAAGTTATGCTCTGGGAAACCTGGGTTTGAATCCCGATATGGCAGATGGTGAAATTTGAACTCAATAAAAAAAAATTAAAAGTCTAAAGATGACCGTGAACCATTCATTGTTGATGTCGTAAAAGCCCATCTGGTTCACTAATGCTCTTCAGGAAAGGAAATCTGTTGTCATTACCTGGTCTAGCCTACACAGCAATGTGGTTGACTCTCAAATGCTCTCAGGGATGGGCAATAAATGCTGGTCCAGGCAGCGATGCCCGCATCCCATGAACGAATAAAAATAAAATGTTCAAACACAACCCAAACTAGTAAATGCTCTTCAGGATACAATGGCCTATCATAATGCATGACCACTCCTTCAACTAAGCCCTCCTTTTAAAAAAAAAAAATGTTTTATTAAAGCTTTTCCAACCAACGTTTTCACATAACAAAAATAAAAGTACAAATAATAATAGAAATAAAAATAAACAAGAATTATTAAACAAAACAAGGTGGGTTTGTCTCCCTATAAAACTTACATTATATCAACAGTTCCCCCCCCGCCCCCCCCCCCCCCAGGATGCTGCTGCTGCTGACAATTACTGCTCCCCTAGAAAGTCAAAGAAAGGTTGCCACCGCCGGGAGAACCCCATCAAGGACCCTGTCGAGGCGAACTTTATTCGCTCCAGGCTGAGGAACCCCGCCATGTCGCTAACCCAGGTCTCCACACTCGGGGGTTTCGATTCCCTCCACATTAAGAGAATCCGTCTCCGGGCTACCAGGGAGGCAAAGGCCAGTACCTCGGCCTCTTTCGCTTCCTGCACTCCCGGATCCTCCAACACCCCAAATATCGCTACTGTTGGACTCGCCTTCACCCGAGTGTCCAAAATCCTAGACATCACCCTCGCAAACCCCTGCCAGAATTCTTTAAGCGCCGGGCATGCCCAAAACATATGGGCATGGTTCGCCGGACTCCCCGCACATCTCGGGCACCCGTCCTCCACCCCAAAAAACTTACTCATTCTTGCCACCGTTATGTGTGTGGTGTTGGGTGTTCTGACACACAGATGAGCCAACACAGTTGCATATGGTACAACGCTTCTTTATTTAAACTCACTATTTACAGTTTGGTCTTTGCACTCTGCACGTGGGGGGCTCCCTGCTTGTGGTGTTTCAACAGCTCTTTCTTGTTCCCTTCTCCCCAGAACTACTGACCACCAGGTGTCGTGCTCGTGCTTTTTATGTGGTTGGTGTTCTTGTCTGTGATTGGTTGTGGTGTTGTGTACTCTGATTTGCCTGTTAGTGTGTCCATCATGATGTGTGTGTTTGAATATCATGACATCCCCCCTTTTTACAAAGATATGTGCCTACGTGGTATTAAATATGATCGTGACGTGAGTGCATCTAAGAGTGTGTGCGTGCCGTGTGCAGCATGTGTCTATGACGGAACTATGTACATGGGGCGATGTCGAGTGCGTCACATGAATCCAGTTGTACCATAACATAACAGAAATACGAACGAGAGAAGAAGAAAAAAAACTTGAACAGTTGTCCAGTCAGACGACATCTGGAACGATAAACAACAACAGGTTATCATGTAAAATTGTGCAACTTATTAAACATATGAACTGTATTATAAGTCCATTCTAATGGGTTTGCGACGAATTCGGGTTGACCGCCTCAAGGGTGGATCAAGAACCACCGGCTGCTGTGCAGGCATGGCCATGGGTGGCGATGGAAAGGGCGTGATGTGCGGCAGCTCCACAAAGTCATCCTCGGAAGCCTGTTGAGGATCTGGCGTGCTGTGTGGCTGTGAGCGTGGAAGTCGGCGAAGGGCGCGCCGATTGCGGCGACGCACGGAACCATCCGGCATGCGAACCAGGAACGAGCGGGGAGCCACTTGTCGGAGGACTTCGGCCGGTGCTGACCAGCCACCATACGGTTGATGGACGCGTACTTTGTCTCCGGAGGACAGGGGGGGCAGGTCCGTCGCTCGTGTGTCGTACCGACCTTTCTGGCGATCACGCTGCAGTTGCATGTTCCGAAGAACCGCCTCATGGTCTGTTGTCGGTGCCAGGACGGAAGGTACCGTCGTCCTGAGGGAGCGACCCATTAGTAGCTGCGCTGGCGAGAGGCCCGTGGATAACGGGGCCGATCGATAGGCCAGCAAGGCAACGTTAAAGTCCGATCCGGCATCAGCCGCCTTGCACAGGAGCCGCTTTGCGATGTGGACACCCTTTTCAGCCTTCCCGTTCGATTGTGGATGCAGAGGGCTGGATGTCACATGAGTGAAACCATATGCTGCGGCAAAGGACGACCATTCACGGCTGGCAAAACAAGGTCCATTGTCTGACATGACAGTCCTTGGAATGCCATGGCGAGCAAACGTTTCCTTGCAGGCCCCAATGACTGCGGACGACGTCAGATCATGGAGAGGCATGACTTCCGGGTAGTTTGAGAAGTAGTCTATAATAACAATGTAATCTCTGCCGAGCGCGTGAAATAGGTCAACACCCACCTTCGCCCAGGGGGACGTCACCATCTCGTGTGGTAGAAGTGTTTCCGGAGGTTGCGCCGGCTGAAACCTCTGACAGGTTGTGCAGTTGAGCACCATGTTGGCTATGTCTTCATTAATACCCGGCCAATATACCGCCTCCCGGGCCCTTCGTCTGCATTTTTCGACGCCCAAGTGGCCTTCGTGTAGTTGACGAAGAATCATCTGGCGCACACTGTGTGGAATAACGATCCTATGCGATTTCATAAGGACCCCGGCTATATTGGTGAGATCATCTCGCACATTATAAAACTGGGGGCACTGCCCTTTTAGCCACCCTTCCGTCATGTGGCGCATCACTCGCTGCAGCAGAGGGTCAGTCGCCGTCTCTGCGCGTATGTGGGCCAGACTAGGATCATCAGCTGGCAGATTTGCTGCTGTCAGAGTCACGTGTGCCTCAATTTGACGCACGAACCCCTCTGCATCTGGTGGTGTGCTCACTGCTCGGGAAAGAGTGTCCGCCACGATGAGTTCCTTCCCCGGAGTGTAGATCAGTTCAAAATCGTACCTCCTGAGTTTAAGTAAGATGCGCTGGAGGCGAGGAGTCAGGGTCTTTGTTAATGATGTTGACCAGGGGGCGGTGGTCAGTTTCGACCGTGAATCGTGGCAGGCCATACACATAGTCGTGGAACTTGTCCAGTCCAGTTAACAAGCCCAGGCATTCTTTTTCGATTTGCGCGTAGCGCTGTTCGGTAGGGGTCATGGCTCGTGAGGCATACGCAACCGGGGCCCATGATGACGTGCTGTCTTTTTGCAGGAGTACCGCTCCAATACCAGATTGGCTGGCGTCTGTTGAGATCTTTGTAGGGCGAGTCGTGTCAAAGAAGGCCAGCACTGGTGCCGTGACCAGTTTGTGCTTGAGCTCCTCCCATTCCCGCTGATGCGATTGGTGCCAGTTGAATTCCGTCGATTTTTTTACGAGATGGCGCATGTTTGTTGTATGAGAAGCCAGGTTGGGAATGAACTTCCCAAGGAAGTTGACCATGCCCAGGAGTCTTAAGACAGCCTTCTTGTCAGCCGGTCGTGGCATGGCTGTGATGGCGCTAACCTTGTCTGCATCGGGACGGACCCCGGACCTTGAGATGTGGTCCCCGAGGAATTTCAGCTCCGTCTGGCCGAAAGCACACTTCGCACGGTTGAGACGCAGGCCATTTTGCCGTATGCGGGTAAAGACACGTCGAAGACGATGCATGTGTTCCTGCGGAGTGGTGGACCAAATGATGATATCGTCCACATATACACGTACCCCTTCGATGCCTTCCATCATCTGCTCCATAATGCGGTGGAATACTTCAGATGCCGAAATGATGCCGAATGGCATCCGGTTGTAGCAGAATCTGCCAAAAGGGGTGTTGAATGTGCATAGTCTTCGGCTGGCCGGGTCCAGTTGGATCTGCCAGAATCCTTTGGACGCATCCAATTTAGTGAATATGTTGGCTCGCGCCATCTCGCTGGTGAGGTCTTCTCGTTTCGGGATGGGATAGTGTTCCCGCATGATGTTGTTGTTCAGATCTTTTGGATCTATACATATACGGAGCTCGCCAGAGGGCTTCTTTACACAGACCATGGAGCTGACCCATGGCGTGGGCTCCGTGACCTTGGATAGGACCCCTTGGTCCTGAAGAATCTGCAGTTGTGCCTTGAGGCGGTCTTTGAGAGGCGCAGGAACCCTGCGAGGTGCGTGAACGACAGGGATGGCGTCCGGTCTGAGTCGAATCTTGTACGTGTGTGGCAATGTCCCCATGCCTTCAAAAACCTCCTGGTTGTGAGCGAGGAGGGAATGGAGATTCGCGTGGAACTCAGCATCCGGGAAGTTGGATATCTCATCTGGAGAGAGAGACATAATGCGCTGTACCAGGTGAAGGACCTTACACGCTTGTGCGCCCAGTAACGAGTCCTTTGATGAGCCCACAACTTCGAAGGGGAGTGTGGCCGTGTACCTCTTGTGAGTCACCTGTAGCTGGCAAGATCCTATGGACGGGATAACGTTCCCGTTATAGTCAACCATCTTAAGCCGGGATGGTGTGATGGGTGGTTTGACCTTCATGGCCTGGACTGCAGAGTAAGCAATCAGGTTGGCGGATGCGCCGGTGTCCAGACGGAAGGCGACGCGCGATCGGTTGACCGTCAGGGTGGCACACCACTCATCGGCTGGATTGATGGCATTGACCTTGTTGACATCAATGACGGCAACTCGGAAGGCATCCTGGTCATCTGCATCACTTAACTGGAAGTCTTGATGCGTGGGCTGGACGGTCCTGACTCGTGTGCGAGGTTGTCGAGGATGCGCCGGATCCATGGGTTGAGCCGCACGACAGCGGGCTGCGTAGTGGCCCATCATGGCACATCTGTTGCACTGTCGGTTTTTTGCAGGACATTGCCCTTTTAAGTGTAGACCTCCACAATTGCTGCACGTCATGACGTCACGGCGTTCGTTGCGCCACTGCGCATGCGCAGTGCGATCTTGCGGTGGGCGCGCCTGCGCAGTGCGTCCCTCGTTGTGGCCGTTATTTTTGGCGCGCACCTGCGCGGGAGACCGCGAAAAGCGCGGGAAGCGGCCGCTGTCGTCCTGGCCGTGGGGCGGGAAGAAATCGACGGCCTGGATGCGTTCGACGTCGTGGGCGGCCTGGCTTGCCGATTCGACGGCTGGGGACCCCCTCCGTGCCAACTCGGACGCCTGAAATCGGGCAAAACGGCAGGTAGCATTTTCATGGAGGACACAGGCTTCCACAGCAGACGCTAAGGTGAGGCTTTTCATTTTAAGAAGCTGCTGGCGTAGGCCACTAGAGGCAACGCCAAAAACAATCTGGTCCCTGATCATGGACTCTGTAGTGGTGCCGTAACCGCAGGACTGCGCTAGAATCCGGAGGTGCGTCAAAAAGGGTTGAAAAAGCTCCTCCTTACCTTGCAGGCGTTGCTGAAAGATGTATCTTTCAAAACTTTCGTTTACTTCAACTTGAAAGTGCTGGTCCAGTTTGAGGATGACCGTGTCATATTTGGCCTGGTTTTCGCCTTCTTCGAACACCAGTGAGTTAAAGACATCAGTTGGGTGCGGGCCTGCGTAGAAGAGGAGCATTGCAATCTTCGAATCATCCGAGACATTCTGTTTTTCGGTGGCACGGATGTACAGGTCAAATCGCTGCCTGTAGAGCTTCCAGTTGGTGCCTAGGTTCCCCGTGACTTGCATCGGCTGCGGTTTGCCGGTGTGGTCCATGTCCAGAATGGCAGGTTAGTAGGCAGGTATCGATCCACTCCTGTACCATGTGGTGTTGGGTATTCTGACACACAGATGAGCCAACACAGTTGCATATGGTACAACGCTTCTTTATTTAAACTCACTATTTACAGTTTGGTCTTTGCACTCTGCACGTGGGGGGCTCCCTGCTTGTGGTGTTTCAACAGCTCTTTCTTGTTCCCTTCTCCCCAGACCTACTGACCACCAGGTGTCGTGCTCGTGCTTTTTATGTGGTTGGTGTTCTTGTCTGTGATTGGTTGTGGTGTTGTGTACTCTGATTTGCCTGTTAGTGTGTCCATCATGATGTGTGTGTTTGAATATCATGACAATGTGCGCCCAATGCACCACCTTAAACTGGATTAAGCTGAGCCTTGCACATGATGAGGAGGGGTTCACCCTGCCCAGGGCGTCGGCCCACAGGCCCTCACCCAGCTCCTCCTCCCACTTGCCCTTCAACTCCTCCACTGAGGCTTCCTCCACCTCCTGATATATGTCCGACACCTTCCCCCGCCCCCCCCCCCCCCCCCCCTACCCAGATACCACCCTGTCCTGGATCCTACGCAAGGGCAGCAAACTAAGTCCTCCTTTGAGTCCAAAGCCCAGCCATGCTTTACAGTTCACGCTGTACAATATACCATGTTTCAATATTTACCATGTAATGTGAAGTAAGTTTTATATCACACCTTGTGCTTCATGACAAGTTTGACTGCTTTTGAAACGTAGTCACCAAGATTCCCACTAAGCTGCGCAGATGTACAGCTGCCTGAAAGGTTCTGGGACAAATAACAGTTGCACCAAAAAATAAAGAAAGGGAACGCCACGCTGAGGAGAAGGCCTGTAGACAGCAGCTAGATTTTAAAGGGGGTATTAGGAATTTAATGTTGGAAATGCAGCAGCCCCTGTGCTGCGGTTATCACATCCAGCTATCTCACCGTTATGCCACTAGTAGTACCTGCCTTCGGGAAGAATGTTTCCGAATATCAGCAAAGGCCAACAGTGGGTGGAAAAAGAGGCACTGAATCCGGCAGTACCAAAGGTGGCTTTCTCCACTGCATCGTCCCGGACGTAGTAATAATAATCTTTACCATTGTCACAAGTAGGCTTACATCAACACTGCAATGATGTTACTGTGAAAATCCCCTCGTCGCCACACTGTTTGGCACCCGTTTGGGTACACTGAGGGAGAATTTAAAATGTCCAATTCCCCTAACAAGCACGTCTTTCAGGACTTGTGGGAGGAAACCGGAGCACCCAGAGGAAACCCACGCAGACACGGGGAGAACGTGCAAACTGCACACAGTGACCCAAGCCGGGAATTGAA